>NC_046234.1:2926501-3251668 GCF_009819885.2 Catharus ustulatus | reverse complement strand
TTCCATTTACCTGTCTTGATATAGTAAAAAGAAGTGACCTTCTGTTCTATGCAAAACACATCTGTGCAGAATGTAAGGATTATTCCATTAGACACCTGAACACACCTGGGAGCCCAGTTCTGTTGACCTCTGGGCTAGTAAATCTATACACTGTGCCTACCTGTCTTACACTATTAGTACAAGCCACTATAGTTGTGGCTATTTCCTTGTTAACATTTTGAGCTGTACTTAAGAATATTCTGTGCTTATCAGATTTAAATTCAAAGTGCTTGCAAAGAACTTGACAGGCTGGGAACTTTTATGATCTGCAGAGTTTGAAAATACAATGCTTTGACAAACAGAATTCATCTTAATACTCTTTGCAGATACTGTGTCTTACCAGAAAAACAAACACAAAAAACCTAACTAGAGCTCACCAAATATGTTACCCCCAGCACGCACACTGACAAAATAAACAATGTGAGAGATGTAACATCCAACAACTATAAGCCAAGTGATCATTTACTTCTCACAGGAAGTATTTTGCACATTTACTAGGCACATCACCCCTTGTGATTCACACAGGTAGCATTTCTTCCTTTTCACCAAAATGAATTTAATACAAAAACCAGGACATAAGGGTTTTTCAGTACTAAGATACTAAAAGATCTCTGAAGGAAACCACCAACATCAACTTAATGAAAATTTCTGCCCTGAGATAGGAGATGAGAAGCTCAGCTAAGTTTCAAAAGGATCAACAAGGGAAGCATGTCCCACACAAGAAAAAAGATTAATGAGTGGAGATTGCATACCTTGCAAAGCAGCTACCCCTGCAAATTATACTTCCTTTGAAGGTTGTACTGACTCTTTGTGTGCTATCCGTGCAAAGATCAGAAGCCAAAGTTTCTGGTATTGAAATGGTTTTACAAGTGCTGTAGAAATCATGCATTAATCTTAATGTTGGTGGATATTTAGGGAGAAGCAACTGGTCCTTCTAAAGTACGATTGTCTTGTAAATTAAGACCAACAGAGCCAGGAATTTATTCTGAGAAGATTAGATCCAAATAGTCAAGTGTTTAATGAGGCTTAGGCAAGCAATAAAGAAAGCATTAAAAGGAGTTGTCATTTTCTTTTTTTGGCAAAGCACAGAATTTTGACACCAGAAGTAGTCATAATCCTTTTGAAAGTCAAATTACCTAGATCTTGAAGGTACGAGATTCCCTAATTTTATGTTTCCAAAGTAAGCTGCCCAAAGGCAATAGGTGTTTTCAGTTCTGTTCTCTTCCAGCAGAATTCTAACACACATACCATGCGGTGATGTTCATGCATCTGCCTTTTTTTCCCCAGTTCTCACTTCTCTTTAATGACCTAATGTTGTTAAGACCAACAAAAAAAATTTCTCTTTTTGTACACTTGGCTATAGCTTAGTTCTCAGATACTCATTTTTACACAGTGCATCACATCAACCTGCCATACTTGATAAAAAAAAATTTCTACACACTTCAAAGGAAAAAAATAAGTAATGACAATACTTTGGGGTCCAGTAAAGTAACTGGCTAACATTATATCTCATATTAGCACTGAGCAGAACTGTTGGCAGTATGGTTACTCATCTTCATATTTTTCCATTAACATCCACCATATGCCTAGAGTATCTATTTAACACAAAACTGTAATTATTTTACCTAATTAACTGATACATTAAATCAAAGGCTGACTCTGCAAAGTAAGTTAAACCATACCAATTATGGCTTGTGATGCATATTTTCAGTCTTACAATTGTCAATGGAGTTTCTCTGACTATGATTAATGCAAACTGATTAACTTCCTTTTTATAGCTTTAATCTTCCTAAAATGTGTAAATATATTCTAGTATTACCAGAAGGTCTTGAAATTACAGCTGAGGAAATTTTTTTTATTTACTGAATGTAGTCACCATCAACTCAACCCCACCAATGCTTTATAACCCCCCAAATTGCCTTTGTGATCGCCAAAAAAGAAAGCAGAAACAAACCCCAAAAAACTCAGTCTCTATTCATTTTCTATTTTTCAGAACAATACTTAACCACAGAGTCTTTTCATGGCTTGTGGTTTTAATGTTTGCCCAGCAGTATAAATAAAACGGCTTTAACTCCAAAGAATGCCTTTTGGATTTACAGTCTTATTGCAAATGGTTGCTGTCCCTTTGACCTTTCTAAATGCACATTGTGTCAACTGGCTACTCCTTAATGAGCTATTTTAATGCAAAATGCACACATGTGCAGTGATTAATCACAAGGGCTAGGGAGAAAACATTTTTACTTTATCTGTTACTTCCTTGCTCAGTTGCATGTCACACTGAGTCAGTGGTTTTATTCCCTCTGACACTATGTCTTCTTTGCTCTCTGAGTCTTAAACAAAGTGACTTTTTGAAAAGAGCAAATTCCCAGTTCTGTTGGCGTTTCATTGATTTGCAGTATTACCATCAGTATAGTAGGTTTCCTTTTGCTTTCCTATTATCTTTGGTACTCATTTTCTCCGTCATCCTATCACTGTGTCTGTTAGATAGAGGATAGGACAAAGTTTATGAACTCATCTAGAAGAAACTGTCCTACAAGAGATAAAAGCTTATTTCAGCATTCCACAAACTCAGTGCCAAGTTTCAGCTTCCCTTCCACGGATGAGTTAGCAAAATCTTGGCCATCACTAACTAAAGAGAATAGTGGTGATCTTCACTGTATTCAACCTCCCTGTATCTGTACCAATTGCTTTGGTAAAACACAAGTGAGGACTTCATTTTGCTACTGTGGCTATGTACGTTCTGTAAAAGTACAGTGTGTAAATGGCAAGCACTCTCCCTGGACCACCTCTAAAGCAGAGCTAATCCACAAACCAAAAGCTACTCTGTCCTAAGATGCATCAATGTTGTAATTACTGTATCACTTTTATAGCCAGACTAAGATGAAACTGAAATGAGAGATGACTAGAAAATAATGAAAATATTAGTCTATTGCATTTTCTGGCTTATTTGAATTGAAATGTCACATGAAATAATTTAATTTTGACAGCATTTAACAGATTCAAAGCAACATTTCCAGATTCACATGCCAAGCCATGTTTCTGTGGGAAAGCTTTTTCCTTTCCTCTTGGTATCTTGCTTGTTTAGCTCCTGGCAGCTCACCTGGTGGGCTGAAAGCCCGTGGATGACCTGGAAGACTAAGCAGGAGCTCCTGACATCGACAGCTCCTAGGCAGCCTGCCAGGTGAGCCGCGCCAAACCAAAACATCATTTTCTTTCCCAGAGAGTTTCAAAACACTTGGGAATCTCAAAGAAAATGAATTTGGAAATACAGTCTTCCACAAAACAGAATTGATTTTCTCCAGGAAACTCTGCCTAGTATGTTTTTTTAAATTTCAATAAGAATTCATTACATATTTCAAAACTACTTAGTTTGCTCTGTCCCATTCAATGCACTTCAAGTTCAAGGAGGTACCACAATGAATTCACATTTGAAGTTTTGTCCTTGCAAAGGAGAGCATATTTGTCTGGGTTTACAAACCAGTAGGTATTTTACTTTGCTGTGGCATGTGCTTAATAAACATGAATAACATATTAACTAAATTGCAGGTTTCTCCAGAGGCATTGTGAGGCATACTAAATATATGCCAATTCAGAAGGTAGTCACTATTTCTGCAGGTTGCTACAGCAGTTACTAGGCTCTATTTCCCTCTTAGAACATTGCAAATTAGAAGCAAATATAATTAAATGAGAAGAGCTAACCAACAGAAACATGTATTTAAAAAAAAAAAAAAAAAAAAAAAAAAAAAAGAAAGAAAAATGTAGCTGGATGAAAGGCTCCAAAGAAAGTGTTTTAGAGAAAATGGTGTATTTCTAAATGTTTGACAGCTAAAGGCCTCAGATCAACTTTTCTCTTGAAATATGTTTCACTAATAAATTTTTGTATAATTCCTTTTCAATTTCTGCCAGGTTTAGTTAAAGCCCAATTATCATAAGAGATATGCAGGTGTGATCAATAAGACATTCATTGCTCAACAGTATTGAGAAACCTGAACAATTGTGTCAACAGGCAAATAACTCATGTCCCAATGCTAAGTGTTCTGCAAAGTACAGAGTACAAGTGCATTGTTCCTATAGCACAGAAATTATTCCTAAAATACAACATTCTCAACCATTCACTGAAGAGAAGTCCAGGAAGAAGCTCCACATTGCACAGATACCATACAAGCTCTGGAGTGCCTAATCCATTTTCCTACTTAAACTAAGCTAAACATCACCTAACTAGGCACATATTATGGGCTCCCCAACTTTCCTTCAAAAGAATGTGTAACTCTGTATTATTAGAATTTTAAGACTTTTTAAATACATAAGTAGCTCTCACAGTACTAGTATTAGGGCCTGATTTTCAAAGTAGTATGGGTCTTATTTTAACCCTTATTTTAGCCGATTATCATATAGGCTCAGGTTGCTGTCATTAAGTATTTTCAGAGAGGAAAGGAGACATAGCACAGATGTCTTGAACAAGTTTGACCCTTTAATTTTCTCTCTAAAGAATGTGGGACTTCTGATTCTCATTCTAGGTACCATTTAATTAAATCATTAAATGTCAGGGTCCTCAAAAATCTCACCCTTAAGAAAAAAGAATGTCAACAACCCCACACATAACAGTAAATGGGACAGAGACCATGCTAAGCTGACTTTATCTGGTTATTACAGTAGCAGCCTGTGCTTTGTATCCTGCCTACAAAACACCTTTCTCACTTCAAGGCTCAGGCTTTACAGGAATCCCTTTTTGGACCATGCAGTACAGCCATCTACTACAGCAACTGCAAACAATTTATGGTATAGCATGTAATTCAGCTTTAAAGTTATTCCTAATTAAAAAAAAAAAAAGGTATAGAAGCACGACAAAAAGCATTGAACAATGAAAACCTTTGAAAATGCAAAATAACCTGCTAAAACAGGAGAGGGACCAAGATGAGGAGAATAGGGAATTATGTAATTCAGATTGCTGAAGAAGGGGACATTAGAGTAAGAAACTGAAATGCCATAATTCAGTCAAGCTTATTCTTTCCCTTCATGTCCCTATGCTGTACAACTCCTGCCTTATAATAACAGACTGACCACGTGGCTTTTTATTACCAAATTCGATTCTTTGGGTTTGGGATTTCTGTCCAAACTTGGCATTTTTCCAGCTGCTGACATACTCTGCAGTGAGTGGCAAAGAGAGGGCATTTGTTTGTCCCCCAATTCAATCAGTAAGATATGTGCTAAAGGACTTTTTTTCAGGTCATGATATATCTCCCTGATTCAATGGCAACTGACAGCTTCCACAAGGAGAATTGCAGGAATGGCTTTCTAGCTTTCTAGAGTAAACCATTCCTGAACAGTGTCTTTCATTACCTATTTTATTAACTGAGTGCTACCATTTATATAATGGGACAGAGGGCCACAGAGGGGAGGAATAAGTTGACAACCATTACTGATAAAAAATCAAACTAGTTTCCCTTTCAACAATGTTACTCAAATTGTTCTAAATCTTTTCTCTCTAGAAATGGTTATAACTGATAATGAAATATACTTTCATTGTACTTAAGTTAAAATATGTGTTGTCAAGTAGCCTGGAGACTACACTTGCTTACATTCAAAAATTCTATTAATCTAATGATTGCTCATTACCAGAAATAATCATGTGAAGGTATAAACAAACAGAACTATGAAGGCATAACAACACAGTAGTATTTTAATATTTTATTAAATGCAAATGGCATGGATACAAAACATAGCAACCCTTATTTCATTACCATTGTTCTGTAATTTTGGTACTAAATATACTCCAAGTAGCATTGCTCAAATGAAGCTCATTTACAAAATGTTCGCCCATTTCACCAGCTTTGTGCTGCCTTTAGTTTCTCAACTACTCCTTATTGGAACAATTAAAAATGGCCTTAATTAAAACTTTTCAAATTTGATACCATGAGTTTATTTAGTTCTAACTGCTTTTAATTTTAAAAAAACCCCAACAAAATAACAAAAAACCAAAACCAAAACAAAAACAAACAAACAAAACAACCAAAACAAAACAAAAAATCTCATTTGATACTTAACCAGAGTCTTTTATCAGATAAGTACAACAATGTACAAGATGTATCTGAAGGATGCCTTTGGTTCTCAGATTTTGGTTGATTAGACAGAAAAATATTGCAAGAGCCCTATTCTGGAAAGCCTAGAGGTCAACTGTACAGTTTTCAAAGACCTAAAGCCAACAGGACCAGGAATGCTCCACATCCATGCAGAACAATGCTGGGAAATGTGCAGAATATCGAGAACTAGTGAGAAAACTCAAGTTGCTCAAATTCTCAATTTCTCCTGGAATTGTTAACCATAAGGTCCTCTGTCCACCAATGTCTTCAAGATTTTCTGAAATGATTAGTGGGAAATAATTTGTGGGAAGCCAAATTGCCCCAGCTTACTCATGCAGTTAGAATTAGAAATTGTAAAGATTAACCCCTGCAGCTAAAGGCTTTGTAGGAAGCCACAGAGCTGTAGCATGTCTGCTCCAAGCCATGATGGCAGTGTCACCACAGTCTGACTCCATCAGAATTTAATTAATTGATATCCCCTGATACATCAGCCTATGAAAATGGAACTCCAAAACATCCTCTTTAAAATTATAACCTCACAGCTTGATTTTCAAAGGTCACAGATGTAAAAAAAAAAAATCAATATACCTTGCAAAGCAGCATAAGTTTAGTATCTCAAGGGAAGAACCCAGAATAGTAACCTTTAGAAATCAGACATGAGTCAAGTATTAGCCCATGATTCAGCAAATCAGATACTTAAAGTGATGCATTTTCCAAAGCAGAGCTCTGGAGAAGGTAGCGTGTGATCCTACCCAGGCTTTGAACACATACAGCTTTCTCTACCTTAAAGAAGAATCTTGCTAAAGAAGATTTAAAGTAATACAATCTAATAAACACAATGCTAAGGAACTGAGTTCCTCAGCAGTCCAGAAAGGAATTTTGTAATACCTGAAGATTTTAAATCTCATTTAAATGGTGAAAGTGAGGTCGGAAGCCCTGAAGCCCTAACCACATGTATTAAAACTGAAAGAAAATATCAGACATGGGAAATGATTGTAATTAAGATTTGAACACATACAAACTCCAACATTACTAAATGGAAACCAAACAACAGCATTTGGTGTTAAGGGACTGAATAATAAGCCACCCTTTAATTACCCCCCATCTGTTCTTGTAAGTGCAGACTTTGCAAAATATAATATTAATTCCAGGCATTAGAGAGTTAAGTGTCCTACAGAGGATTCAAGACTTTCTGGCCTTACACCAGAAATAAAAGACTCTGCTTTAATAAACAAACAAATTTATTAAAACAATCTGTTTTCTTTTTAGATTTACTTTCATTATTCATTGGAAGTCAACAGGACTGGGGGAGAATGCATGAAAAGCATTTTCCTTTCTTTTAAAATGATATTTTAGATTTCTGCTTTCAAAAGCTTTCTTAAAACCTATATTTTTTACAAGTTTGACCTGATTTCATCAGCTCTCAAATAAAAAACATTAGTATTAACAAAATAGGGAAGTCAGAGTGGCAATTTAAACAGCTTATCTTCTGCATTTACTTTTAAGAGCACAACAGCTGCTACTTATGACTTACTTTCTAGATCAAAATGTTTCCCAGCTCCTCTGTAATAGGCTGGCAACATTAGGGGTCAAGTTGTTCCTCATTTTCTCTTCCTACTTTCATATTTCTGTCACAATCTTTAAAGGTCTTCCACATAACAGCTTTGAAGTCTCCTTTCTTGGCATTCCTTTGGATTACAGGTATAGGAGCAGCAGGTATCAGGCAGTGGAGTTGTGTGATGCTGTTGGATTATATAAAGGTACTACCTGCTGTACCTCGAGCTTTCTCCATTTATTTATCCCTTCCATTACTATGTATACTGCTCCCACTTGGCTCATGGTGACAGAATATTCCATTTTTTCAGTCCTTTTTGCACAGAAACACAAGATGCTCTTGAGTTCATGTGAGCAGAGTATTTTTTCTTAATTAAATTGCAAAATTTATGTGTAGTATAACATCTGAGAAAAAGAGAAGTTAAAATGTAGAGAACTTGCTACACAAACATACTTGTCATAGAAATTCCTTGGTCCCTCTCAAGGACCTCGAATTCTCCTGACAGAGCCATATCTTTGCCATGTCAACACATCTATCAGCTTTCCATAGATCTGCTGGATCTTCATCCTATTCTGAGCTGTTTTAGGAAACCTTGCTGGGAAGAAACGTTTGCTTCTTGCAACCTCCAGTGCCTTCCTCTTTACATTTGATTCAAAGAGCAGTCAACAAAAACCACCAGCATTGCTCGACTTTAAAGACTATTTACTACCAAAGAGTGGAAATAAAAAACTCTTGCTGTTATTACAGCCTCAGATACCACGCAGGCTGTTTTACATGATCTGCCAACACCAATGTGGTTATGTGATAATTCTTCAATTTTACAACTTCGTGCATTTCTTTCATTAAGACCACGGCTTTCCAGATAGTATCTGTCAGCCAAAACTCTTTGATTTCCACAGGACTGCACTTGACAGATTGCCACAAACCTACTACTTACACCAAGTAAGAAAAATGGCTTTCCAGTGCTGGCATCCACTTTCCTTTTCTGACTGAGAACAGAATGCACACTTTAGCTGCAGTTGATATCCCTGGCCAAGCGTCATCAATCCACTGAAACAGAAGTTTCCTTTCAAGTCTTCTGGATGTTTAAGAAGAGGAAGAAACTTTCCTATTATGTTCCTCTTTCCCCTCAACAAACAATCTTAACTTCAAGGCAATAAACACCACTGAAACATTTCTTTGCACCAAGGAGTAGAGAAGTTGTCTTTTTTTTAAATCACTATCACAGTTCTTGGAAAGTCATTGATTAAACAGCAAAACATTTTTCAAGTTACAAAAAGGCATTTGAATACTGCTAAACTTTACATATGCTATTTCCCGTTTTTGACAAAACCTGCAGGGGTCGAGGGGAGAGGAAACACCCTTTGAACTTGGTTTGCAGTCCATCTAAATTCAAAATCCTCTTTTTTCCCCCTAAAAATTACAACATTGTTTCAGGAATGTCTTTATATTTTTTCTGGAAGCAATGCTTGCAGAGATAGCTGGATCCTGACACTGATTTGGATTTGGTAGATCTCAAGAGTTTGGGTACATAGTATGACTCATTTATATTTTCACTATGCTTTACATAAACTCTGTGTATAATCTTCAAAACAATCCACAGATTTTGATCTGTACTGCAAGATTACAGCCCAGGGTTTCCCAAAGAAAAAGTTCTAGCTCTCATGAAGTTTTCAAGTTTTGCCAAACAGCCACGGTTATTTGAGTCTACCATGGACCCAAAGAAATACTGTGAGTGAATATCCGCCCATAATTTAGATGCATATTATTCCCCTCAGATGCAGAATTCTAAAAATTGAATTGTGATCAAAAGACTCAAAAGTCAGTCATGGAACGGAACAGGAAATTCAAGTACAGGCTGGGTGGAGAATGGATTTAGAACAGCCCTGACATGAAACACTTGGGGATTCTAGGGCTGAGAGGCTGGATATGAGTCAATAATGAGTTCTCAGCTCAGAACACCCAGCTGCATCCCGAGTTGCATCAAAAGAAGCAGGTCCAAGGAGGGGATTCTGCCCCTCTATCTGTTCTCCTGAGCCCCCACCTGCAGTGCTGCCTCCAGCTCTGGGGTTCTCAGCACAGGAAGGACATGGACCTGTTGGAACAAATTCTGGAGGAAGCCACCAAGATGTTCAGAGGGCTGGAGCACATCTGCTGTGGAGACAGGCTGAGGGATGCGGTTGTTCATCCTGGAGAAGAAAATCCTCTGGGGACACCTCAGAGCACCTTCCAGTATCTAAAGGGGCTCTAAGAGATCTGGTGAGAGACATTTCACAAGGGCGTGGAGCAACTTAGGTGAATTGGAAAAGGTAGGTTTTATTAGATATGAGGAAGAAATTCTTTCCTCTGAGGGTGGAGAGGACCTGACACGGGTTTTCTGGAGAAGCTGTGGATGTTCAATCCCAGGCAGTGCTCAAGGCCAGGCTGGATGGGACCCTGAGCACCCTGGTCCAGTGGAAGGTGTCCAGGGCATGGTGGGAGGAGGATGCACTAGGTGATCTTTAGGGCCCCTTCCAACTCAAACTATGCTATGATTCTATTCCAGCAGCAGCTTAATGACATTTTTATTTAATGAGACAGAAACCACTGCTGCCTTAACCCATCCACTTGGATCAACTGCTCCCAGTTCCCTGTAGGGCTCCATCATGTTATCCTTCAGTGCATATCCCTATGCTTGTGATTCACGTTTCCTCCAGCCTATCTTCATTATTATGTAAATCTCGCGCTCTAAAAGGCTATCTTTATGCAAATTTCAAGCAAATACTTCATGTTTGTTTTGTTTCTTTAAAAAGACTGCAGTAGGTAGTCAAAGAGCATGGGCAAGACCAGAAGATAATCAAGCTGTCTGGAAAAGGCTACAGATACATGAAAAAAGTAAATTGAGAAACCAAATATGACATAATATAGTGAGAAATTAAGGCCTATTTTATTATGAGAAACATATTGATGAATAAAAGTTATGAGTTCAGTATTGATACTACTAATATAAACCTATAACCATGAAGTAATAACACTTACAGACTCTCATAATGCACTCAATGAAATTATCTTGGATTCTATGAAGTCCTATACATGAACTCCAAAGCCTAATCTCTGAAATTCTGAGAAAGCCAAGAGTTAAGCAGTTAAATTATTGAAAATATTCTTGAATTACAGTGTATTTTCTCCACTAATACATCTATTACTCATTGCAATCTCCATGTCTTGATCCTCCTTTCAAGAATATTAGGTCATCAAAAACTGGTTTGTCTGTCCACCAGTATTAGTTCACTACCTGTGACAAAGAAAAAAAGTAAAATACATGCTAATCTTGTTTTTGGAAGGAGGGTATAGAAAACATATCAATTTTGTACAAGGTATGCATTCAAGTATAGAAGAAATAAGTTTTCCAGTTCTAGTCTGTTGCCAAGCTATAGAAATTTTGAACTAATGACAAATTTCAAACTAATTAAGAAAGTACTCACAGTCTTTGAAGCTGCAGACAATTGTTTCAAATGAAATGGGAATGAGCTATACAATAGTCACCATTTCTGCACCCAACATCTGCTTCAAAGCCTTCATTTCTTCTTATTTATGCAAGAAGAGAATAAAATACTCACTGTCTCAACAAATAACATCTGCTGCAAGTTTCTTAGTGCACAAAGCAATTGTGGAAACTCAGCAATTCATTCTGATGGGATAGTTGAACAGGCAGTACGAATGGGCTATTCTACCTCAAAATAAACACTTCAATAGTGCAATATTTTGTAAATCAGATTGCAGACTTTTAATGCTACTCATGAGAACCGAAGCTGTCATACTCCCAATATCTCCTTTATTTTCTTAACATATGATATTAAAAGTTCAATATGAAACTAGAATGCAAATATCATGTTTTAGGCTGATCTAGCACATAATCTTTTGGTCTTATTTACTATTCAATACCATGATGTAACTGCATTTCAGACAATAATCCCAAACAATGTCTACTAGAGAGAGTTCTATAATTCATAACAACAATACATAAAAAAAAAAAATTACAGTAATTTCACGATTATAAGCCACACCTGATTATAGGCCACACTTCCGGGTATTGGCAACTTTTCGTTCTTTGTCCGTACATAAGCTGCACCTGATTATAAGCCGCATGTTACAATACAGAGTGTGATAAAAGGTATCTATTCTATCACCATCTGTTGAGGGTGGGGGCAGTGATCCTTATCTCAACGGCAGATATTCTGCTAATGGACCATCCATTGAAACCAGGCAGGGCATTGTTCTTTATCTTTTCACAACCCATCCTTCCTCCAGCGAGTCATTTTCTGCTCATGGCCATTGAGTCCCACTGTGGGACTGATAAAATTACTGCATCCCATTGGAAGTTGCTCCAGACAGGGGGAAGAGCCCAACATTTCTTACCAAGATAAACACAGAGGTTTTGGGACACTAAGGGAGCCCCTTTCTCCACTGGACTCCAGAGGAAAACCGGATTTCTCCACATCACCACTGGACCTCCGGAGGGAAACTGCACCTTGTACAGAAGCACTGCTCCAACTGAATCACATCTGTCACTGCAGGAGGATGCAGCCACCATTTAATGGGGCTACTACCAACACCCTGCCTGACGTGGTGGCAGGCTGTACTCTGACTTTGTCAGGGTTTGCAGTTTGTTTCCTTGTAGTGCTGTATTTCTATTTTAATTTCCCTAGTAAAGAACTGTTATTCCTAATTCCCATATCTTTGCCTGAAAACCCCTTGATTTCAAAATCATAATAATTTGGAGGGAGGGGGTTTACATTCTCCATTTCAAAGAGAAGCTCCTGCCTTTCTCAGCAGACACCTGTCCTCCAAACTAAAACAGCAACTTTTCGTTCTTTGTCCCTATATAAGCCGCATCTGATTATAAGCTGCACTTTGGGTTCAGACCAAATTTTTAGTCAAAATGGTGCAGCTTATAATCGTGAATTCACTGTAGTTGTAGATTTGCTAAATATGACAAGGTGAGTTGATTCATGGCAGCTTGGACAGGAAAAATCTATGCACAGCTTGACATGAGTCTTGTCTTTCTAACTGTTAAGATGAAGAACATTCTTCCTTTCTGTGAAAGGCTCTGGACATAAAGCATGGACATTTGAGACAAATCAAAACACATCAGTTTTATGGCTTATACATCCCCTTTTCCAAGAGTCTTGATTTTTATCCCACATATACCACTGATGCTCTTTCTTCTTTCTTGATTTTTATCTGGTTGAAGTGATGTAACTAGAAGAGATTGCCTTAGCTGTGCTGGCATCTCTGAGCAGGAACCAAACATTTCCATAGCAACTTAATACTGCTATACTGCCTTGGTAACCAATTTAAGATAATTATTTATGATGTTTACCTGCACTAATGGTCCAGGGCTGAATTTTTTAGGAGACTATAATTCTTATATATATTTGCTAGTTCAGAGATAAATCAATTTATGAATAGGCATATTTTTATAGTTTTGTGAACTATCTAATAAAACCCCTTCCCAGATACACATTTAAGTGTCTTCAGTCTGTAAATAACCTCAAAATTACTAAATCAGCAAGAAATACAAACTAAGCTGTCAAGCAGAACAGGTTTGTAAGGAGAAGAGGAAAAAAAGTTAATCTACTTTTATTAATGACCAAGATTTAAAGGAATTTTAAAATTTTTTTTTTCACACGTTGAGATTATTTTCCTTGATCAAAAATCTGACTCAAAATCTCAAGACTGATTTAAGATGTATAGATATAAGCTATATCTAACTTTCAATCAGAGGTACTAATAAATTAATCAACACAGCAGATTCAGTTTTTTGTACCTCAGACCTGTTTTTCTAGTGGTTGCGTTCAAGACAACTCCAACCTATATGCAACCACCTTTTTATCATACTACAGATTCATTTGTAAATAGAAATTACAGGCTCTTCCCTCTTCATATTCCATGACAGCAGTTGTTTGGATTTTTTATTTGTAAATTATTTTCCTCATAATAAATTACAGTAAGCATAATTAGACCTTATTTAACTTCAAGTATTCTCCTTCTTTGGGTTTGAATTGTAAGTGCACTAAGAAGAAAACAAAAAGGAAACAATGCACAAACCATATGCATGAGATGAATAAGTCTCTTTAATACATTATGTGACTGCAAGAGCAGGAGCCACGCTAATAAGAACTTGCAAGGCCATGTAAAACAGTTTAAACTCCCCTTTTCATCATGGAAATATAGAATTGTTAGGATTGGAGGGGAATTTAATCATGTAGGTCCAACCATCCTGCTATGGCCAGGGATGCCACTCACTAGCTCAGTTTGCTCAGGGCCCATCCAAGATGTGTGGAACACATCTAGGAACGAGGCAGTACTTTTTTGATAAGGTAGTGTCCTACCGAGTTAGTTTTAAGATTACAAAAAATTAGTAGGAACCCTTACTGCTATAAACCAGTAGTTGTACAGGTCTCGTTTCTCTTATAGTTCAGCATTATCTACCAGCATTAAAGTGCTTGAGAGACAGAGAGCACATATGTTCATAACTGCAGACATTGTGTCTTGAAAAGTGCCAGAAAAGCACCACTGTGCCAAGATAGCAATCACTTAATGACATCGATTTCTTGTAAAACATTACACACTAGGGAAACAGCAGTTATTTTTTTCCACTGTCTGTTGAAAGCAGAGAACAGAAGTCTCAGAAAGAGTAGTGAAAGCAAAATTATCTGATGCCTATAGTTCTAGTCTAAAGATACAAAGTAGACATTGTAATTGTGCAGTCCCTTTTTGTGTGACCAAACCTGAGCCTGAGTTCGATTCAAGGATATCCAGCAGCAAGCAACGTGGCAGATTTTCAACTTCTGAAAGAGCAGATCCAAAGTTTGATGGCAAGCTTTCTGAAAGTTAGCTGCCTGGCAGACCTCTCTGAAATAAGAGAGGAATGCTGGAAAGAGGAGTCTTCTTTAAGCTGGTCCCTGGAAGTGCCTGCAGTGGCAGGAGGCTGGCAGAAGGATAGACAGAAACATGTGAGGAACAGACAGACATGCAGTGAAAGATAAAGAAGCAGGAGCATAACAGTGCAAAGTCTCAAAGGCAGAAATATTATTTAAGGATGAATGAAAAAGTTCTGATAAATGGTTTAATCCCAAACTCATTGAGGACAATGCAAAGACTTTGAAAATGGTTTGACATAAGGCTTGTAATCTTAAATGACTGCATTTAGAATCGCTGCTTGACCAGCATATCAAAACCCAGCGAGCACTCCTTAAAAAGTGACTTCATAAAACCTCTTCTAAGATGAAGATGCCACTGCTGCTTTGAAGATACAGTCATTAAAGGATGAAGCATGTGAAGAGTCAGTATGACTTCTCTCAAGTTTAACTATAATCTCCTTATTATTTCTCACTGAGTTTTTGAAATCTTCTCTGTTGAAAGCAGAAAGTAAAACTGAAGCAAACAGCTTAACATAGAAATTACCTGTAGACTAACTTTAGTCTCAGCTCTTTTTTGTGTGTGTGCATGGGCATGATCACGCTCAATTCTAACAGCATTTAAGGTTTTTATTGCTGCATTTACAAACACTGAAAAAACACTGAAATGCAGTGTAATTTTCCTTCCTTACATCAGCTATTTGTTACCGCGGCTTGTCACACAGTGAAAAATGCACATTTACTTTTGAAATTTCACTGTTCAGTTAAGAACAGTTAGGAGATGCTCCTGTAAGGAAAAAACTCCTCTATCGCAGACTAAATTTTATTTTAAAAAATAACTTTATTGAAGCAAAGTGGTTTTTGTGATTAAAGAAAAAGTCTATGACACTAATATAAAGCAAGTTCAGTATGAGTCAATTCTGGAGCAAACTCAAATATGTTGATAAGTCCATTCAGCCTCATGCACAATGACTTGACATAGATATTATACACTGAATGAGGCATTCTTGTCCCGGTAAAGAAAATTCATCCTTATTTCTATGGAAGGTTTCTGAACATAAGCAAGGATGAGAAATGATGTGTTTGTATTAAGTGACATTCAATTTTAAAAATCTCTGTTCTTATAACATGATACAGGCTATGTGCTCTAAAGTATAGCCGGTGTTCTGCAGGGTTTTTGGTTTTTTTTGGGCGGGGGGGGTATTTTTTTTTTACTTTGATTTTGAATAATTGTGTAAAACAAGACTGCAATGTTTGGGGAATGACAAACAAAAAATACAGTTTAAGAGTATGAGGCACCAGTAGAAAAAGGATCTTCATACAAGTGTTATTCACCTTGGATATGTGGAAGACAAGAAAATATAGTACAGGTCTCTGAGATGATTTGCCTGGCTATACACAGAACAGTCCAGACCAAGATCATTTCCAAGGGAACACTTTTTATATTGTCTCATTGTGCTTGACTCTACAAATGAATACAATCCAATCACTGAGAAGTTCCAGGAATGGTGCCAACCTTTTATGAAGAAGTGTATCAGTCAATCATTCAGTCCCACAGAATGGGCACTCATTTAATATATTTAATGACCTAATAGGAGCCAGATTGTTCATGTATTTACCAGTCCAAATAGACGTCGATGCCTGGGAGTAAAAGAAATAAAAGTCCTCAAATAGATTTCAGTGAAAAATTATTAAGCAGGGCAGAAAATTCAAGGCATGATCCAGCTAAAACTAAGTTTTAATATTTCAAGCATCTCTTTGTACAAATAACTGTGGTGGAGTTTTCTTCATAGTTTTCTTTAGTTCTGTCTTTTCTGTGGGCTTTTTTTTTTTTTAAGTGGGAGTTATGGAATATGGTTTGTCCTTTCTTTGTATATAATAGGCTACAAGGATCTACATTCTTGCTCCTGATGCTTCAAAGATTTCTCTGCTTTGATATCACTTCCAAAATGACACCTCAGTAGTCAAAGAATTGCCTTTGAAAGTACTAAACACTCCTAAAATATGCTAAATGCTTTGTTAAATGGTTTGATGGAACCTCAGCCCTGATCACGTGGATAAAAATTTGTGATCCCTGAAGGCAGAAAAGCTCCACCTCCATTTGTGATACACAAAAATTATCAGCACGGCATCTAAGGGGAAGAAACAGAATCGAAACAACTCAAGTTCAAGTTTTGGAAGAGATGTGGGGAATTGCCTAAATGCCATGTCCAGAGCCTTCCGTGGGAAAAAGTTTAGTAAAATAAAATAACAAGTGCAAAACAAGTCACACACATCAGTACAGCTTCAGCTGGAATCAGGTGCCAAATCAGATTCTCACCTGATGGCCAAAAGCTACAATGGTCACCTATAGCAAAGGCTGTCTTTCAACTTTCTGCCAGAAATCACTACTGAAGTGAAGAAAGGGGGACACCTAGGGCTGTGTTTAATGAAAGACAGCAACCAGAAAAGGTTGTTCTGTTGAATACTGAAAATTCCCCATAAAATCATGAAACTCATGAAAGGATCTCCTCTAGCCAATTCATGTGTACTGTCTGGATATTAATTACTACTTTCTTCTAATCATGGAAATAAAGATTACTAATCCTTATGGTGATAGGTGGACTAGTGCAGCCAAAGTGAAGAGATAACACAAGAGTTCTCTATGCAAAAATGACAATCATCCTCCTACAAATAAAACAAAAATATTCCAACTCAGAACAAGCTTTAAAACCTTGTACTCTTACATGTCAAATGGCTGCATCTCTTGCTTCAGTAAATCCATTGTGCAAAGGACCAAAGCACTGCTGAGGTAGCAAATTTGAAGAGTGAAAATTCCACAAGGGAAGTGATATATTGGTACCATCACCCCTGTTCCAAGATAAATGTTACAATCTGCATTGATGTGCAACAATAATGCACTCTGAGTACAGTGTTTTTCCAGATGACAGATACAATGGCTTCATCTGAACAACTGATTTCAGGCACATACAAGCAGAAAACAGAATAGTGGTGTTTGTCCAATTCTTTATGGCAAGGGTGAAAAATACATTGATGCTTTTTGCATTCACATTTGACTAGTCAAAACTATGCATTACTCCACGGACCAAAGACGCTCTGAAACAAAGACCCTGAATACATAAATAGCCTGAAACTCTATCTGCTGTGGCATTTATTCTGTATGAGCTACATCAAACTAAAAGTGTAGGTCCTTAGGCAGAAACTGAAAAGAAATAATAGCCGGTTTTTGATCTCACATTTCTCATTTTCTTTACAAAGAAAAAAGACTCAATATTTATCACACCCCAAACCATTAAAAAGAATGTGAGAATTACCACGTTTCCATAGTTGCCTTAAATTATCATCCTATTAACCAGGAATCAACATCATTTATGCTATCGTAGCAGCAGTTTCCCAAAAATCCTTATTTGGGTCTGTGCTACAATGCTCTATCATCACACAATTCAGACCCTGAAGAAAAATAACAGGGGAAGAGACCCACACTGCTGAAGTAACAAATTTCATAAAAACCCATCTATATTAAACTTTACTTGTTGCAACAGTCCCATTGAAAAATAATAGGCCTACATTTGTGCATAAAACTAACAATTTCCCTAAATATTTTCAGGGCTGAGAAAGTCAAATTGCTCTGTGTTCATAATTTCATTGTTTGCATTAAGATACAAGGAAAAGAAGCATGGAACACAATTTGGAAATTGAATAACAGGCCCAAATTTAGAGCAAACACAAAAGTTGTGATTCCATCATTTAAATATTTGATCATCTTACTAAGACAAGGTAATATTGGCACTATTCAAGCCAATGAATTCAAGGAGACAAAGAATCCCTCGAGTCTCCATAAAGGCAAAGCCTAGCACAGTTAATGACAATGTTTAGTATACTGCAGAAGTAGTCCTTTGTCATCTTTATTTATAATTAGCAAGGAAATTAACTTTTGCAAATGCTGATTCCTTAACCTGTATGTAGGTTGTTTTTTTCCTGTAAATTTAATAATGACCCGGTTGCTTTCAAGGTTATGGCTGCTAAAATCAGAAGGGCCTGAAATTCTCCTTTCAGCTAAAATCTAATTGTAAAATAAGTTATCTGGACAAGAAAAAAGAATGGTACAAAAAAACCCGAAAACAAATTAATTTCTAATATTTCTGCAATAATCTCTAAACTATTGATCAAAGGGTTCACATCTGTTAAGGAAACTTTTCTGTCTGGCCACCTCAGGTTTCCCACAGCAGATTCTCAGACCTTTGGATCTTTCCAGTAATTTTACTTAGGAGAGCCATATTCAGATCCAGCCCAGGTTAACCTTGCACTCTCCAGTCAGGTTTCACCTCATGAGCCATTGGCTGCTTTGGGAATAGCTACTCTCCAACTCTTCCACTGGGCAACTTGGCTTCATATGAATAAATATTAATTTCAGCAGAGACAAACAGTTTTTCCATAGCCCTCATGAACACTATAATCACTGAACTGTAAAATCGGTGCTCCTGTGCTGCTCTGCAGCACAATAGATATTTAAACATTCAAACAGTGAATGAAAGAAATCACAACACAAAAGAGGAACCATCTCAGTATCCCAGTAATTAGGTCTTTGACTGAGAACAATCAACACCTGACAACGATGGAGATCTACAGTTGTCTCTTAGAGCAGCAGAGTAAAGTTCAAAGCAACACCCAAACTCTGGTCACACATCAAATGCCAGGAGCACTCAGTACTGAAGAAGGTGCCATTCCTCAGCTCCCTGCTAACCTCTATTGAACTGGACCTTTAGCTCTTACAGCAACTTACAAAGGAGCCAGGATAATAATCTCCTCTGAAAATCGGATTTCAGATCTAGTTTAATTTCCCTGCACTGAATTTCATAAAAGCAATTGGAAAACAGCTTTCAGAAACAACTCTTGCCTTTTGCATCCTCGCAATGATGCGGAACATATTTATATTTGTGGAATTTCTTTTTCCTTCACTATGATCAAAAATTCCTTAATGGAATTAAATAGGACCAAGCTTTAAGCTCAGAATTACATGGCATTTAATGCAAAAGAATGCATCTAAAGAATCAAAGAATGTATGGAATAACACTCATTTATGCTTGCTTCGTTATAGCAGAGAATTTCTCATTTAGATACGCTGCATGAAAAATAGATCTTCTGCTCCTAGTAAAATTTAATGTTACTGATGCATGCATTTTTCCTGAAGACTATTTTTGACAGACATCTATTACACTGAATCATTCTCTTTTTTTATCAAGCTTTGCAAACTAAATGTTGACAATAGAAGGAACATTTTGATAAATATTTTTAGCCAAGACTAGACTGTGGGGGCAGAAATCACTCAGTCATTAAATGAATCCAGTTAACCTTGTACAGCTTCTCTACTTCCTTAAAAATTATTAGTATAAAAGATCAGGAAGGCTGTGTAAGTGAATAAGTCTATGTAGAAAACTTGGTTTATTATTTCATGATAACTACCACATTACAATATGTACTGGCTGCACAGATTTAATGAAATTTACAAATAAAATCCACATTTAACCTTGGAAAAAACCATGAAGTTCATTGACCTGCCTCTGCAAGCAACCACCAAGCTGGGGTAGGCTGTTTTTCCTGCTTTCAACAACTGGTCAAGCCTGATCTAAACTAAAGAGGAATTTGAAACATAAAGGAATTATTTATTTACTGTAAGGAATGTGAACGCTGTACCAATGCTTTCACCTAAATAGCAGCATCAACCCAGAAGATGCAGCTACAGATTGAAATGAGGGCATTTAATGGAAAAAATGCAATTTTTCTGAACCACACATACAGAGTTAGCCAGCACCTGTCTCCACTTACACATTACCACTAACCATCCACACATGAACCAAAAACTGGAACTCTATTTGCAGTTATACACATTAATGCAATAAAAGAAGGTATGAGACAAATAAAGGTGAAATAAATTCACTGCATCTGCCAGAAGTCCAGCTGAATCTTGTTGCTCATACAAAAATGGAACAAAAAAGGAGTGGGTCTTCCAGTTTTCTCTTACAGTAGTTTCACGAATACAAGCCGCACGGATTATAAGCCGCACCCCCGGTGCCTCGACAATGTTGCTGTCTTTGTCAATAGATAAGCCGCACCCCGAATATTAGCCGCACTTTCGTTCGTAGCGAGAATCCGTGCGCAGCTTTCACAAATTGGCCAATTAGTAACAGGATCGCGGCATAGAGGGCTTTACTGGCTGGGGGCGGGGCCAGGCAGGCTCAGCCCGCTCATGGTTGCTGACGGGGCCGGGTGGCCCAGCTCAGCGCCACGGCTCGGCGGGGCTGGCCGGGTGGTACTGCCGCCGCCGCCGGGCTCGCTGGCCCCCCTCTCCCGTCAGCACCGCCCCGCTGCCGCGTTCGCTAGCCCCCCCGCCGGGCTCGCCGGCCGCGCCGCGTTCGCTAGCCCCGCCGCCGGGCTCGCCAGCCGCGGCGCGCCGCGTTCCCTAGCCCCGCCGCCGGGCTCGCCGGCCGCGCCGCGCCGCGTTCCCTAGCTCCGCCGCCGGGCTCGCCGGCCGCGCCGCGCCGCGTTCCCTAGCTCCGCCGCCGGGCTCGCCGGCCGCGCCGCGTTCCCTAGCCCCGCCGCCGGGCTCGCCGGCCGCGCCGCGTTCCCTAGCCCCGCCGCCGGGCTGCCGCCGCCGCCGGGCTCGCCGGCCGCCCCCTCCCGTCTGCACCACCGCCGCGTTTCCTCGCCCTGGCCGGCACTGCAGGCCCCCGCACCGCTGGGCTCCCCCACGCTGCTGGCCCCGATTCTGCTGGGCTTCCCCCGCTGCCAGGCAGCCCCACCCGCTGGCCTTCCTGCTTCTGCCATGCTCCCCTGCACTGCTAGCCCCAGTTCTCTTGGGCTCCCCCGCCCTGCTGGCCCGGGCTCTGCCTCCCCCCTGCCCCGCCCTACTGGCTCAGGCTCTGCCGCCCGCCCCCCACACTGCTGGCCCCGCCTCTGCCAGGCTTTCCCACCTCTGCCGGGGCCGGCCGGGCTCCAGCTTGGCTTGGGGCTGCCGCGGGCTCTCACTTCCGTGTTGGCAGCTTTTAGAATTTTGTTAATGTATTAGCCGCCCCGGAATATTGGCCGCACTTCCGGGTTTCCACCAAAATTTTGGTCAAATTGGTGCGGCTAAAACAATTTAAAATAATTTCTTCCCAATTTAGATATTTAAATATGTATTCATTGTATAAATACCACATATGCAAAGATGGCAGACTGATATATGCAAAGGGCAACAGCCCATGGAGATGGGGAAATAAGTCTTTACAGTACAAATCAAGACATTACCAGAAAATCCATTTATTTGCTGTAACAAATAAAATTATTTAGGCTGTGTTGTGTATATGTTGGGTTTCTTTCTTTTTCACTTATAGAAATTTTTCCCATAAGTTGCTAGGAAACTAAGTTCTGGGTACTAAGACAAAAAACCCAAAGAGATGACCAGGGTCGGGAGAGGAGGACATCTGGCTACACTTCTTTTTTTTGAAGTTTTCTCTCCAAGGTGAAGATACCACGAGAATTGAAGCACCTAAAGGACAGGAGGGCAGCTGCTTTCTTTCTCTCTGGGTTCCAGAGGAGGATATTCAGAGCAGTTTCTTCTTCTATGGAAGTGTAAATGCAGACAATCCATGCAACTGTTTGTTTGTTAATACTGAAGTTGTTGTATTGTTTGCTTTATCATACACACTAGTAAAGAACTGTTATCCTATTCTCATATCTTTTTGCCTGAGAGCCCCTTAATTTCAAAATTACAATAATCCAGAGGGAAAGGATTTATATTTTTCCTTTCCAAGGGAGTCTCCCTACCTTCCTTAGCAGACATCTGTCTTTCAAACCAAGACAGACTGCCAAGTAATGTATTTTTCAGATGTATATCAAAATCAGACTCCACCAAACTGGTGTATTTTACAGAGCCCTGAAAGAAGATCATAAGAACTGCAACTAAAACCCATAAGATTTTCAGCATATTCATTGCTTGTTCTGCTCCCTGAGCCATGAAATTCCTGGGTCTTTTTGTGTTATCACAGAACTCGTACATTGTTCCACTCCAGTGAGACACTAATTGGAATCCAGCCCATCGCTACCAGCAAAAGCAACGGGCCACAAAAGCACTCCAATATTTAGAAATTCATTTGTCTCATTACTATTCACGAATGCGACAAAGCAGTTAAAAAATGAAATTAAAATGTAAAGTGCCAGAAAACAGTAGCCCAAACAACTTTGGCTTTCTGTGACTGGCAAGTATAATGCAGACAATCCATGCCAGCACTGCCTTTGGCAGTGTTACAGAGGAACTCTTTAAAAGCATTAAATGCCTTAAGAGACAAGGGACGGCAAAGAGGCAGGAGGAACTAGAAAGCAAGATCGTGTTCCTCATAAAATAGTGCCAGTCCATCTGAAAAACAACTCTGCATCAGCTCACCCACACGACAATTTGCACCTCAGCAAAAGGCAGCTTGCATAAATAGGAATGACTAGAGCTTTTTTGGGCAGAGGTAATGTATACTTAGCTATGAGCATTTAAAAGTAACTCAAATTTGATTTTGCTCAGATCAATGCTTAGTATGTGAAGAACTTTGTTCAAAGCAGTATTTGTGAGATGAAAAAATAGATTCTTTCTATGCTACTTTCCACCTTCAAAGAGCTGTACTCCATTCATGGCTCTCCCATTCACTGGGTACAGAGTTCATGAGCACAGTATCTGCCAGAAGATAAATCCAGAACAAGTGCTCACACAAAAATAGTGATGTTGAAAACCTTCTTGAAACTGACCTCTCATCTCTCCCTACACAAGATTACTTTTGGTGTTGGGGCAGTGGAATTTAATAGGCATAATATTGCTTCCACCCCAGCAATATTTTTTATTTTTTTCTCTTTCATTGCTGTACAAATATACTATATTTTTTTATTACTTTATTTTTCTAGTGTTATTATGATAGTTCTTCATAAAGAGCATTTATCTTCAAAGAAAAATAGAAAAACATGCAAGTTCAATAAATTATCAGTTCATGGGCAGTGAGAGATCAAAACCCATTCTACGTGGCTTACCAGAGATGGCTATATGCCTACTTCTGCCCAAAGATAGCAACATGTAAAGTAACAAGAAATAGAACAAAAACAGGTATCTTGATTGCTGTACATCCTCAGTATTTCAAGCCAGAATAAGAAGGGACCTCTTGGATCATTCTCCATGGTGAAAGAAAGCATTTCAACTGAATTAAACACGTGATAAAGAGCATGTCTCTGTTGGTTTTTTCATGGATGCTGAGGGCCATCAGATCACTTTCTCATCCTCCAGCTACTTACACCTATTATTATTGAAGCCACAAGACTCAGTGGTCCAAAATATCTTCAAAGAGATTTCACCAAGGAAGAACCACAAGTCAAGTACCAATATATTTTACACAGAAAAGTACAGAGGTGCTAAGATCAACCCTGTTGTCTAAATTCTATTATTATAATTAGTGATTCCTAATCACGCCTTACCTGACTCAAAAACTCAAGAATACTATTTAAGAAATAGCCCTACACCAGGAATTTTTAAGAGATAGTGTGCTGTTAATTATTCTGATAGTTTTCTTTTGATTCAAAATCATCAAGAATCAACATGTTTGGATATATAATAAAAAAAAAAAATTCAACTGGTTTCACATGAAAGCATGAGTAAGACTTATACTTGAAAAATTACATGAAATTGATATCACCTTCTCAGAAGAGATGCTTATTTTACAGCCTCAGGACTACTCTTTTTAATAAAAGGAAGTTGGGTCTTGAAGCCAAATTTTTCTGCATGCTTTTATAAACATAACAGACCTAGGCAGACTTAATGTCTTGCATTTCATCAAGATGAAGTTTGCATAATCTTCCTCTGAGATGTCAGGAATCAGGCATATCATTTATCCTCTCCATATGAAAACTTAATTGATTTCTATTAGCTTGATATCATTATTCATAAAACTTTATCATGCCATCCCAGTCTATACCAAAGTCAGGATTAAGAAACCCCTCAAACCTTCTTATAAGCAGTTAAGTTAAAAACAACCAAAAAACTAATCTTTCCCTGGATAATTGTTTAGTTACATGGCTATAAACACAAATAAATCAAGCTCTAAAATCTAATAAATACAGGAAAATTTACTTATCTCAGATTCTTCCAAACCCCCACAGAATTAATTTCTTCCATCACATTTCTGCTGCACTCAATGCAACCATTAGGGAGGCAGGCCCTGATAGTTTTCTTGTGTCAAACCGGTTTTATCTAATATGAGCTTGATTAATGTCCATTCCCAAAAAAGCTATTCTGTCCCATGTCTACTATATTCCTTTCAGATTCTTGAACTAATTGTCATCAGGAACACAATTTTCTTGTTCTTGTTACTTGTGAACACAATTATTTCTTCATCCGCAAGAAGTTAGAAAGGTGATAATTCTCAGAAGCAAATGAATACCAAACTTTGATTAGCTATGCCTTTTTCAGTGAATGTTTGAAGATAGGGAAACAGGAAAGTTGCTAGACAAAAAGTACAAAAGGAATAATGCATGAGTCTCACTTGGGATATGTATTAGAAAAGAAATTCAATAAGGTTGCCATCTTTTCTAAAATATTTCAGAAGGGCACTAGAAAAGCAGAGGTATTTTTATAATGTTCATGTTGGCTGCTTACTTGACACTGCAGAGACAAAAACCTCCCTTGCAAGGTATTATGCAAACTCTTCAGGAAATGGGTAGGAAAAGCCCTAAAATGAGGAATTAGGCCTCTTTAGAAGGGGTCACTAACCTGTAACTGCTGCGGTTTGTGTTTCAGACACACCTGCTCCATTCAGCTGCTGAAGGACAGGAAGCTCTCGGTAGCTGCAGCCAGGTGCCTCTCCAGTGCCAGCAGCAACCCAAACCTCCTGATACCCCCAGCACTGATCACACACCCTGTCTTGGGTTGCAGCATAGGATGTGATGAAAAGTATCTATTCTATCATCATCTGTTGAGACCAGGTGGGGCAGTGGTCTTTTCCAAGACTCATCCTTCCTCCAGGGAGTTATCTTCTGCTAATGGCCCACTGAGTCCCACTGTGTGACTGATAAAATTACTGCATCCCATTGGAAGATGCTGCACCCAGGGGGAGGAGCCAAGCATTTCCTACCTAGATAAAATCTGAGATTTGGAACACCAAGATAGCCCTTACCAACTGGATTCCAGAGGAAATCTGGACCTTTTCACGTCATTACTGGACTTTTGGAGGAAAGCTGCACCCTTCTGCAGGAGCACTGCTCCAACTGAATCACATCTGTCACTGCAGGAGGATGCAGCCACCACTGAATGGGACTGCTACCAACACCTTGCCTGACTGATGGGGTGTCAGGGTGCATTCTGACTCTGTCAGTGGTTTGGTTTTGCTCTTTGTAAGACTGTATTTCTATCTTAATTTTCCTAGTAAAGAACTGTTATTCCTATTCCCATATGTTTGCCTGAGAGCCCCTTAATTTCAAAATTATAATACTTCTCCATTTCAAAGAGAGGCTCCTGCCTTTTTTAGCAGATACCTGTCCTTCAAACCTGGACCCTCTTCTGGCACAAAACGAGAAACTCTCTCACAGGAGTTTTTGTGTTACACCTACAGAGACTCTGTGACTAAATATCCAGCTTAAATATGGTCCCTAGTTTCAAATAATATATACATAAATATTAATCTTCTGTTGAAGAATAAAATTTTAAAAAGAAACTACATGAAGACTAAATGTTCAGCCTACCAGGAAAAAAAAATTAAATTGTCATTTTAAACTAATCAATATACTGCATTATATTCAGTATACTTCAGAAAAGTATATTCATAACTTTACTTACAGTCAAACTACAGTAATTTCACAGTTATAAGCCGCACTGAGTATAAGCTGCACTTCCTGGTGTCAACAACTTTTCGTTCTTTGTCCATACATAAGTTGCACCTGCTTATAAGCCACACATTACAATACAGAGTGTGATAAAAGATATCTATTCTATCACCATCTGTTGAGGGTGGGGGCAGTGATCCTTATCTCTGTGGGAGATATTCTGCTAATGGGCCATCCATTGAAACCAGGCAGGGCATTGTTCTTTATCTTTTTCACAACCCATCCTTCCTCCAGCGAGTCATTTTCTACTCATGGCCATTGAGTCCCACTGTGGGACTGATAAAATTACTGCATCCCATTGGAAGTTGCTCCAGCCAGGGTGAAGAGCCCAACATTTCTTACCAAGATTAAAACAGAGGTTTTGGGACACTAAGGGAGCCCTTTTCTCCCCTGGACTCCAGAGGAAAACCGGATTGCTCCACATCACTGCTGGACCTTTAGAGGGAAACTGCACCTTGTACAGGAGCACTGCTCCAACTAAACCACATCTGTCACTGCAGGAGGATGCAGCCACCATAGAATGGGACTGCTGCCAACACCCTGCCTGACGGGGTGTCAGGTTGTACTCTGACTTTCTCAGGGTTTGCTTCTTTGTAGTACTGTATTTCTATTTTAATTTCCCTAGAAAAGAACTGTTATTCCTAATTCCCATATTTTTGCCTGAAAGGCCCTTGATCTCAAAATTACAATAATTTGGAGGGATGGGGTTTACATTCTCCATTTCAAAGAGAAGCTCCTGCCTTTCTCAGCAGACACCTGTCCTCCAAACTAAAACAGCAACTTTTCATTCTTTTTCCATATATAAGCTGCACCTGATTATAAGCCGCACTTTGGGTTCGGACCAAAATTTTAGTCAAAATGGTGCGGCTTACAATCGTGGAATTACTGTAAGTTCTCTTTAGGAATAAATTTACCCTTACAGTACCACATTAGGATGAAAGCTAAGTTGTAGTAGTCAGACTTCAGATGAAATATCATCTCTAGGTATTCCATTTCTAAAATAATGCTTTACTATTTCATTCATAAGTTCTTCCCAAAGGGCAAGTTACTGATAGAGGAATCAGCTTTGGAAACAAGAAAAAATACTGTAAACAGTATTTATTCACACACACATAAAAACTGAATATGTTTAGAAACACAGATTTTCCCCCAAAAAACTTGTAAACAAGCTCTTATTCTTTGAAAGAAAAAAGTTTTTTTGGAAAAGGGTTAGAAAATAGCTAGAATTACTTCTCAGTTGAAATAGAATTAATTTCCTTCATCACAGTCTTATGGAAGGTAACTTGATGAATAAGCCCACTTTCTGGACCTGCTTACAGACATAATCAATAATTTATCACATTAAATAAAAGCAGTTACATGAAGTGGAGTAAACACAAGTAAATACCTGGCTGAGTAGCACACATCAGTCTTGTTAGTGAAGAGATATGAATGAGAAACATTATTTTTATTTGAAGATATTACTCTGAATAATTTAACAATATCTGACTGCAAAAAACCCAAATCTAAATTCCATCTACAATTATGAAAACAATATTTGCTAAAAAGAGTTTTCGCAAGCACATTAAATAGTAATTTCTAGAGAAAAATATCTTCCAAAATGGAATGAAAGCCTCACAATCTCAAAAGTAAAACTAGAATTAAGTTTAAATCCTATAAGGCCCCAGTGTATAATTTAAGGTCAGATCATCTTTCTCAGGCAGATGATGATTTATAAGATTGATATTTGCCAGACTTTGTAGCCTACCAGAGGACATCAAAGAGGAAGCAAATTAGACCAAATCCATGATTTTGAAGAATTGGAAAGTTTTGATACAACAAAAAGTTTTTCTTGACTTATGCATTTATAGTCAGTCACAACTACAGTAAATTCACGAATACAAGCCGCACTGAGTATAAGCCGCATCTCTGGGTGTTGGCAAATATTTCGTTCTTTGTCCATAAATAAGCCGCACCCGAGTATAAGCTGCTCTGTCGTTCGCAGCGAGGACCCGCGTGCAACAAAGTTTCCAAATAGTAACGGAACCGCGGCATGGCGGAGTTTACTGGCTCAGCTCGGGCTGTGCAGGCTTGGCCTGCTAGGGGCTGCTGATGGGGCCAGGTGGCCCAGCTCGGTGGTGCCACTTGGGGCTGGCCGCCGCCTCTGGGATCGCTTGCCCCGGCCCCACTCCCACCGCGGCGCCGGCCGGGCACAGAGCACCCCCTGCTCCCGCCACGGCGGCGGAGGGTGGGGGCAGAGCCCCCCCCTCCTCCCTGAGCCGCGGCAATGGCGGTGCGGGCTCCCCCCGTCTCTCCCCTGGGCTGCAGCAGAGGAGGGAAGAAGAGAGCTCTCCCGCCTCTCTCCCCGCCCCCCATGCTGCCTGCAAGGAGCCAGGGCAACACAGTAACACTTTGTAACAATCGCGAAATGCCGGCTTTTACTGGTAGGTGCTTGGCTCAGCACCCTGGCTGGCACTTCTAGGGTTGTAAATGTCAGAAAATTATTCACATATTAGCCGCCCTCGACTATTAGCCGCACTTCCGGGTTTCCACCAAAATTTTTGTCAAATTGCTGCGGCTTGTATTCATGAAATTACTGTATATTAAAATGTTTCCTATATAATAAAATTTTTATTACAGAGTGGTTTTCTTCAGAAATACCTAGCATAGAATGATTAAGCTGTAATATGCCCCTGCTGTGAGTAAACTCTAAAGAGAGACAGCAGGACTTTTAGCAACACCTAATTAAACTACAGTAATTTCACGAGTATAAGGTGCACCCTTTTGACTAAAATTTTCCCTCGAACCCAGAAGTGCGCCTTATAGTCTGGTGTACCTTATATGATGTACAAAGTTGCGACATTTGCCACCCCGGAAGTGTGAGCTGCGAGCCGTGGGGGGAGCTGGCAGTGCCACGGCGGCCAGGTGAAGGTGGGCCTGGGGGCCTGCCGCACCGCCCTCCCGGGTCCAGGGGGGCCCGTTGGCTCGTGGCACCGCCCCTGCTGGGTGGAGGCAGGCCCCGGGGCCAATGGCTGCCGGGTTGAGGTGGGGCCTCGGCCAGCAACTGCATGGGGGGAGCTGGGGGCGGAGCCTCGCTGCAAAAATAAAGTGCACCTTATAGTCCTGTGTGCCTTATCTGATCTACAAAGTTGCGAATTTTGCCATCTCCCGGGGGGTGTGTCTTATAGTCTGGTGTGCCTTATGGTCATGAAATTACTGTACCTATGTTTCTTAGACTGCTTTCCTTTGTGACCATAAGCAGATGGATGATAAAATGGAGAAGTCTCCAGTACAAAATCCTACAGGCCAGGTTACACAGAACTAAAATCTGAGAGTTTTAATTTAAATGGGAATAATGCAGAACCCACAGTCTATAGCTGGACAATAAGCTAGTTTTTCCAAATGAGCCTGAAGTCAGGTTTTCTGCCCTTTAAGTCCAGCATTCCTTTAGGAATCTGGCGTTTTGCATTCCTGTGCTTCTTTACTGATGCATCACACATCTTGCAGTGAGTATCACAGATGACTATTACTAGAAAGCCAATAAGATGGGCATGGGAAAGGAGAAAGGCCAAACAATTCTGATGAAAAGAGATTAAAAAGTAGCAGTTGCACTCCACAACATCAAATTTATATTACATAAATGTGACACTAGAAAGAAGTGTTGAAAATCTTCATAATAAAACAGTGCACAAATTCACATGAGTAAAGTGTGTTGAACTGTATTGAATGTTCAAAATGAGAAGTTACTTATAAATAATGCACCTTCTGTTCTGGATATAATGGTGCCAAAAGCCAAACTTGAGGGAGATTTAATGTTGTAACATTTGGTGCACTGAAATTTCATTTTAGAGAGAGTTGGAAAAGACAGCTCAGAGCTCCACACCACCTTTACACATCTTGGCACACAACAGCAGGTACAAGTCAGATTTCACATGGCTAAAGAGACAAATTTTACTTCTACATTAGTGAAATTAGATTGGCTTCCTCCACTTTCTTTCACCCTTTTAAATAGGATCACACCTAGAGAATAAATAGTACTATAATAACACAAACAGTGAAATGCCACAGAGGCTCATGATTTCAGATAGCAGTTGAAGAGAGTTCAAGGACATTTCACTAGAAATAGTAACAGACCAAATTCTGCCAGCCATCGTAGTTGTCAATAATATTGGCAACTGAAGGCATGATTTAGCAGAAAGTTAAAGGCAAGCAAAGTCTATAATCTTAAGCTTTCTTTCTAAAATTAAAAACATTCTTCATGTTTTGATTTGCATTTAATAATTATAGTCAGTATCATTATTAAATATAGCATTTTATGGTCAAAACATTCACAGTTGCATCCATTTCCACTGCCTTGGAATTATTTCATATTGCAGATTTGTTAATAATGTGTTAATAATGTTTGCTCTTCTAAAACATGGCAAATGTGGTAGAAGTTCAATAAATTATTTACATTTTTAAAGACCAAAAATCTTATTAGCATTTGCCTGGAAGAGTACATCCATGCTTTGCTCTGAAGCTGAAAATGCAAATTAGCATCTTCTGGCCTGATTCTTTTCTCACTCTGTCAGTGTTGTTCTCAGTTAGAATGGTCCAAATGAGATAAATCAAGCCCAGGGCATATAAATACCTCCAAGAATAATTCCCCAGCACCTTCAGAGATCTGCACTGAGCTTGGATTTGTCACTTGCTACAAAAGCAGAGCGCTGCAGACACTCACAACATCAATATTGAGGAAAAAAGTCTCAATAATAGAAATTCCTACTTCAAGATTTCTAAGTGTAGCATTATACAGTGGACCTCTTTGGCAACACAGGGGCACACAAGGCAGGCAGAGCACAAAGATGGACCTCTTGATGCTGAAGCTCCTCCTACTCTGAAGAAAGCAACAAACACACGACTGAATTTTTTGAGGCTTTATCAGTAGTGAATTAATATAATGTCCGAAATACAAGCAGATAGACCAGTAGAAAAATAAAAATATCTACACTTATTGTAAGAGGCGAGTCATGTCATATTTTGCCAATTTTCTCATAAAATACAAGCAAGAGTCTGTGTGGACAGTATGATGAGGCAATGGATCTGTGTAGGTGAAGGCTCCTGACTGCTGCAAATAAGGAGGGAATGAAGTTGGTAATGAGGAGTAGGTTAGAGAACAGCAAAAAAGGGAAAAATTACAAATAAAAAGTGTGGGGAAAATGGAAGAGTTTGCTGTTTCCAACCCAGTTCCTGTTCAGTATCTGCACTCCATCACCTCATAGCTGAGGAGCTCTTCCCTGGTGGAATGCCATAGGAAAAAAACAGGAATCCTGCCACTGAACTCTTCATTGTGTTTTGTTTCTAATCCTCATTACAGCAACAAAACACACAGCAACACCTTGTATGATGCCAGAAATTCCCCTCTCCCTTCTTATCACTATCTTAGACTAATAGCTTGAAGCTGATTTATTTTCTTTGGATCAAATATTATTGTGCTGCACAAAGTTCAATGAGCTATAGAATGCCCCAGAAGAATACAGTGTTACATGAATATGACAAAGTAATCTCATCTTCGCTCTATACAAAAGGGGGAATAATTTCCTCTTGACAGGAAAATATTTTACTAAACCAGAGGCATCAGACAGCAGGCTTTCATTGGAGAATGGGACTGGGGAAAACAGTTTAATAATCAGCAGTTTATATGTCCTGACAAGTGCTGTGTACAGCAAGCATTGGAGATGATTTATAGTCAGGAGTTACAAAGAGAATAAAGTCTTGAAATGACAGTGAAAACCAGCAGAGCTGCTGGTCACTGTCATCATGACAAAGTGGGATATTTTTGTTTGGTTTTTCTTTTTATTATAAGGAGATGGTGATTTCAACCTAAAAGCACTTGCTGCCCTGTCATATTGTTCAGCCTGACCAAGCTTCCTCAAAAGAGTGCACACAACGCAGATCAGATCACCTCAATAAAAAAATCTACTGCATGATCTTTCTGGAAAGAGGAGACAAGTAACACATTTTACTGCAGCAGTGTTAGCAAAAGGCTGACAGAGGAGCACACAGCTTTCTCTTCCCACCCACCGCTACCTGGGGCCTGCATAAACAGCAGGGAGCCAGCCCAGAATAAGCCTGTCTGTTAACATTTAACCTGAGCAGGAAAAAAAGAGCTCAGCACTGGTGGACATAAACAAGATACATTCCCTGATGTGCTTCCTGGGACAGGGAATCTTTGGGAGGATAGTTTTTGCAACATCAAAATGCATAATGAGATTTGTTTGCTCTGTTCAGGGGAGTGACTCACTCTATCACTCTTCAAAGGCTCAGTGTCCTTAATTTCCAAAGATGGATATGAGCACAAAGTGGTAAAGTGAGTTTTTTATTAATATCTCAAGAAAGCAGTTGTTCTGGGAAAGGAACCTGAGCCTTTCCTAGCAGGAGCTTCACTATGAGCAGGTTTCCCCTGATCTCCAGAGGTTAGACCAACATAATTTTGTCTAAACTTCCCCCCACTTCTCCTCAAATCTTTCAGCAGGGAAATACAAAAAGCCTTTAAATCCCCCATCACTCACTGGCTAAATGTCTGAACACGGGCACACCGATATTATATCACAGCACTTTGCCCTAGGGCCAATCTTCAGCTCACTGTTTATGCAGGGTCTGCTGGGAACATAATTCAAAAAAGGCTGTTCAGAATTCAGTATATCATTGTAGACTGTGCACAAATCCAGTGATGTGCATACATTATACTCTAAAAAAGACAGAATATTGAAATATCATTCATGCACATGGTACATTATATACTAATGAGATTATCTTGGGATGCAGATGACAGCAATATGCCAACAGAGGAATTTCATAAATGCTCTGAACAGAGCTCTTAGACTTAATACTTTGGACTTAAGACAATCTGTAAGAAGCACCTTTAAAAGCAGAGTAGGACCTCAGCTCAGAGTCCTTAGGCAAAAAGCTGTTTTCCTCAGTTCAGTTTTGAAAAAACAGAGCACTGAAACAAATGCTTTAATCTCAGGTGCTAAAAGTAATTGGGATTTCCCTTTGCTGACTTGGAATCATCCCTTTAACCTGCCACACCATGATCTCTGAACTCAGGCTATAGAATCACTCCAGGGCAGAAACAGAACCTGCTTAATTATTTCTGTTCTGAATTAGGAATAGGATAACTTCGCATCACCTTGAACATGGCTAACATTGTTGTACAATCCCTCAAAAGCAGTGCTCTGGTTAATACAAATTTATGAATATTGGTAGATTTTGGGGTTAGGATTGAAATATACAACAGTACTCCGCAATGATGAAGAGATGGAATTTTTTTGACCATTTGAGTGAAAATAAGGCCCAGAATGGCATAAGGCAGTTTTACAAATTACAACAAAATGCTTTCCCTTTTATTAAAATGCATATTCAGTTTCATGATAATTAAGATTTAATATATCACATCACTTAAGGTATCAGTAACAATGATTTAGAAACTTCCGTTTTCCAGGCTGAGCTCCCTCAGTTGCTCCTCATCAGACTTATGCTCCAGACCCTTCCCAGCTCCATTCCCTTCTCTGGACACACTCCAGCCATTCCGGGTCAGAGCTGGATATGGGATTTGAGGAGTGGCCTCACCAGTGCCCAGTCAGGGGGACAGTCACTGTCCTGGTCCTGCTGCCACACCCTGGCTGGGACAGGCCAGGTGTCAGTGGCCTCTTGCCCACCTGGGCACACCTGGCTCAGGTTCAGCTGCTGTTCACCAGCACCCCCAGGGCCTTTCCCACCAGGCACTTTCCAGCCCCTCTGCCCCAGCCTGGAGCTGCAGGGGATGTTGGAGCCAGGACAAGACCTGGCACTTGGCCTGGTTGACAAAAACTGTCATGCAGTCCATTTTGAGTACTAATAATGAAAATTTGTATTCCATCTCTTTTCAGTAGAAATATTTTTTTTTAATTAAAAAACCCCAAATAGCCTCCTTAAAGGCATTTCAATTCTAGAAATATATTCCATAGCCAATAAGAATGAATTAAAAAAATAAAAAAAGGAAAAAAAGAAAAAAACCCCAAAAGTAACAGCAAAACACTCATCAAAGAGTCATCTCAGTCATTATAGTCCCAGGTCTGTAATAGGCTGAGTCAAATCTCACAACACTTCTCTATAACTTTCAGCAAGAGGTGTTACAGAAAACAAGAAATCATAATGATATAATGAAAAAAAACATCAAAGGAAGACTTGTCAGGCTTCTTTTGGATTAAATGTTCATTTATAAGTGGTTAGATGATTAACAGATGTTTTAATTATATCTTTTATGAATAGCCTGCTGCATGTGCATTTAAAAGAAGGGCTGTAGGAGCTAGTGATTTATGGGAATAAGCTACAGCCACAGCTTAAGTAAATAATGACCTGTGTACCCTATTGGGAGATACTATTTATTATTAATATCTCCTAATCACAGACACTTCAACTATCACCTTATTATAAGGTATGGCAGATATATATGCCTGTTTAAGAGTCTAATGTTGGAACTGCAATATTATTAAACACTCACAATTATTTACTGAGATATGTCAGCCCACAGTTTAACAACAGAGCAGCTACAAATAATACTCTGAAAAATCTTCAGTGGAACTGGACAAGTCCAAACCTACAAACAGACTTCTATTTCATGGAAGTATGTGCTGGACATAATTTGTGACTAGAGACCTCAGTATGGCACAAAGCTTTGCAGGAGAGCCTAACTGTCAAAAATAAAGAAGTGAGCTGAGTTTTCAGGTGACATTGCCTAGTATTATGTACTAGCAATAAAAAAAAAAAAAAAATCACTGGATAAGTACTTACTTTCTTCAAAACAAGTGCTAGTTCCATCCACAAGAAAATCAAATACATCTTCAAAGAGACAAAAATCTGAATACTTTCAAAGACAGTGTTACCATAGCTGTGATAGTTCTAATAAAATACAAGTTCTAGTTTCTAATCTTGTCTGTCTTATTTTCTTACACCAATTGCTTATTTTGAAAAATATCACTGAATCTCACCTGGCTCCTACTTCACATAAACTTGGAAGTTAAAGCTAAAAATATGAATGTGGAGTTTAACTACTATTTAATCCATTAGAGCATCTCTTTTTCACAGTAAGTTTTTCCATGTTCCACAAGCAAGAAATTACTTTTCCTTCTTTTTCCCATTAGAGAAAGAGAGCACCTTGAAATACCTTTCCACACCAAAGTGGCCCTTCTGCTCCGTAGCTTGTACACTCAGCTAGTTTAACTAGACATATGAACCAGTCAAACAAATACTAGTTCTCATTTTTTTTGCTCCCATATTCTCCAGTCTGGTATGTTTAATTTGGTGCAGAAGTTCGATACGGCCCAAGAAATTATTTAGACTGTCCACAACCTAAGTAAAAAACAAAAAATGCCAAACCCAACTGCCCTCAACAATAGGGGGAAAAAATGACAAATGGCAAGGATTAATAATTTCAGATAAGAAGAAAAATAAATACAGAGAACTGTGTTACAACTTAAAAATTCTGAAGGACAAAAAAGCAGAAAAATCTGCCAATCACTTAAAAAGGTGGGTTTTTAAAAGTAAATTAATTCTGCCCTGAACTACTTTTACATATTACAGAATATGCCATCTGTCACACCCAAGCAACCCTTCACAGGGGTGGATTTTATACTAAGTAAACATTTGGAATGTAATAACTCCAGCTGAAAGTTGGTGCTTCCATACGAGGAGGAGGCCTGGAAACATTAATATGTGACAGTAGCAACAAGTTTCACTACAGCTGTTTAACTGCATTTTATATGAGCATAATTAAACTCATCTCCAGGAGATATTTTACCCTATACAGTGGATCAAAGGCCTTATCTTTATTAAGGAAAACCACTATGACTACAGAATTGAGAGTTAAATCATAGCAGGATTGCCATAATATTAAGGGGACTTCCATTTCCAGTCATCCAGGAGCCACAGGCAGTCACACACACTCACTTATTTTTGGTTTTGAGATCATGACACAGTTAGAAATTCCCAAGTTAACAGATGAGACCTGAAAAACAAATTCCATAGTATAGAGTCCTCTCCCAAAAGAAATATGTCAGCTAGCAGACAAACGTCCAACTGTTTTAAATCATATTTATTACATGGCTCATAATGGGCTATGTTTACCACAGCTTCCAAATGTTCAGTGGGATATCTGGCATGCAAATAACCAACTTCAATTAATTCAATTTAACTGCAATTTGAATTTGGTTTCTTCTTGTATCATTTAACATTATTTTTTGTAACAAACACCATGGTGTCTACCCTACGCTACCCTTTACATATCCTTCAAGTTATTAATCCCAAAGGTGTTATTCCTTCAAAGCGCTCGTTAAAACAATCAAGTCCTGTCTCAGGAAGGGTGGAAGGTCAGGTGAGGCATTGAAATTATAGCATTACCTAGTATTTTATACTACTATGATTAATTTAAATATGAGTAAGAGGAAGGAAAAAATGACATTATTTTCCAGTGAATATACTGCTACAGGTAGGTTGATTTATTTCTGTCCAAGTGTAGTCGTGTGCTATGACCAGGTCCCAAAAGCAGCCGCCCAATCCGATCTGGGGCAGTAGCTGCTGTGAGGTTGGCGAGCAATGAAGGGACGGGTTCTTGTTTGGAAATCCAAAGGCTGGTTTATGGATGTACAGCTTCCAATATAAGTCTGGGGACAAGAACAGGGATGGGTTGAGGGTGCAGGATTATATATGGGGCAAGAGAGGGTGGTTTGGGGGTTAGGGTCCAATGGGGACAGGGCAAGGTACTGCATAGGAGGGGTTAGGGATAGAGAAAGCCAATGGGGATTGATGGAGTGGGGCAGTACAACAGGACAGAACCAACAGAGATCCAGGAATGGGAGAACATTCTAGGAGATGTCCATAAATGGGAGATGGTGGCTGAACTGGGGTGGTCAGAGCCAATGGGCCATCGAAACTGAGGGGGAATTAACATATGGGTGTGAGGGTTTGTGAGAAAGAGGCTTTTCTCTCCATAACCTCAGGGTGTATGACTTACGAATCTTTCCAAGGTCAAGGAATGACTTTAGTCACTGGCCCTTGGGCCTCCACATCCAAGAACATCATGTTACACTTGCAAATTTAATCACTGAGTCCATTCTTCGCCAGTCAGAACTGCAAATGCCCTACAATTATATTGTAGAGATATGCGCTAAAACTCCTGTTTTTTCATACAACACAAAAAAATTTTGCTTGCTGCTTAAAAGGATTATTTTAATGAAGTTTTCAGAAATTAAACCATTTTTGTTAGCAAGACCAGAATTCACATCTCATGAGGATACCAGCGTTATGCTATTAGCCAGCCTAATAGATTTAATTTGATATCCTGTAAAATGAAACAGTAATCCAAAACAAGCCTTTCCACATAACACTTTAACTTGAAGAATGGTTTAAAGTTACTCCCTTGAACAAAGTCTGCTTTAAAATGAATGTGTGCTTAGAAGAAAATTGTTAACAAGCCACAACTTTCCTATGTTGTTACATGGTCAGTTTATAGACTCAGTAAAGCAAGAGCACAATACAAACAATTAACAAGTCAGAATAAAAATGTTTTTTTGGGACAGTACTGTTATGATGGATCAGTAGTTGTAAATAAACAAATTAGGGTTATCATAACTATTAAATCTATCAGAAATTGCATAATGATGAAAGAAAGTACAGTAATTTCACGACTATAAGGCGCACTCTTTTGACTAAAATTTTCCCCCGAAACTGGAAGTGCACCTTATAGTCCGGTGCGCCTTATCTGATGGACAAAGTGGCAAAATTTGCCGAACTGGAAGTGCGAGCCGCGAGGGGAGTGGCCCCGCAGCAGGGCTGGGCTGTGAGGGGGAGTGGCCCCACGGGGCGCTGCCTGGCTGTGAGGGGGAGTGGCCCCGCAGGGCCGTGCCGGGCTGCGAGGGGGGAACGGCCCCGCGGGGCCGTGCCAGGCTGTGAGGAGGGAATGGCCCCGCGGGGCTGTGCCGGGCTGTGAGGAGCGAACGGCCCCGTGGGGCCGTGGCAGGCTGTGAGGAGGGAGCGGCCCCGCAGAGTCGTGCTGGGCTGTGAGGAGAGAGTGGCCCCGTGGGGCCGTGGCAGGCTGTGAGGGGGAGAGGTGTCCCGTAGCAGCGTCAGGATGTGAGGGGAGAGGGGCTCCACGTGGGGGGGCCTGCCAGCATCAGGGCGGCCGCCGCGCAGGGTGGGAAAGCCGCTGGAATCAGGGCAGTGGCGGCGCGGGGCAAGCCCGCCGGCATGGGGGCACCCGGAGCACCAGGGAACTCCCGGAGCAGCGGGGCCCCGGGGACGCCGCACGGAGCGGCGGCGGGCCTTTTCTGGCCCCGGGAATGCCGCACGGAGCGGCGGCGGGCCTTTTCCGGCGCCGGGGACCCCGCACGGAGCGGTGGAGGGCCTTCTCCGGCCCCGGGGATGCCGCACGGAGCGGCGGCAGGCGTTCCCCGGCCCCGGGGACACCCCATGGAGCAGCAGCGGGCATTTTCCGGTCCCAGGGACGCCGCACGGAGTGGCAGATACAGGCGGGCCCGGGGGCCAATGGCTGCCGGGTTGGGGCGGGGCCTTGGCCAGCAACTGCGCGGGGGGAGCTGGGGGCGGAGCCTCGCTGGAAAAAAAAAAAAAAAGTGCGCCTTATAGTCCGGTGCGCCTTATCTGACCTGCAAAGTTGCAAAATTTGCCGACTCCCGGAGGGTGCGCCTTATAGTCCGGTGCGCCTTATGGTCGTGAAATTACTGTACATGTCACAAATAAATAGACACAACACTATTTCAATTTCTAAATAGGCAGCAGGTCTTGTTCCTTTCCAAATACAATATATAAGCAGATGAGAACCACAGGGCAAAAAGGGCACTGTAACTGATTTCTCTAATCTTCCAAAACATTTGTAGGAGAACAAAATAATGGAGACATTATAGGTTGTATAAAATGACATTTTTGAAGTCAAATTGGGCTAAAAATCTTACTGAGGTAATCTAGTAATTAATAAAGACTGCATGCTACAATCAAATGTCTGGATCAATGTAATTGCACTGAGAGGAAAGTTGCCCATTAAGAATCCCACTATAAATTACATCGGCCGCCTTGTCCTACTCCCCCTGGGGTCAACAGCAAATATTAATCCGCTTCAGTGAGATGGCTGATGGCCCTAAATGATCCTTAAATGTACCTTGCAGGGCACCTAGTTTACATTTTATTCTGATGAGGCCTAACAAACACATAATTGGAGGTAGCATACCCTTCTTTAAATAAGGAATCTGCAATGAAGACATTTCCCTTTATCACAAACATTTTCTAAAGGAAATTAACACCACCTCAGCTCACATTATTGGCGAGTTGCTCAGCTTTGCTGGAGCTTGACAAATTGTAGAGATAAATCATCTATCTCCACAACTCCTCCAGGCAATCCATTCCAGGGCCTCCCCACCCTTACAATAAAGAATTTCTTCCCAATACCCAAATTAAACTTACCGTCTTTCAGTTTGAAGCCACTCTCCCTTGTTTGTCACTCCCTGCCCTCATAAAATGTCCCTCTCCAGCTCTCTGGGTGCCTCTTTAGGTACTGGAAAATGCTGTAAAGCCTCCCTAGAGCCATCTCCAGGCTGAACAATCCGAGTCTGTCTTCATACAAGATGTTACCCAGCCCATTGTTCACCTTCATGGCTTCCTCTGGAATTGCTCCAAGGCCATATCCTTGTGCTGGGGACCCCAGGGGGAGTGTTTCAAGAGACGAGAGGAAGAATCCCTTCCTTTGACCTTCTGCTTGCTCTTTTTGAGGCAGCCTGGGATAAATCTGGCTGGCTGGGCTGCCAGTGCACACGGCTGGGCCATGTCCATCCTCTCATCCCAAGTTCCTGCTCCTTAGGGCTGCTCTCTGCCTGTGCCCATGAAGGTCAGTTCTCCTGAGTTTCATTCCTCGATATTTGGGTTTAAGGTGAATCTTTTCTGATAAGACATGTAGGAAACATCAAAACAGATTTCTAATACAGATCAATTCTGCTTGTGAAACCTAATCTGTGTACAGTTTAGCACTCCATAAAATCACACATCAACATAAAAGGAGTAAAAAACCCCTTAAACGGTTAGAGGCAACACATTCCCTTATCTCATTTCCACTCTTTTTTTTAATACATGTGCTGAATAATCCATTACAACCATTATCAAATCATCAACACTAGGATAGTATAACAGCAACTTGGATTTACAGTACAGTTCAAATCCAAACTGCTTGAAGCAGAATCTAACTGGATAATGTGGCAAGAACTAGCAGAAATTTAACATAAAGGAAAAAATTACTTTAAAAACAAACACACAGCATTTTCAGGTCCAAAGTTTTCCACCCAACTCTAAATATTCTGAAAGTGAGACTCAGAATAAATAGGGGCAAAAAAAAGTCTGCAAAACCATTTAAATGGTTTCAGTCTTCTACACATGAGGGTGGGTGGGGGATAATATTATGAATATGGAAAAGACTTTTTTTAAAGTTTTCCAGCAGCAATTATTAAAGCTGCTATTGCAAGAAAGAGCAAATAGGCAATGTATGTATTCTGTAATTTCTCATTTCACTTTCAAAGAAGCGTTAAATGGAGACATGAATATGGATCCAACCTGTAATACTGAATACCTGTTTATGCTTAACCTTTTGAATACCCAGGCTTGACATAATCTTTATCACATTTTGCCAGTATCACTGCATTTATGTCCTTGGAATACAGTAATTTAGAGTGAAGTTTATTCAAAACCTGTAACTATCTGAATAACAACTTGGAAAGGGAGGACTGGGATGAAGAAATTAATGCTTGTTTGTTTTGTTGGTGGGTTTTTTTGCAAATATAGTCAACCAAACAAAAAAACCCCCTCCCAATATTCTTTCACTTCTAAGAGAAAGACAAAATTAGAGTTAGATTTTGTTCTAATTTCTTTTTCCTAACAATTAATTTGTCCACAGTTTTGGGAGAAATCATACTAAAATACCATATATGCTAAATATCTCTGCAACTGTGCTCCAAATAGATTTTTTTTTGCAATGTTAACACTGCTAATACATAAGTACAGAAAATGTGTTCCAAGTAGTTTTCGTCTCTGCACCCACTGGTGTGTTCAGATAACTGATTGATAGAGTACAAAGGAGAAATGCAATTTCATTGGCTGTTTGTTTTCTTGGTTTTGTTTTTTTTTTGTGAGCAGATGGTTCTTCAGATTTACCATTAAAACAAATACAAATTCACCCTGCAAACAGCATCATTTAAAAGTATAACTACGATGCAAAAAAACATTTTCAAAATATTACATGCACGGAACAATAGTTTTTATCTACAGAAGTGTTGAGTCTGGCTGTCTGAATAACAACTAACACACAGCAGAGGGAAAGCACAGGGGAACATTAGATTCATGTCACAATCATCAGCAAAGCCTTGTTACAATATTTCCCTTTGAATCAAGTTGGCTGTGTGGGATAAGCTGCCGTCCTTCCCTCCCTCCTTCAGCTCTGCCTGGCAAAGGCTGGGAAGTCTGATGCAGTGATGTGCAGCTCATTCACAGCCAGCTGGAGGTGGAGACTGGTCCAGCATAGCCTGGGAAGGAGATGTGTTCACCTCCTGCAGAACAGAGCCACTCCTTGCTCCAGAGCTCTGTGACACTTCCAGCACCATCGTACACAGCAGGTGCCCAGCCCATAAAAGACATCTCTTGCAAGGGAAGTATTTTTAGAAAGCACTCTGCTAAAGTTTGTAAAGGACTCTAATTTGCTATACCCAGTGCAAATGAGGAAGAGAATTGACTGGGAAACAATGTCAGGTTTGGTAACTCAGACCAGGAAAAGGTTTTTTTTACATATTTGTTAAACACCACCACAGTTTGGAAAGACTGATGGTCCAAAGCTAAGACCCATAAAATTTGAACAAATTTGTACCATATGGAAGGAGGCTTATCCTCCACACAGCTCCAGCATCATGGTTAGCACATCCACAAAAATCCTGCTGAAGTTCACTGGGCAGACTCTGAACCAGCCCTGGGTCATAGTGTGCAATCAACTCTCACTTGTACTCCGAAACTGCTCCTTCCTCCTCTGTCCAGTTTGTACTCTGGGTGTGTATGCCAGCTCCCATTAACTTAAGCAGAGAAATGCATTGATTCCTAACTTCTGTCCAGTATGTTCAACTAATTCCAAGACAAATGATCCTTAGTTTTTTCAAAACCTAAGACAGGAACTACAAGTTAAAGTAACTTGCAGTAGGTAAACTGAGGCAGAATTTCCCTGTTTTTTAAAGTTTTCAAAGTATCTTTTTAAATAAATCAGAAGCAATTCAAAATGTAAGTGATTACTGGTGTAAGAACTTCTTATAGAAAAACAAAATAATAAAGTTGCAAACACATCTTGCTTCTTCTGTTGGAAATTTACTACATATCTAAAATTCTGATGGAGAATAGGGTCACTTCTTGTTCAAAAGGACATCTTGCAGAAAGTACCAGTTCCATTCACTCTAATTTCTCTACAGCAGAAAGAATACAAACAAATTAACTTCAATAAACACTCTCAACAGAACAATCCATTCATTCCCACAATCTCCATTTTTATGAGCTCAGTACAGTTATTTGCTCATATAAAACTTCAATTACAGAAGTAACACAATGAAATGTACTCTGAGTTACATCTTCTAGCATTTCAGTCTATAAACCGTCTATTTCACTTCCTTTATTCACAATTTTCTAATTTTCCCACCTTGATATTTTTACAAAAGTCTCTTAATGATGTAAATTTGATGTGTTCCTCAGAATCTTACTACATTACCTTACAAATAATAAAAAAAATAAAAAATAGCCCAAGCACATGTTCTACAGAAAACAATTCCTGAATTAATGTACAATAAATATGGCAAGAATGCAAAACACAATCCTGTGCTAATATAAATTAGATTAGAGGAAGCTACTTGATCAAGACTTTCAAGATTCCATGGCTACAAATAGTCTTTCAGTAACAATACATATAGTATGTACTATAAGAAAAAAAAGTGAAATTATAATGCAGTAATTAAATTTATTTCTTTCAAATTACTACTTAATTACTAAAATTCTATGGAAAAGCACCAAGATTAAAGATTAGACCATACCAAATCCATTCATTAGAAATGGTAGTCAGGCATAAGAGTAGTTATGGTTTAAAAAATAAAGGAAGCATGATTCAAGTACCAACATTTAAAAATCATTTGCAGCAGCAATGGCCTTTGTGTTGTGGAATTATCAAGTACTTTACCAACACACACAGTAACTGCATTTTACAAAAATGAACAATCATCACAGACATCTTTTCTGTTTTTGCTGCTATATAATAAATGTGTTCAAGCTATCCCTGAAGTACTAAGGCTCAGTGTTTAGCTTCAGGGAAAATCATACAGAAAAACCACACGCACCAGTCAGTAACAATTGCACACTCATCTGGGTCCACACAGCACCTACTCCAGTTCTGGACATTCCATTACTTCTTAAAACACCATCCCTGCATACTCAGGAAAAATAAGTCCTCTATGAAACTTTCACTAATAGAGTACAAACCCCAAAGCATTTCAATAAAGTAATACTTTTACTTCATAAAACTATTGGGATTGGTGATCTGCACAACACATATACTTTAATGGCAGTAGACTGTAATGTTTGATTTGGTATATCTTATCTTAAAAGAGCTCCAGCAAAACTACCTTGTTTCAGAATCTTTGTTGCTGCTAGGACTTTTTAAGTCATTCAAAGGCAGGCCCCAGCAGTTAAACACACAGACTGAGACCCCTTCTCTTTGTGGCACCGTATCAGGGAAGCTACTATATAAATAAGCCTTAGAGATCATATACTCACCTTAACTATTTTGGGAAGCCTCTAGAAAGATGAAATGAAAATGTCAGTACACTTATCTCTGAAACTGGTACAACTGCCTTACATACCCTGGGATGTGTCACCCGGGCCAGCTTGGAGCCCAGTGGGGAATGAAGTGTTTTCAGGTGGAGCAAACAATGCAATCAAGCATGTGCAGGGGTTCCAATTGCTCAGCCCTGTGCTTGCCTGCCACAGTCCGTGACAGGACAAACTCCTCCTGTCATACTGTGTCTATCTTGGTCGCTCATAACCCTCCAGTAGGAGGAATTTGTGTTGTCCCTGGGGTTGGTGAGGGACTGGAAATGTTCTTCCTCATGCTGGGGCGTGCTGCCTAATACACATCCCTGTCTAAGCTCCCTTAAAAAAGGAGCACAAAAAACACATGAAAGGACACCAGCTTAATTGATAGAATCTGGTAACCTTTTCCAGGTGAATTTTCCACAGTAAACCTTCTAGCTTTCTACCAGAAGAACTAGTCCACCATATCAGATGTACTAACTTTAGTACAGAACCTTGCTTTTTAGAGAAGGCACTGGGTCTACTTTTTAAAATGTACACAATGATGCCAACCATCTGAAATGCAAACGCCATTTAGTATTTCAAATTATGTATTTTAAATAGAATGAGGTGTTCATAAAAACCCCCACAGTTTTGCACCTGTACTGCTGAGAAAGAAAATCATTTTGCCTCACAAGATATAATGCCTTGAATATTTTATTACACCACCATATTAATAGTGATTTTGTAATTAAGCAAATCAAAATTCAAGCTGAGTTTTCCACAGATTTTGCAGATTTTACTATAAAGAACAAGTACAAAGAAAAGCAGGGAAGACTTCATTTTGACTGAATATTTCACGAAGATGACAAGGGGCAATTCCTCACCTCCTGGATGTGTTTCTCCAGGTTGTCATAGTTCATACACAGAAATCTTTCATGCCCTGAAGTTTTGACCCCTGTCCACTAGCTTTAATCTTCATACAAAGTTTATCATGTCAAAGATTAAGTTACTGTCATGCTTCTATTTTCTTTTAAGGGAAAATATATCATGCACGTCTCAGTGCCTACCATGAGCGCTGTATTCAAAATGTGCACTGAAAAGGACAGAGATCAGGTGGGCAAAATATCAGCTCAAAATGGAATTTATGAGTATGTGGATGAGAGAAGACATAACAGGAAGTTTTACAACCCCAGAGGTAATGGTTCTTGCCACAGAGAGCTATAAGAAACCCAAGGCTAAGCAGGTGATATCCCAGCTCTGTTAGACAGGACTGCTTGCTTCTAGGGCGGTGAACTGACCTATGAGAAACAGCTGGATGATCTGTTGAAAAAACACAAACAACCTGAATAAACACTTTAAAAAATTTCCATTTATCTTGCCTGCAGCTGCTAATTCTGAAGCCTGCTTATTTCGTGGAGAGCTGTCCATCAGTGACAGCTTCCAGAACAGCTGAGATTCGCAGCTGTAAAGATCTGTGATGTAAGATGAGCTTTATGAAGCTTTAGGGTTTTTGGTGAAAAATTTGCCAGGAGTAGTTCTGTCTCCTTATACCAGGAATAAGGTTGCTGATCATGCTAAGCTGATTCCATTAGTGGTCAGATTGCACATTCTAATTAAGCATAAGCTCACAGTAAGAAAAAGTCAATTTTATTTAGGTATCAGAGAGACGTTCCTGACTATTAATACTTAGTATGGGAACTGTTTTCAGACATTATTATTGACAATTCCAGTCAATACAAGAAAATCCTTCTTACCAGTTGCTTTTCCCACCTGATCTCACAGAATCACAGACTACATCACTGTAATTATCCACTAAGCTACATGCTTTAAGCATACCAAATAAAAGCTGCAAATATACAGGTGCACAGATTTAATTTGTTCTGATTACTGTCTACATTTTTTCCTGACAAACTAATCCTCCACCATTAAGCCTTAACCCATATTTCTGACAAGTTTTATTTCCTATGTGCCTGCCCTTTCCAAGCCCTAGAGGGTAGGTTTGATACAGCTCCTTCTGTCATGCATCACCTTTGCAAAATTAATAATCAAATTTTTGCTCTCATTACTCCACCTGATGACTCATATCTTCCACCAAGCCACAGGGACATAAAGAGGAAAATGATAGACAGCTTAAAATAAAAGAAGACTATTAAAAAATGCTTATTTATTCCTATAATTTACTAAAGAAATGCTTTAGAAGACTGTCTGGCTTAGATTTTCAGTTGTAGTATCAGTCACAATTTAAATGTTCCATGGGATAAAGACCATGCCTTCATTCAATTAAGGAGGTGCAGACCTTGAGTTCATTCAACCATTAAAAGCGTCAATGAAGTAATTTAGTAATCAATTAAATGTATCACAGACTTAGTAGTTAAACAATTACCTGAAAATTCCTCCTTCTATGAGTGAATAGTAGGGTGAGTGACTGACAAAGTATTAATTACAGCTTCTAAGCCATTATTTTATCCTTAAAAAAATAAATCACAATAAACCTAACCAATCAGGAGAGCAGAAGAAATGAAGAGTAGGAAGACTAGACAGGACACAAAGAGTATAACACAGCTAAGCAAATGCACAGTGAAAAGCACTGTTATTACACATATTTGTTTCAATTTATTGCTATACAGATTGACTGTAATCTGATACCAAATCACACACTATCTGGGATATATTATTAAATACTTTCTAAGAGCTTTTTCTGCTCCCCTCTTGTTTGAAGGGTGCTCTTAGTTTCACACAAACTCATCAGAGTAGTCAAGAGTAAAATCCTTTATCTGTGAGAAATGATTGCCATGTACAACTAGTTTAAAATGATGCAAATAAGATATACAGTAGTTTCACGAGTACAAGCCGCACGGACTATAAGCCGCACCCCCGGTGCCTCGACAATGTTGCTGTCTTTGTCAATAGATAAGCTGCACCCCGAATATTAGCCGCACTTTCGTTCGTCGCGAGAATCCGTGCGCAGCTTTCACAAATTGGCCAATTAGTAACAGGATCGCGGCATAGCGGGCTTTACTGGCTCGGGGCGGGGCCAGGCAGGCTCGGCCCATTCATGGTTGCCGACGGGGCCGGGTGGCCCAGCTCAGCGCCACGGCTCGGCGGGGCTGGCCGGGTGGTGCTGCAGCCACCGCCGGGCTCACTGGCCCCCCTCTCCCGTCAGCACCGCCCTGCTGCTGCGTTTACTCGCCCTGCCGGCGGGCCAGCCGCCGCCGCCGCTGCGAGGCACGCCGGCCGCCCTGCTACTGCGTTTACTCGCCCTGCCGGCGGGCCGGCCCCCGCCGCCGCTGCGAGGCACGCCGGCCACCCCGCTGCTGCGTTTACTCGCCCTGCCGGCGGGCCGGCCCCCGCCGCCGCTGCGAGGCACGCCGGCCGCCCTGCTGCTGCGTTTACTCGCCCTGCCGGCGGGCCGGCCCCCGCCGCCGCTGCGAGGCACGCCGGCCGCCCTGCTGCTGCGTTTACTCGCCCTGCCGGCGGGCCGGCCCCCGCCGCCGCTGCGAGGCACGCCGGCCGCCCTGCTGCTGCGTTTACTCGCCCTGCCGGCGGGCCGGCCCCCGCCGCCGCTGCGAGGCACGCCGGCCGCCCTGCTGCTGCGTTTACTCGCCCTGCCGGCGGGCCGGCCGCCGCCGCCGCTGCGAGGCACGCCGGCCACCCTGCTGCTGCGTTTACTCGCCCTGCCGGTGGGCCGGCCGCCGCCGCTGCTGCCAGGCACGCCAGCCGCCCCGCGCCATGTTAGCTCGCCCGGCTGGCAGGGCTGCCGCCGCTGCCAGGCTCTGCTGGTGGGGCGGCCGCCGCCAGGCTCGCCGGCCGCCCCCTCCCTTCTGCACCACCGCCGCGTTTCCTCGCCCTGGCCGGCACTGCAGGCCCCCGCACCGCCGGGCTCCCCCACGCTGCTGGCCCCGATTCTGCTGGGCTTCCCCCGCTGCCAGGCAGCCCCACCCGCCCGGCTTCCTGCTTCTGCCATGCTCCCCTGCACTGCTAGCCCCAGTTCTCCCGGGCTCCCCCGCCCTGCTGGCCCGGGCTCTGCCGCCCCCCCTGCCCCGCCCTGCTGGCTCAGGCTCTGCCGCCCGCCCCCACACTGCTGGCCCCGCCTCTGCCAGGCTTTCCCACCTCAGCCGGGGCCGGCCGGGCTCCAGCTTGGCTTGGGGCTGCCGCGGGCTCTCACTTCCGTGTTGGCAGCTTTTAGAATTTTGTTCATGTATTAGCCGCCCTCGAATATTAGCCGCACTTCCGGGTTTCCACCAAACTTTTGGTCAAATTGGTGCGGCTTGTATTCGTGAAATTACTGTAATAATGAAAAAAAGAGCAATTGTATATTACCATTGTACACTCTGCATTTAGCCTTACAACCACTCAGAGTTAGTATTAAAATCACATATCTGAAAACCCAGACCAATGTGAATAATGTCCCATAAGCAGGAAGTGAAATATCATTACTTACTAAGAAATTACCCATCTTCCCTCATTTTAAAATCTGAAGAGTATCTTCTACCACTGTTGAAGTCAACAGCATATGCAGAGAGCTTATATCTGTCTCCAAAACAGGGAGGGTGCAAAACAGACCATCTTCTAGGCATGCTGTTATGATTTCACTTTCTCTAGATTACGTAATTTATTTATTCTTTCTGCTGCATTTCTCCTGTCTATTTTTAACGATTATTACTTTTCCTGTGGAGAGTGGGAAATTGATAAGAGAAAAAACAAAACAGAAAACCCAAGAAAACCCCAAACAACTAAACAAACCAAGACAGGAAACCATAATTCTGAGAAATTTTATCTGCTCTTCATAGAAAATAGCTTTATATCTGTATGGACGTACCCTTTTTATCCATCATCCAGAGGCCAAGAATCCAAAGCACCTCTGCAAGCACAGGTAACAAATGTGTTGTGTAGAACAGCACAGCTGGCACTGGAGCCCTGGATCCTCTCCAACATGCAGTAGAGAATGTCCAGTTTGACACATTTACATCCCATTTGCTGCTATTGCTCCACGTTTTACTTAAAAGTTCAAAGGTCAGGGAGACAGCAGTGGCTGGTAATAGCAAAATACTTTTGTATGTGACCAAAGTAAAACATGAAAACTGGAAAAGCATCTTACATTTTGGATCTTGAATGGTTCTGACAATTACAAGAAAATTTAATTTACAATCCCCAATATTCTCAATAAAGACATAAAAATGTTTCTACAGTTTCCATCAGGAAATAATTGTGTTAGAGCCAAGAACCAAAATGAATTTTTAGATCATGTAAGAAAATGCCACATGTGAAAGAAAGAATATTATGTTCTAAATCAGCTTATATCTTTATAGGAGGGAACTTATGAAGAAAAACAGACAATGCTGTTACTAGTGGTTAAATCTTACCTCTCCTGGCTAAGTAATACAGTTCAGGTTGAACAGATTCTAGTTACAAGCTTGATAGAGAGGTCTCACATATATTTTATAGCTTTTGGTGGCTTTTCCTGGTGCTTGGAAGACCAGACTGTCAGGTGTGCATGGAATGCCCAGCAGTCACACTAAATCATACAGGGTGTCAGGATGCATCAGGCATCATGCACAACAAGCTGGACTTATGCAAAATAATTCTGTTCATGTATAATTTCTCTTGCTGGAGTCACAGAGTCCCCAGTAAGTGTAAATTCTTCCAAATCCTTACCTAATGCAGGGTGGAAAGCTGCTCCTTTCCTCACTGAAGAGAGTTTCATGGTGCTTTTTGCAGCTGTGTATCACATCAGTGTCTTTATTTCACATAATCAGCCTTGAATGAAAGGAATTCTCAACAAAATATAGAAGCTGGGACATGGTAAAGATGTCATATTTTCCTGCACTTCTCTCAGAAAGCTGTTGGCCAAGTCACACATTTTTAAACAGAGATTTGAAAATAGTGAATGTGTGTTTAATTTTTCAGGTATTTCTGCCTCCAATATATGACCATCAGTGCCAAGGCCTAAATAAGAAAGATAGCCAAAATCATCCCAAACCTTGTATGTCACATCTCTGAGGGACTGACAGGACCCTTTCTGGGATGAATGGACCATATGGCAAAATCTTAAAAACATGTCAATTTGTTTAAATGTCATGAATTACACCTTGACAAAAGTGGTTCCTAATTCCTCTAAGGCATCTGTCAACAGACCACACACATTTCAGCAGTTTCTTGACATTAAAATTAAACATTTCCAAACAGAACTGAATTCAAAATGGAACTGAATTGTTCTGTGACCTCCCTAACCAGCCCATTGAGCAATTCTAAACCGCTGCAAAAAGCACCATGAAACTTTCTGCAGTGAGGAAAGGAGTAGCTTTCCACTCTGCATTAGGTAAGGATTTGGAAGATTTTACACTTATTGGGGACTCTGTGGCTCCAGCAAGAGAAACTATACATGAACAGAGTTATTTTGCATAAGTCCAGCTTGTTGTTGTGCATGATGCCTGATGCATCCTGACACCCTGTATGATTTACTGTGACTGCTGGGTATTCCATGCACACCTGACAGTCTGGACTTCCAAGTACCAGGAAAAGCCACCAAAAGCTATAAATATGCAGCATAAATAACATCTTGCATGTATTTTCTATGGGACACAGTATTTAGTAGCAAAACATATGAAATCTCATTTTACAGCAGACTGCATGCATTAATTCTTGCTGCTGGATCCAGCTGAGCTTGGAGGAGCCTCTCCCCTCATGGCTGGGGACAGCAGTGTTTCCAGCCACTAGCCGGGATGCTTCCATCTCTTCCAGAAGCTCACAAAAAGGCATGTTATTGAAACAGTTTAAAACTGCTTTTATTGCTGTGTGACTTGTTCCTCAGAGACACAGGATTTTAGCCAATGTGGCATCTTTTACAAAATGTACTGTACTGATTCCCTCTGCGACCTGCCCTTGAAAAGTCACTGCAGTTTGCTGGAAACTCTTCCTAGAATCCACTAAAGGGATAGCATTTGTCTTTGTTAAATTAACATGAAATCAAATCAAGCCAAATTCCAACCAGTCCTATCTGCCAAGAAATTTCAGAGGACTGGCATCTCCAGGAGAATCTAAATGGGCTTCAGTGATGGCACAGCTCTGACTGGAACCCAAGTAAATCCCAAATAAGTTTTATAGCAATGAGGATGTGTGAATGAGAAAGTCAGAACTGAAGTACAGAATGTCACTCTTCAGGTCACAGGCAGCAGTCACATAGAATGACAAAAACTAAAATTACAGTAATTTCAATGATTATAAGCCGCACTGAGTATAAGTCGCATTTCCGGGTGCCAGCAACTTTTAGTTCTTTGTCCATATATAAGCCCCACCTGATTATAAGCCGCACATTACAATACAGAGTGTGATAAAAGATATCTATTCTATCACCATCTGTTGAGGGTGGGGGCAGTGATCCTTATCTCTGTGGGAGATATTCTGCTAATGGCCCATCCTCTGAAACCAGGCAGGGCATTGTCCTTTATCTTTTCACAACCCATCCTTCCTCCAGCGAGTCATTTTCTGCTAATGGCCCATTGAGTCCCACTGTGTGACTGATAAAATTACTGCGTCCCATTGGAAGTTGCTCTAGCCAGGGGGAAGATCCCAACATTTCTTACCAAGATAAAAACAGAGGTTTTGGGACACTAAGGGAGCCCCTTTCTCCACTGGACTCCAGAGGAAAACCGGATTTCTCCACATCACCACTGGAGCTCCAGAGGGAAACTGCACCTTGTACAGAAGCACTGCTCCAACTGAATCACATCTGTCACTGCAGGAGGACTGAAACCACCATTTAATGGGACTGCTGCCAACCCTGCCTGACAGGGTGTCAGGTTGTACTCTGACTTTGTCAGGGTTTGGAGTTTGTTTCTTTGTAGCACTGTATTTCTATTTTAATTTCCCTAGAAAAGAACTGTTATTCCTAATTCCCATATCTTTTCCTGAAAGGCCCTTGATTTCAAAATTATAATAATTTGGAGGGAGGGGGTTTGCATTCTCCATTTCAAAGAGAAGTTCCTGCCTTTGTCAGCAGACACCTGTCTTCCAAACTAAAACAGCAACTTTTCGTTCTTTGTCCATATATAAGCCGCACCTGATTATAAGCTGCACTTTGGGTTCAGACCAGAATTTTAGTCAAAATGGTGCGGCTTATAATTGTGAAATTACTGCACATACTTGCCATAGAGAATCCTCATAGATGTCAGGACATAGATTGCAAAAAGATCGATGGAGAAATGCAGCTCTTCCTGATTGCCAACGTTAAGATAAAAAATTACTCATATGAAGCCTCCTTGGTTGCATCTCTTCCTTTTGCTATATTATTTTTTCTTTATAATTCCATTTTTATGGGATTTTTTTGCTTTTCCATTGACTCCCTGAATTCTCATAATGAGTCAACTGATTGACCTCATTAAAAATCTCAACATATAAACAGTTAACATGGAGCCAGCTACACCATTACTGTGATTTCACTGTTCTCTCATTGCCTGTGTGGGACATGATCATTCCCAGGGAGGTTATTATTTATGTGATTACATAGTATATAAATATGTAATAGCTTGATTTCTTAGGATTTTCTATCCTGTCTTTCCCTTTTTTTCTGTTAAAGGAAAGTTTAAATTATGCTTTATTAACTAAATATGCAAAACATATGTACTTTGCAATGGTTCTGCATTTGACACTCCTAAAATATTACAAGTATTAAAATAAAAATTTCAATTATTATGGCTATGGATTTCAAAACTGGCTACTACAATTATTTTTTTAATTCCACCCTAAGGTACCATACTGAACGTAGTTTATAGCATTTAATTTCTCTAGTAACTATCACATCAGCCATATAACTTATGAAAACAGTACTCATAGAAATGATGAAGCAGAGATTCCTCCAACTCCAGGAGCTTCATCTGTCCCTGCAGGATGATACATAGTGATTGCATGCAACAAGCAGAAAGCAGGATTAACTTTTCAGCTTGCCTAATGTAAGCCATAGCAAACAGCAGAAAACCATGCTGGCTACTGAGCATGTCTATTGCATTTTACAATTGGAGCTGGTGATGGATGTTGGTGTCTTGAAAAATAACAGGGCCAGAAAACTGGATTCCCAGAGCTCCAACACAGGTAGTTTATTATCTGACTCTGGCATAAAGAAAAGGGATTACAGACTAAACAAAACATATTTTAAAACGTGCTGTAGAATATACGTGTTTTATCCAGCCCCACAGTAGTGTGGAAAAGGGTCAGGATACTCATTAGATTTCTTCCAGCTTCCCGGTGGCCAATAAAGGATACATTAACTGAGTTCCATGAAATATACTTCTTATGGATTCAGTCATATTCTCACTGCTTTGTCATTCTGCTTGAAATCTCCCACTGATTTTGTCATGGGCAGTTCAAAGGCAAAGTAAAACAGAACTCCATGAAATGTATGGGTCTCTGACTGCTACAAATATTCTATTCTGCTTATTCTTCAAAATTCATTGTCACAATTTATCATAACATTTAATTTGATCCAGAGATTTTTTTGTTTTGAGGGGTTTTTTTTCAGTTTTTTGGGGTGTTTTTTGTTTGTTTTTGGTTGGTGTTTTGGTTTTTTGTTTTGTTTTTTGTTGTTGTTGATTTTGTTGTTTGTTTGTGAGTTTTTGTTTTTGTTTTTGTTTTTGTTTTTTTTCCTGTTTAACTTCTAAATTACTGCTAATTTAGATATTTTGTATGAATTTTTACAAGTATCAGATTTGCATAGTAACACACATTGGGAATACCTCAGAAAATCACACACTATGCTGATAGAAAACAAAAAAATCTGTTGGTTCCATATGCAGTGCCCTTATGCAGCTGTATCATTTTGCGTTCTGACAGCAACAAGAAGATTCTCATCTATCATCTTGATTTTGATGGTGGACAGCTTAAACTTTGAAATACAAGACTGATATTCTGCATTTTAGAATGACAGTTTCACTAATTTACCCTTTCAACTACTGCAAACCCAAAGTTCACTTCAAGGTGTGCAACTGAGTATTATGTGAACTTTTTTTTTTCTTTTCTTCCTAAAGAATAAAGTTCTTTCCAAATTTTTTGTGGCTGAGTAGTTTATTTAAAAATAAAATACTTGTAATTATTAACTATATTTCACAGGAAAATGTGTTCTGTTGAGAGGGTTTGCTTTGGGTCATTGTATAAAGTTGTGCTCTTTTGTTAGTTTTATTTGTTAATGCAATCGTCCCTTGTCTACTACAACTAATTAGAGCTTATTAGATAACATTCCTTTAGCTGAGGTGGTTGAAATTACATTTTCAAGTTTTTTATTCTGTGTTTATATGCTCCCACATTCTATTTATATTTAAGTACAAGTTTCCTTATTTGTTCTGTCAATTTCAGATGCTTCAGTTAAAAATAGAATATTTTCTTAGTATCTAAAAATCCTAACAGTAATTAAGGATTCTTCATCCTCCTAAATTATTCTGCATGTGTACAGCTACTTGGTCTTTCATTTTTAGGAGCAGCTCCAGTTTATGGATCTATACAATGTGGGATACAGAGCAGGGAGTTATGTTTCTGTACTTCCCTGGAATTAACTATATCTCATAATAAAGGCAAAGGCCTTGAATGGAACCTGTGCCCTGATGTTCAGAGGATTCAAAGAGGTAAATCTTGCTGATTCACACAAACTCTGCAGTGCCTTATTTATGCCATTTTATGATAAAGGCCTTGAACTAGCAAAGTTCTTAAGGACATGCCTAATTTTTAATTCAATGGAAACATTCATCTGTTTGAAATGCTTAAACGCTTTGTTGAATTATGACCCAAACAAAGTGAAAAAGCTATGAAAAAAGCATAAAATTTCCCTATGCAGTAAATATTCTGAAGGCCATTTCAAGAAGCTGCAACCACCACTGGCTGCAGGAGCTCTGATGTTTGTTCATGCTCTAGGAAGCTGGCACACAAATCAGCTTTCCACTCCCTCTCTTCCCGAAGGCTGTGCACCTCTGTCTCTCATGCTACATCTCTGTCTGTGGTGAGACCTGTGCTTCCTTCCCCTGCTCCACTCTGGCACCCGAGAGAGCTGTGCTGAAGGGTCCAAAATGACATCCTGCCCCCCTTGCCACTCTTCAGAGAAGATAATCACCGTCCAGGAGAGTGGGGCTGTAGCGCTCTAATTAGGACATCTGGCCAGATAAAGAGAAGTTCCCAGGTAGATTTCCTAAACAAGCAGCCATACACACAACTATTCTCCAGACTCCCTGGATACTGTACCCTTCTCCCACGAAAAATCTCAATTAACTCCACCTATATCTGTGATCTTCTTTGGTTTTCTACAGCCATTTGAAGCCCTTCCATTTATCAAAATATTTTACTGGTGTTTAATATAAATACACATGATCTTACATCTTAAATCTTGATTTTGGTTTTCATTTGAATTACCTACTTTATTCTGATGTGTCACTTTAGATTAATTTATTATGCTAAGTACTTGCCAAATAAATAATGAGCTTTCAAATGAGTCCTTATGTAAAAAAGGTAAGGATTTAATTACTCCTAACACTATTAACATTTCACTATTGTATCAGGGTCACAGCTGAAAATATGACAGACACTATTAGGATTGTCAAGAGCTCAGTCTCTCACTTGTGAGCCATTACTGCTGCTAAGACATTGGTATCTACTGGTTTGTAATAATGACAAAGAAGGGGCAGTGCTTTGCAGCAATCCCTGGAACCAGACATTCTCTATTTCAGTATCCATTTCAAGCCATTATGAAGTTCCTTCCTACTGCTGAAAACTCTTACTTTGGAGAGGGAAAAGAGAATCCAGAGTGTAACACTACATAAAGAGACTGGCTTTTTTTTCCTTTCTTTTCTTTATCAATAGATGTCTTTGAATTATTTTTTTCCCTCTCTGACTGTCCTTGAAACCAACAACTTTCATGACAGCCACAAAGGCATTTGGGGCTCTACTGAGCAAAAGATTCTTTGTGAGTTAAAGGTGGTCTTCTGTACAATCTGCAGATTGACAGACCAGGAGGGAAAGAGGAGTGGCTGTACAAGAGGATGAGGTGACACCATGCCACTGCCAGAAGTGTGTGGGAAAGGGATCCATGCATCCTGTTCAACCCCTAAAGCTGCCTTTGCCACACTGTGAACATCAACATCTGGGCCAAGGCAGTTTGATATAAATCCTTATGCACTTTTCAAAACGCAGCCTGTCTCCTGTGATTGTGTCAGATCCTGAAATATAAGATTGTTCACAAATTCCTTTGAGAATCCTTTCAGCACCACTGTTAAAAGATTGAATATCGTTTTCTTGAGCCAAAAAATATGCAGTTCCATGGATTTGGTTTTTTTCACTCAGTTTTTCTGTAGCCACGTTGCTGACAAAGAAATGAACTGGAGGTTTTGAAAGTACAAGATTGAAAAAAAAATCTGTCACTTGCAGACATTTCGGAATTTACATCCATAATTACACAGTCAGCTCGCCTCTTTATTCTATCTGTCCCATTGGGAATGGTCAGTTGGAAGCAGGCACTTGGAGCCCAGTCCTTTTTCAATCCCTGAAAGTAAACAACAATCTAGCAGGGTCAATATCTACATGTCCTTGCATATTGCCAGGCAGAGAGTATTTTCAACACCTTGGAAGAAACTGAAAAATTAATGTCCAAAATACACAGGGGCCAGGAGAGAGCAGGAAGCTTGAGGGAATCACCAGCATTCCAGGTCCCACCCGCAGGAAGGGATTTATTAATGATTTTGAGACCACACTGCCAAGATTATCCACTGTCAAGTGCCCATCTGCTTCCAGAATTTTGAATCTGGAAAGTCAAACACATGTCCTGCAGAGTGGCACAGCTCCAGTCCTAATGTGTGATTGAGTTCCTGCACCTGCAGACACCCTGGGCCTGAAGGAGGTGACAAATGTCTTCCAGAAGCCTCTGTACAAAAGCTGAACACCAACCTGTGGCCAAGGCAGCACTGAGGAGCAGCCCTGCTCCAGGGCATGTGCTTTATTCCCAGCTGGAATAGAGGCATAAAGAGTATTTCCCAGCTGCCCAGCATCAGTGCTTACTCAGGGAACACGGTGATAATGATTGTAGCACATAAAAGAATTCTCCCCAAATATTTCTGAGAGGCTGTGCTTTTCCGGTCTTTTATAATCCATTTTTAACCATGCCAAATAAACCAACAAAAAACCATATCAAATTACAAGATTTTCACTATTTATCTTAATTCTGTGGAAATGTGCTGTAAAGCACACTATTCAAAAAGCCTGGTGAGGGGTTTTGACCCTGGCTGGATGCCAGGTGCCTGCCAAAACTCTCTATCACTCTCCTCCTCAGCTGGACAAGGGAGAGAAAATATAATAAAAGGAGCATGAGATAGGGGCAGGGAGAGATCACTTATCAATTACTGTCACAGGTAAAATAATGTGGTGAAATTAGTACCATTTATTAGCAGTCAAATGAGGATAGGGAATGAGAAATAAAACCAAATTCTGAAAGACTTACAGCCACCTCTCCCTTCTTCTCGAACTAATTCCCAGTTTCTCCACCTGCCTTGCCTGGGGAGGTGCAGGGGAGCAGGAAATGGGGGTTGCAATCTTTTCTCCACAGGTTGTGTGTGCTGCTGCTTCCTCCTCAGAAGGAGGGCTCCTCACACTATTCCATAGATGTTTTTCACTTCTCTCTTTTCCAAGAGTTCTGCTTGCTTAGATGGATTGTGTTCAGTGGTTTGAGTGGTGAAAAAACAGAATTATACTTGCAAATTCCCCCTCACTGGTAGCTGCCTACATGCAGCCCAAGCCAGGATACAGCCCTTGGCAGTAGCAGCTGACAGCAAGGGAATGATATTTCCATCTGCAATAAAAGAGTTAATGGGAAAAATCCATGTTCAGGGCAGTCATTTGAGGTCAAAGACCATGAAATGATTTGGGAACCAAAATCGATTTCTGTGTAACAAAAAAAATACCATTTCTCACATAATTTCAGATTATTCTCAGTATTTTCCAGAAAACCCTAAGAATGTGGAGTATAAGTGAATTTCACTTCATTCATTAATGAGAAAACAAAATCTTCAAGTTAGTTTGTTAAGTATAATTATGCTTCTTTCAGTCATTTCTTTCTATTAGCCATTTTACACTGCTCTAGTACTTATAGCCAAGTCCATTTGCATGTGAGTTGGCAATGCAAGCTGCTCTTTACAGAAGGTTTGTCACATTATAAGTGGACTTTATATGATGTGGTTGTTAGTGACAGCATTTAACCTGGAAAAGTTACAAGGAATAAACTAATTGCTTCCATATTCATAGGTGTGTCCAAGCAAGTAATAGTTGCAGTGTTATATGGGTGAGCAAATAAAATACAAAACATAGGAGAAGCCTTGGTAAATACAAATAGGAGATTTTGATTACTCAAAACTAGACTGAAATGTATTAAAAAACATATCATGTGGGCGTGGTGTGAGAATGCTTTGGAGCTACACAGGTTATGTGTGAGTGCCATGAATTAATGCCAGAGAAGAGAAGCAGTGCAGTAAAAAGTAGGAACTATATAAAGGTAGTGGAAAAGCTAAAGAACAGTTATTTCAGTCTCAGTACAGGTCAATCTCTTAGGCTCTTGCCTAATTTTAGTCAGTCCTTACTCATGCAAATCTCCCACTAACTTCAAGAAACTTCACCTGAACAGGAGCAAAACCAGTAACAAATGCTGGTCAGAGATTTTTTTATCCCATCTGGCAAAATGTGTGATACATTTCTGTGTGGGAAGTAGCCACAAAGTGAAGGATTTAAAAATCCACAGTGCACAAAACACTTTTCAATCAAATGAGCTGTTCTTCCAGACATAGTGTCTAAAATGGTGGGGTAAGACAGAAGAAAAGAGGAAGAAACTTCCTTTCCACAACAAACTCTCAAGCAGATATTGCCCATCGAAATATAAATGGTCTAGAAAGACCACAGTTTATTTATTGTGATTATCACCACATCTATAATGTAAAAATAATCATTCTAAATGGAATTCTCAGAAGAGAACCCATGAATGTCATGTCATCAGAAACCCTTAGCATGAGAGGGAAAAATCACATTAAGGAATACAATAGAATGAATTAAAATTAACTTAATGTGGGGGGGGAGGGAAATAAAAGAAAAAAACAAAAAAGAAAAAAACATCAAAGCAAAAAAGAAACAAAACCCAAAGCCAACCAACCAAACAAACAAAAAGAAAGAAAATAAAATCATACTTCAAAGTTTTACTTCCATGTGATACAATTGGCCCAGAAGCCAAAGGTGAAAGTCTCAGTGATAGCCCTCCCTGTGACCAGCATCTTCACTCAGACTCAGCGCCTGGGAAACCAACAGCTCAACAGCACTGGAGTGGCTGAGGAACTGGGAGTAAGGCACAGAAAGAAGAGAGGGGTGGGAGTGAGGTGTTTTAAGATTTTTAGTTTTAATTTATTGTTATCATATGCTGATTTAGCTGGTAATAAATTAAATCAATATCACTGAGTCAGCTCCATGTTTTTTCTCTGATGATAATTGAGCAGTGATCTCTCTGTCCTTGGCTCAACCCACGAGGTTCTCATGGCATTTTTCTCCTCCTGCCCAGCCGAGGAAGGGGAGTGATGGAGTTGCTTTGGTGGGCACCTGACACCCAGCCAAGGTCAGCCCAGAGCACTGATTCAGACATCTGTGACACACAAAACCAACCCTCAACACAAAGCAGAAATAATTTCCCCCCTGTTTCAAGAAAAAATTACTTTTGGCATGATTGCTCTCTATTTTGACTTAAGGAGGAATTTACAATGGTTTTTCTGGTGTCTTCATTGCTAGAAGGCAAAAGTTTAAATAGTGTTTCTGTCCTAAGATAATCTATTTCTTTTTAATGTTAGAAAAACTAAATCACATGAGGTATATATCAAAGTTAGGAAATATTAGTCCAAGAGATATATTCTGACTTCAGGAGGTCAGAAGTTTTTTAATCAGTCTGACAGTAAACAAACTGGTTAATAGTTGAGGCCAAATTTTATAGAAGTTGGGATGTTATTTTTAATTAACATACCTGATTTATTTGCCCAAATAAGTATCCTGCATGATATAATGCACTGGGTTTTTATTTCTCAATGTCTGGGAATCAAAACAAGTCTTGGAGGTCACTTACACTTGGAGGTTTTGTTCTGTCATTATACACTCATAAAAGTTAATAGTCCTTGCTGCTTGCCTGAGTTCAACATTAAATTCTAAGATGAGTTAAGAGAATGTGTTAATTACTGTTCATTACTGTAGGAGTTCATGTGAAGCTACTTGGAAATTACAGTCAACAGAGATGATGGAGAATATGCTGTGTTGGGTTTTTTTGGAGGGGGGTGGTGGGATTAAGAGAGAAGATCAGAGGGACAGTAAAAGCTGAGCTGTCAAAAGTGAAACTTTTTGGCAGTATCAGTCTTGTTTGATGAAAATTTAATGGGAAAAGATTTCTTAGTCTCTCATTTTGTCAGGACAATAAAGTCACTTCTTGAAGTAAAGTGACTCACTGCAGTATGAGAGGTTTTTGGTTGAATATCTCTGCTTGATTTGTGCTAGGTGTGGAATCTCTGCCAATTTTCTTCTGTGCTGAAAATACATGCAATCAGCAGCAGGTTTGGGGCCATTTTGCCAAGTATTACTTTCTGTCTGAAGTTTTCATTAAAATACTTGACAGGGATCTGTGTTCCTACAAACAAAGATAGATCTTTAAGTGATTGCAAGGATTTAAACTCCTTTTAAGGACTGATTTTAAACTTGGGGAGGGGATGGATTTCCTACCTCATTTTTTTTCTAAAAAAAACCAATATTAATATTCCACTTAAGCACAATTCTAGTCACTGTCTCTCCATCTTTTTCTCTATGTATGAAAAATATCTGACTTAGTGGTCTGGAAGTTTTTGTGACTAGATCTTTAGACAAATCTCTGTGTGGTGAGAGAAAATATGCAATTGGAGCTTGAATGTTAAAAAAAAAAAGTCCTGCAAATTATTTCTGCATTTTACATCAAATAGTTGCTGGTTTCCTTATGCAGTCTTTTTTGTAGATGAAGAATTCTGTTGGTTTTCAGCTTCTCAGGTCAAATGGGACTCAAATCTGATGGAGGTACACAGGCTCCTTACTCAGGTCTTTTTTAGACCTTTATTTCTGCATAATTTATGCCACAGAAAGAGAGGCAGGAGGGCAGGATGTGTACGTCAACTCCATCTGATAAACTGCGGACAAAAATCACCTGTTCTGCTCTTACCTTAAGCACCATCTCTGAAACCATCCCTGTGTTCCTCAGCTTTGTACACACACTGAACAAATGCTGTATTGTTTTCTGTTTTTCCAGTTTTTCTCCTTAATAGAGATCTTTCCACTAACCCAGTCCACAGTGTAAATATAGGTCTGAATAATCAGGAGCTCTGATTTAATTTTCAAAATCCTTTACCAGTAGGTTCATGGGTTAAAGGGGGAAGATCTGCTAAGCTGATTTGAGTTCTGGTAAAGAAACTTTAATTATCCCATCTGAAGGATGTTAAGTTCTCTACATTCAATACTTTTTCAGTTTTGATAATGTCTGTACCCAAGGTAACCAGGGATATTTTATTTGTATATAATAATGTTCTTCCTGAGAACAGGAATAGTGGTGGATACACCAGAGAAATATATAATATTTGAAGAAAGCAAAATTAAATTATCAGCCTCCTTGAATACATGATCATTGTGAGTGGCTATGGGAACATCCCAAACTCTTGAAATCCACAACCTGTTGAAATCCTGATATCAACAGTGCTGGAAGTGAAACTTTCATTGGCTTTATGGCCTTTGAGACAGGCCTGCCAATAAAAGAATTTGACCTCAGCTGCACCTACTGGCTTCTAGAAGTGAGAAAGAGTAAGTCAGACAACATGAAGTTATTGTAATATCTGTTATTTTTACTTTTTTTTTAAGTCAGCACAAATTAAATGAGACAATATAAAATCGGTTAGATAACACATATTGAAAGATACTTTAATGGAGATGACAGTATTTAGAAGGAGAAAGACTCTTCAGAAAGATGCAATTTCCTTTTTTTTTTTTCCTAAATTAATTTTCCCACATGAAATCCTCATAGACTACCTTGGGAATTAAAAGATCTGAAATAATGTTATCTTTTAACTAAGAATAAAAGGAAAACAAAGAAGAAGCATAATTATGAGCTAACCATTAGAAAGTTCTTAGTGCTAATATGCAGCAGAGGTCAGAATACTCATGATTTATAATCGACATCAAGAGAATAGAAGGCTGCTAAGAAGAGCTCCTCTCCACAGAAGTGAGGGAATGCTGCACAGATAATAGCATTTCCTTCATGCTATGACTTTGTCAGTGAATACAATAAGCTGATTCATTAGACAGACCTATTCAATATAAATCCACTTAATATTAATACCTAAAAGGTTTAAAGTATTTTAGTGATCTTGCACAGAGCTATTGTTAAAAGAGAGAACTGTGTGCCCTGTCTCACATTCAGACAGAGCTCAGGAACATGAGAACGATGGACAGACAGCCTTTAACTCTTGTGAAAGCATATGATGGGACAATAGAGGTGTCTGAGTGTTCAACATTGTCAAAAATCCTTCTGATCACTCCAAGTGTCAAAGCACCGCCAACCTGCTCTGAGGGCTTGATGGCAGGATAGAGTCAGCTTCTCAATGTTGACATGTAACAGAGTTCTGGGACAGCAAATCTTCAGAGAGCCCTCACTTTCTGGTTCTTGTGTGTGATGCCAGGAGTTTTATGACAAAATTGGAGGGGAAATCCAAAAGACTGCTCAGCTATTATTTAACATCCTTTAGAGATTCCCAGTCATGGCCCGTCCAGCTTGTGCATTGATGGGGGCAGGAGCAGGGAGATAGAATCCTCTACAGACAGGGTGACCTCCCCATGTCCCTTTTGTACAAGCACTCACAGTTTTAGGAGTAAACAGTGTTAACCTTTTTACCAAATAGGGCACACAGAGATAGAATACTTGCTACAGCATGTAGAGGTTATAAAGATGTAAAAATACATATTTCAATACATTGTGTTGCATAGTAATGGTGCAATTACAGTAGATAACCTCTCTGAATTAGATGCTCTGTTAGTGCTACAAGGAAATGTCTGTTAGATCTTTAACAGAAAATAGGATCATTTTGAATTTGTGATGGGTTGACCTTCGCTGGACACCAGGCGCCCACCAACGTTGCTCTCTTTCTCCCCTCTTCAACTGGACAAGGGAGAGAAAATGCAATAAAAACTCATGGGTTGAGGTAAAGACAGGAGGAGTTCATTTAACAGTTTCTGTCATGGGAAAAGTAGATTTGACTTGGGTAAATTAATGAATTTTTTACTAATCAAATCACAGTATGGTAATGAGAAATAAACTCCAATATTAAAAACACTTCTCCACACCCCTCCTTTCTTCTCAGCCTTGAGTTTACTTCTGATTTCTCTACCTCCTCTCCTGGGGGTGCACAGGGCAAGAGATCTGTGGTAAGTCCACGACACATTTTAACATTTTCTGTTTCACTTGTTTGCTAACGGTCAGGTTTCTGATTATCTACACACAAGATCTTCAGTGCTGAAAGCTTCAAGAGACTGTACAGTAAGTATCTATGAAATTTCTGGCTGAGAAATTTTTGTCTCTGAAATTTTGTAGGCAACTGCAGGACACTTTCAGATAAATAATACTAGGGCAGGTAAAAACTATATGAAAAGACTCCATTTGTATAATAACTTGATTGCTACCAAAATCCCTAATGAGTAAGTAAATTGAGTTAGTCAAATGTCCAGGGTTTTATAGTTAAAGAATTACATGCACACAAAAGATTATGGATGATTAATTGTTTGTTAACAAATAAAATGGGATTTGGGAAATGGAGAAGAAATATAAATATTCTGAGCAGAAACCAGCCATGGCTGCAGTATATCTTTGTATCCAGCAAGTTTCATTCCTTCAAGTCTGGGTACTTTAGCATTCAAAAGCCTAATTCTAAGATGAACAGAATATTTATTAAATGCTTCTGTGACAGTGGAAAAGTACCAAAAAATGGAAGTGAGAAAATATCTGACAGCATGCTTAGAAAACTTAGTGTGGCTCAACTTGGGTGTCGCAGAGAGAGTTTCCCTCTGGTACCCAGTGACAGGACAAGACACAAGAATCCATTTAAACATGAGAGAAAAAATTTGTCTGCCAGTAGATGTGCCCAAAGATAAGAAGAAGAAGTTTTGGCATCACAAAACAGAAGTATGGCCTTTGAACCTGGAACAGTACCTTGCCATTTCCCACAGAATCACAGAATTAATGAGGCTTTTAGAAGTCTTAAGAATGACCTTTGGTTGCATTAAAGCATTCAAGCAAGAAATATTTGCAAGTTATAAAAGTCAAATAGTGCCATTGGGAAGAGGAAGGAGAAAGGACAGCCTTGGCTCTGGCAAGGGAAAAGGGTTTTTTCTGGATTGTTAACTGACACACTTGTTAGATGAATGTAAAATTAATATCATTAAATATGTGACAAAAAACTAATATGCAATTGTAACTAGTCCTGGTTCGGTAAACGATTTTTTTAGTGACAAGTGTATGTTTTGGGAAGTTTGGACCCTGATGGTAGCAGGGTCCAAATGTTCTGAAAAAGTAATATTTTCCTCTGTTTTACATATTTTTGTTTAATTGCTTTGTAATGATTGATTTTATAGAAGTATAATTCTTTCTTTTTGCATTGTAATTAACATTCTTGAAAGGTTAATTTCTGTTTTGAATGTATCATTACATGTTGAACCAGTGTGCAATTTCATAGAAATGAAGCGCATTTAGCAAAATGTGGAGACAAGAGCTTACAAAGTCACAGACACTCTTATTGTAGTTTGCAGATTGAAGGCATCTGCTGAACTTGACAGCCTGGCAAGGTCCCTTTAGGAGCAGACTAGTTGACCTTGTTAATCCTGTGGACATTAAAAATATGTATATTCTTGTGAATGGTATTTTTTAAATATTTCTATAGGGGAAACACCTATATATTACAAAATGCCTACAAAATGGACAACTTTTTTTTTTTTATTTGTATGAGTATTTTTAACTAAAATTTATTGCTTTTTGTTTGGTAATACTTTGAAAGAAATATTTAAAGTATTCTCTATCTTAAAACTAGAGAGTTTAGGAATCATACATTGATTCTTCAATAGTACCTTAGCAGTACTTTGCTGGTATAACACACTAATAACATCTTCAGGATCACTGACATGAAGTTCAAGTTGTAAGGACTAAAATCACATTTGTTCCCCAAAGACTTCAGGGATAAGTGCTGCAATGCAGTGGTCTCCTTGACTTTGTGGTATAAATTATGCTTAACTACTGTAATTTTTTCCTCAGTTTGAAATTGAGCAGTTCTCAAAACCACTTAAGAATGTATTATATGGGGAAAAGATGTAAAGCTGTGACATTGAGATTCATATACTGCTTATCACCTTCTGTTTTCTTCTCTTTCATGTATTAATATATTAAGGTCATTACTTAATTGGAGGGCACAGAATTATTAAGTCATTAGCACAAACATCAAACACCCATGAGTGTTGAAATCCCCATGAGAGTTGAAATCCTTTTGTGTCTCCAAACACAAAAGCATCTCTTATTTTTTTCCCCTCTAAATTGAAAAAGAGGTGTCAGACTGTTAGTAGATATATACAAGTAAATAAAAAGTAAGATTAGGATGCATGCAGATTGTTTGCCAGAAGAAAAGTTGTGCATACTTGCAAAATTGTGCTAAATCTTTGTGCAATAGCTAAATGCCAAACAGAGGTATGAGGCAGAAAATCATAGATTGTTCCATTAAAAAAATTATAATACTGGCCAAGAGCACTCAAAACAAATCCTTTACAGCACCAGGTACTTCACAATTTCCCTAGGCTATATGGGAGACACGAATGATGGGTTTGGGATAGAGATGATAGCTGATGATTCTGAAGACTTCTCTGTTTTCTTCCCAGAGAGATTTTACATCTCTCAACTCACAATTGCAAATTTCCCAGAACTAGGGATTCACAACTACTTCTTTGGACCTTCTCCTAAAATGTTTTCTTTATTATCCTCAGAAAAGTTTCTGCTGCTCACCTTCATGAGAAAGAAATGCAATTAGACCTGGCTCAAGACGTGGCACTGCCTAGAAAGTAGCACAGGTCAGATGCTGACTCCCAGTTTTGCAGTGCACTAGAAGCAGATTACATCCTTCATTTTTAAGGCTGTTCAAAAATCTGTTCTATTCTACCTCTTGAACCTTCCAGCTGCAGCACTGTTCTGACAGGGGAACCGTCATTTCCTGCTATTTTATTTTTCTTTAGAGTATTTAATTTTGTCTCCCTTGCTTAGGGGCTCTCCATCCAACTCCAGAGGCCACCTGTAGTAGATTGTACATAACCAAATACGCTCGCTATGCTGGACAAGATCTTTGTTCAGTCAGCCATGTCCTTCATTTGCTGCAGGGTAGTTAAAAATAAGGGACCAGATGACAAAAGGTATTCCTCTGATGCTGAGCTCAGTTCACATTGATGTTCCTTCCTGCAGTGATACCCTTCTCAGTTTAAGGATCTGAGCCTTAGAATTTCCTTTGATAAACTGATCATCTCTAAGTGGATTTTAATCTCTTCAGCAGACAGATTTCTTGCAGATTCTTTTCAGTCTAACTGAAAATATTTCAGATTTTATAAAATTATAATTACACAGCATTATTATTCTTTTTTTTTTGTCATATGGCTCCTATTTTTTCTTCTAGAAATTTTAAAACCAAGTTACTTCAGGGCAGAATTCTTTAACTTCTCTTGACTTTCAACTTGTGTTTGGGTCAGCAAATACCAAGCATATACTTGGTGTTAAATCCAAAACAGCTTGAGGCATGAAAAAGTTTAGCTAAATATATTCAGAAAGTCTTTAGAAACACTGCTTCAAACCAAGTTACTTGTTATCTGTGCAATATTGCAGAAATACTGTTATTACTGCTACCAAATTGGTTTTAACATCTTTCAGTTGACTCAAGGCATACGCCCAAGCAGGAGGCCTGACTTTTTTTCACCAAATGAAGTGCTAATTGCTTTAATAGAATTTCTGAATCTACATTTATAACTTGATAAAACTGAAGCATTAAAATACTGTAGATCCTGGTCAGGTTTTCCAAGAAAGACTACAATAAGCTTTAGAGCAGGGAAGGACAAGCGAGAAAGATAATGTTGATTTTATACGTTCATCCCAAAGACACTTCTATTGGAGGAGTCAAATGCTTGAGAGGTTTCTTTTTTATTATTTTATAATTAAAAATGTTTGGATATTTTCTTGTACAACTGCTACCATGGCTCTTCATAACTAGGAAAAATTATGATGTTGCTCTTAGAATTTCATGTACTATCAATATATGTAGGTGTGTTAAAAAGTTGTTTCTTTATCCATTGAAAACTGGATTTCTTCATAATACTTCTTTGCTACCCTGTTTTATGTTTTTATTAAATATAGTTAGTAGCAAAGTAATAATAATCACCATAAAATAGTAGAATTGATTCTGAAGTCTGGTAGTGTATAATGAAGCTTTCATCTCCAGCTTTGAGACTGTATATACTATTATTAGCAATAAAGGAAATGAAAATCTTTCAGTAAGGAGACAGAAGATATGATTAGGGAAATGGCATCAGATATTTATTATCCTTCTAGTACCTGTTATTGATGAATTTAGATGCCTTAACTTTGAGAAAGATATCTCTTAAAATGTCACAGTGGCAAAGATTCTACTGTACAGAAACTTTGTCCTAAGAAGGTTGTTCCACCAAAGTCGATAACTGGATTTGGAAAATCTCTGAGCTACCAGCTAAACATAATATGGATGAACCTGATGGCTTCCTTCTGACCACTTAAAACCACGTCAGAGAGCATAAATTTCGCAGTAAGTCTCAGAGTTCCCTGTGTGGAGCCAACAGAATGATAAGCAATCATATCATCTTGAAAATGGATTGGTTTCTTTTAACTGTGGGTGAAAAGGTCGCTCCTACAGGAAACATTTTCAGACACCAGTCTGTTCAATGAAGGTCACCTTCTGAGTTCTAGCTTAGCTGAACATAAACCTGAGCAGACTATAAACTTAGCCCTGCTCTGAGTACCTTCAGGAGCAAGTGTTTTCTGTGATTTTATATGTGTGTGCTATATGAACATCTCTCTTTTGTTTGTTTGTTTGTTTGTTCAGTTTTTGGTTTTTTTTGTTTTGTTTTGGGGTTTTTTGGTTTGTTTTTTGGTTTTTTTTGTTTTTATCTCTGTATAGTTGAGTAATTGTACATTTATTTCCTAGTCAGATTTTCTCACAAATGGCACCTCTTTCTTCTGAAGACCCTTTTTGCAACACCAATTCAACAATCACTCTACTCAAGACTGCACCTATACAGCTCTTTTGAATCTTCCCAGGCACAGAAACAGGATTCTGCCAACTCGTGAAGGACAAAGCTGAGTTACATATTTCTGCCTTCATTTTTGTTCCTCAGAATTAAGTTTTGACAATGGCTAAAGCATGAAGTCAACCTGTCCCTCCTGGGTGCTCAATAAACATTTTCTGCAATGTTGGTTGACATGATTTTTTATTAAATTGGAGGTATCATGAGTCTAAATCCTTATGGCTTGAGTTAGGGAACCACATTCTTTGACTCAGCTTTGTGACAGACTTGTATACATTGATATCAGATTAAAAGCCCCAAACATACAAACAGCTCAAACATAGTAATTGCATTCAATACGAGTAATACCATTAATTCACATTAAATTTATTTGCCCTTATAGGTTTGTGAGCTTGATTGCCTTGCTTTAATTGCAATGGTTAATAGAGTTTATTTATTTTTTGTTAAAGCATTAAAAAAATGTGATTTTTTCCCCCATACTACCACCTTTCAATTGGTCAAAAGAAATGCATGTGTAAAAATGTGACTGTCTCAGAGGATTTACAAACCTGGAGCCAATACCACTCTTAATGCATATTAACCAGAAATCTTCTTGTACTGTCTGCACAACCTAGTAAAATCTGATTATTTTATACAACCCTTCAACAAAAATTTAAACAATGGCACTGAGTTTCACAAAATTCAGCACTTTTGCAAGGATTAAATTTGCTATTTAAAATTTAAAGCAAGTAGTTTGAAGCCGCTATTGAAACATTTTTAAATAAATAATTAATTTTTTATAAAGTGATCAGGTAGAATACAATAGGTTTCATTCTCAGGGATGTTCAGAAGAAGGGGGAGGCATTAAAGGTTACCTGTGTCTAAACGGAGAATGCAGCTGTATAAATTCAGGGGATGACAACATTGTATTTTAAATAACAATATTTTTTTTTCTCCCAAATGAGTCATCAGAGATTAAATAGGTTAATCAAGTATTCTAAGAGTCAGAGGGGATTCCATGTTAATAACAATTGTCTTTGCTACTCTGCCTGGATGTAGTAAAATATATTTATCACAACAAACCTTAGTGGGACAGCTATGTTTCTTTCCTTTCATTTATGTCAGCAGTACTAGGAATATTAGTATTTTTTATTTTCCTCCTCATTTGCGAAACTGTGTTCAAACAACTTTTAGCAAGACACTTTTTAAAAACAATCTTTTAGCCTATATCATCAGTCATAGTCATCATCAGGGATCCCATAATGTTCCAGCAGAGCAAAATATCAAGTCATTTTTTTTTTTCCCCATGGTACTACTAATTTACACTGCTTTGAGAGGTGCTATGATTTGAGCTGAGAAATAAATAGAAGAAAGAAAATAGTTTCTTTTCTGTGTTGGTAGTTAAACTCCAAGAGTAAAACAGGTAAAATCAGGGAAAGCCTAGGAGATGATAAGGGACAAAATGTCAACAAGAAAGAGAAGTCTGCTTGGAAAAGGTATTCTGTTGGATACCATAAGAAACATAATGAGGCAAATCAGATAAATTTCTCCCTTATTTGGAATACCTGTCTTCCAGGAGGGAGATAAACAAAGGTAAAATGCCCCTGTTGTGATGCATTTTCATGGCAGGAAATATTTGAAGGTAAAAAAAGAGCTGAGGATTTTTCATTTGATTTAGGTTTTGAGGTTTAGGTTGCCATTTGTTGGTGAGGCTTTTTAAATGTTTGTTTGATTTAGTTTGTTTGTTTTATTTAATTTTAATTTTTAACATATGAATTACAGTAATTTCACGACTATAAGGCGCACCCTTTTGACTAAAATTTTCCCCTGAACCCGGAAGTGCGCCTTATAGTCCGGTGCGCCTTATCTGATGTGCAAAGTTCGGAAATTTGCAAACCCGGAAGTGAGAGCTGCGAGCCGCGGGGCGAGCCGCCAGGGCCGCGGCTGCTGGGTGGAGGCGGGGCCACGGGGCTGCAGCTGCCGGGTGGAGGCGGGGCCGAAGGGCCGGGACTGCCGGGTGCCCACGGGGCCAGGACTGCCAGCTGCCTGCGGGGCCGGGGCTGTAGACTGGAGGCGGGGCCGCGGGACCGGGGCCGCTGGGTGGAGGTGAGGCTGGGGCTGCTGGGTGCCTTCGGGACCGGGGCTTCCGGGTGCCTGCGGGGCCGCGGGACTGGGGCCGCTGGGTGTCTATGGGAGCGGGGCTTCCGGGTGCCTGCAGGACTGAGGCTACTGGGTGCCTGCCTGACCGGGGCTGCTGGGTGCCCGCGGGGCCGCGGGACCGGGGCTTCCAGGTGCCTGCAGGACCGGGGCTGCTGGGTGCCCGCGGGGCCATGGGACCGGGGCTGCTGGGTGCCCGCGGGGCCGCACACCGGGGCTGCTGGGTGCCCGCGGGGCCATGGGACCGGGGCTGCTGGGTGCCTGCCCAACTGGGGTTGCTGGGAGCCTGCGGGACCGGGGCTACTGGGTGCCCACGGGGCCGCGGCTTCCAGGTGCCTGGAGGACCGGGGCTGCTGGGTGCCCGCGGGGCCGCACACCGGGGCTTCCAGGTGCCTGCGGGACCGGGGCTGCTGGGTGCCCGCGGGGCTGTAGGACAGGGGCTGCTGGGTGCCCGCGGGGCTGCGAGGCCGGGGCTCCTGGCTGGAGGCGGGGTCGCGGCTTCTGGGTGCCCGCGGGGCCATGGGACTGGAGCTGCTGGGTGCCCGTGGGAGCGGGGCTTCCAGGTGCCTGCGGGGCCGTGGGACCGGGGCTGCTGGGTGCCTGCCCGACTGGGGCTGCTGGGTGCCCGCGGGGCCGCGGCTTCCAGGTTCTGGCAGCACCGGGGCTGCTGGGTGCCTGCGGGGCCGGGGCTGCTGGGTGCCCGCGGGGCCGCGGCTTCCAGGTTCTGGCAGCACCGGGGCTGCTGGGTGCCTGCAGGACCGGGGCTGCTGGGTGCCTGCGGGGCTGCGAGGCCGGGGCTCCTGGCTGGAGGCGGGGTCGGGGCTGCTGGGTGCCCGCGGGGCTGCGAGGCCGGGGCTCCTGGCTGGAGGCGGGGTCGGGGCTTCTGGGTGCCCGCGGGGGTGCGAGGCCGGGGCTCCTGGCTGGAGGCGGGGTCGGGGCTTCTGGGTGCCCGCGGGGCCACGGGACCGGGGCTGCTGGGTGCCCGTGGGAGCGGGGCTTCCAGGTGCCTGCGGGGCCGTGGGACCGGGGCTGCTGGGTGCCTGCCCGACTGGGGCTGCTGGGTGCCCGCGGGGCCGCGGCTTCCAGGTTCCGGCAGCACCGGGGCTGCTGGGTACCTGCAGGACCGGGGCTGCTGGGTGCCCGCGGGGCCATGGGACCGGGGCTGCTGGGTGCCTGCAGGACTGGGGCTACTGGGTGCCCACGGGGCCGCGGCTTCCAGGTTCCGGCAGCACCGAGGCTGCTGGGTGCCTGCAGGACCGGGGCTGCTGGGTGCCCGTGGGGCCATGGGACCGGGGCTGCTGGGTGCCTGCAGGACCGGGGCTGCTGGGTGCCCGCGGGGCCACGGGATCGGGGCTGCTGGGTGCCTGCGGGGCCGCGGGACAGGGGCTGCTGGGTGCCTGCAGAACCGGGGCTTCCAGATGCCTGCAGGGCCACGGGGCCGAGGCTGCTGAGTGCCTGTGGGGCCGCGGGACCGGGGCTGCTGGGTGCCGGCAGCACCGGGGCTTCCAGGTGCCTGCGGGGCCACGGGACAGGGGCTGCTGGGGGGAGGCAAGGCCGGGGCTTCCTGGTGCCCGCGGGACTGGGGCTGCTGGGGGCCTGCGGAGCTGCGAGGCCGGGGCTCCTGGCTGGAGGCGGGGTCGGGCTTGCCAGGTGGAGGCGTGGCCACGGTGCCGCGGCAGCCGGATGGAGGCGGGGCCTCGTCCAGCAAACACGCGGGGGGAGCTGGGGGCAGAGCCTCGCTGCAAAAAAAAAAAGTGCGCCCTATAGTCCGGTGCGCCTTATCTGATCTACGAAGTTGCAAATTTTGCCGACTCCTGGAGGTGCGCCTTATAGTTCGGTGCGCCTTATGGTCGTGAAATTACTGTACTGTAAGCATTGACTTTTTAAGGCTGTTTTTATATAATTTTAAGAAATCATTTTATTAGCCATTCAAGTAATTTTTCTATTTAACTGGTATTTAACTGAAATATGTTTTTATGTGCTTTCTCACAGGCCAGCCAGGGCTTCAAATATATTTTTGCAAAAAATTATTGTAGCATATACATTGACTTTAAGCTGAATAAACTATTCCCTAAATATTAAAATTTATGAAATTGAGAGCTTATTCATTCTTTACCAGATTTCTTTTCCCAATTCCTTCTTATTTGACTTCTCATTCACATCTTCCAGTCTTGGAATCCTGATCTAAACCGCATGAAATCTATTGGAATATTAGTTGTGAGAAATATATGCAAGAAACTGTTTTTCTACTCTGTTCCAGCTATGTATTTCTCATGCTCATTTCCTCTCCAAGTCTGAGTATTTAATAGCATTTCACTCTATTTGCAATGCTGCTTTTCCTAGCATTTCTTATTTTCTTCCCTAGCTTCTGTTCAGACTCCAAGCCCCCAGCCATTCAACACCTTCTCCCCAAATAATTACAAGGATCCAGAACTCCTGCATGCTAAATTCCATTTCACTCAGGTTGTCTTTCTGGAAGCAGAAGAGAAGGAACAAAAAAGCTTTAGTGTCTCTCCTGAAATTCAATTTGGAAAATAAAACATGTGGTGCCAATAGCTGTTCTGCACCATCAGAACTGTGTGCATAGTCAGGCATCTATTTGATATGAACAACAGAGTCATTCTCCCCTGCATATATTATCATTCCATTGTTCCTAAAAATATTCTTACATTTTTCATTATTTCTTCTGGTGCTATGAAAGGGGCTGGTTCAGGAACATTAATCAATTTCCCAGATACATGAAGTCATTATTTTTAGTCCTATGATGCTTTTCTCATTCCTCTTCCCTAATAATAATCTTACTCCAGCTACCCCTGATCAGTGAATGAATCCAAAATCTGCTCCTGTTTGTTCTGGCTCCATTCCCTGTTAATGGAAGCACGTGTGCTTGGGGTAGTGCTGGTGTTTATATTGTTCTGCAGGATTTCTTGGCTTCCAAAAAAGAATTGCTCTTCATAGACTTCGGGGTTATTTCACTTTTATGGTTAAACATCACCCATTGGTCATAAGTGATTGTTCTCTTTTTCTTCATCTCATGCTCATAGGGAGGAATGGAGATAAGAGGCTAAAGAAATAATTAGTAGCAGAAGGAAATCGAAGAAAATGTTCTTCATCTTTTGTTATTGGAGAACTTTGAACCTATTATCTTTAGTTTTATGAATATTTCTGACAGACTAGAGTGAAAAATGGCAGTGGTGCTTCTTCAGAGGTTCTCTTGTGTGAAATCCTCTGTCTTGATGCCAGAATGTAAGACTGGCATCCTTTTTATTGGAAACACCTGGTGCTTCCAGCCTAGGTTTGGGCTGTGGTAAAGAGGAATGCATATTTACACGCCTTCCCTTCATCTCCTCCAGCTTGATTTTTAGGTTGAAAATTGCAAAATTGGGCAATTTGCTTTCAGTAGCATGGCTTCTAGTGATGAGCTCTGTCTGCAGGAAACATCTCCTGGATGCTGCAAAAATGTTGCTGCATCTCTTCTGTTCAGAATCCAACATTTGTGGTTCCTGGTCTCCAAGGCCTCGATAAATTAAGCAGGTGAGTCCTACTGGGAATGCCCATCCAGTTATGGAATTTTAAAAATTACAAAAACATTTCTTCTGGTGAAGATCACATTCAGTGCAGGTGGCTTGGGGTGCAGGGGAGCTCTGGGTGGGGAAAATGCTGCTCCTTTGGACAATAAAGGACACCTGTGGCTCAGCCAGGTGAGAGATACGGCAGGAGCTGAGAGCCTCAGATTTTCTCATGCTTGGGCTGTGAGGGGATGAAAGCCCAGGCTTTGCTCTGTTGGGCACCAGCTTGGGCAGTTCTGTGTTAGTGCACCAGGAATAAACTGGTTTATGGAACAAGACATCCGAGACTCAGCTGTGGGAAACCTGGGTGAGTGTGAGGTGTGGGGGAATCCTGTGGGGACCTCTTGGGACACTGGAGCTGCCTGTGAAGGGACTTTGGTCCCAGCAGTGACAATCTGGGCTGCTGCAAGGGTGGCTGCCAGAGGGGTTCCTGGGTGCTCAGGCTGGGAAGTTTCTTTAAGCCTTCCTTTAACAGAAGTTGTCAAACTGTGTGAACCCATGCAAATGATTTGCATTTTACAGCACAAGAAAAGTCTTTATTGGCTGGCAATTTTTGTGTCATGCATGTATTACAAATACAGCTGTTAGAATTTAGTGCTCAATAGGGCTTTTTGTCCACCTGTATTTGTGGTTTGCTCTTTCTGTGTGTGAGTTCACACTTCACATTGCATTTTCTTTTGCAAATTGGTAGAATATGCTGGCTTTAAAGGAGCAGAAGGTGAAAATTATTTGAAAAACAGAAGTAAACAGAAGTAATTGCTGGTTGCTGAGATTTTTTTATTAGAACAACTTACCTTTAGTTAATAGAACAACCATTTTTCACTAAATATCTTTTCATGGGGAACACTCAGTGCCATCACTAACATGTAATCTTTCAATAAGATTTTTGTAATGCATTGTTATTTATTAAGGTTGGTTGGTTGCTTGCTTTTATTTTTTTTCACACACTTTTGATTCTCTAAAATGGCACTTGTCTAAATCAGCCTGAAAGGAAAAAAAAGTGATAAAATTTAATGGAAGCCATTATCTTCCAAGCAAGATGAATGCCATTAGCCCCTACATTAATGCGGTTATTCCAAGATCTTTGAGTTAAAAGCTTGGAAGATTTTGGTCCAAAGATGCCCAAGGGCCAATAGCAGCCTGAGGAACAAAGGCTGAAGGCAAAGCCCTCACTGCTAATCCACCTTTTCCTTAGAGATCTGTTGAGGTACCAGCAGCTGAATTCATATCCACAAATTGTAACTGGGAACTCATCAGCTTATTCTGCAGAATGCTTGCATATAAATGTCTGTAATGTGGTCCGTACTGGGTGCTTTGCTGTATTTTTGACATATTCTTTGTCAAAAGTAAACAAATGTTTCCTCAGTAAGATCATCCCACCAGGGGAAGAACGATGTGACATTTTGCTGTGTTTTGTTGAGCATGCAAAAAGTGACTGTGAGTCTGTCCTTTGCATACGTTCCCAGGAGAGAAAAGGCATTGCTCTGAGCCTCTCCAGTCTCTCAGTAGCACAGTGCTGTTACATCAAAAGTTAATTCTTAGTCCTGCAACCTTTTTGCTAGCATTACACAATGAAACTATCAGAAGAGACAAGGGTGAAATCCCTACACGGGTTTTCCCGTCCTATCATACATTTCTTTATACATTTAATTAAAATACTCTATCTCTGTTCTGCCATAAGTGCTAGCTTGTGATGTAGCCTTCACTTTGCAATGCACAACATTTCATTTGTCAATTAGTAATAACTAAAGGTATTCTCTAGAAATTTCATAGCAAAAAATACAATGAACTGCATATCACCTCTATCTTCAGATTTCCCTTTCAATCAGCTACTTTTGAGAAACAAAGTCATAAGGACAGGTTTTCTGTTTCAAATGCCTTATTCTGATACAGGTTTTATATCTGTGACCTTAAATTCAGGGGAAGAGGGCAGGAGGAGTGGGAAACACAGAATGGGCAAAAGCCATGTAGCAGTTCTCCAGCAAGTAGGGAACAAAGTCTTGGATAGCAATGTTTAAAAGCCAGAGGTCTAGCTTATGGTTGTTAATAACAATGAGAAGGAAAGGTACTTTCTTGCTGGTGTGACTTAGTGCTTGATTCTGAGCCTGATTCTTTTCTTTGGAATAAGTAAAATCTCAGGATATCACAGGCTGAGCCCAACCAGTTTCTGTAATATGAAATCTGTTTACAAAGTCCTCGGTAAGCTTTTGAGACCTGCACATTTTTAATGTTTACAGAAGAGGCTTTTCTGGATTGCTTAGATTTCATTATGCCTGCCTAAAATATTCTGGAATCAATAAAAACTATGGCACCTCATGCTGTGCTAAACTCTGTCAATATTTGGTAAAAATAAATATATAAAACACCAAAAAACCTCCAGTGCCAGAAACAAACAAAATAATCTAAGCATATCTGGAATGGAGTCTTTATTCTGCAGTATCTTTTGTGTTACTTTTAAATGTTGAACCAGGGCCCAAAAATATAAAACTGTTTTTACTCTGTGTAGGACTGGTAATTAATGGAAACTGTGATGCATCTGTTACTAACCTGCCCTAGAAAGGTAGTGCAGCTGTTCCTGCTAATGGGAACGTTTTGGAAAGGTTCATGGTGGAAATGTTTGGCAATACTGAAGATTATCTACTCACAAATAACCCAACTGAAGACACAATATTATGGAGTAAAATTTCAGGGGAAAACCAGATGCTGAAAATGTGTTGATATGTTGCCAAGAAGATTAAAAAAAAAAAAAAATTGAGTTCCCCTCTTAAATTCTGAACCTCCATTGAATTTTTTTGTTTGCATAGATGAAATTCTTCAGGTTAGCTGATGTTAGGTTGCTTCCACCATATGCCAAAGCTAAAACTCTTAAATAGATTTTATAGATTTTTAACAAGCCCTGCAAGCCTCCTATCTCAGTCAATAAGTATGGCATCTATGGTGATATATAGTGAGTTACAGAGCCTCGGCTAGGAAAATTACATTTTGAAATCACATCTTCCCAGAAGTTTTCTACAATTGATTATTTAAAACTTTGTTATCTTCCTATATATAAAAAAAGCTATCTAAAAGCTATCTCACTGGCTGCACTCAGGAGTTATTACCTTCAGGAGTACACTTTTAAAGGTGAATTTTTTTTTTTTTCAAATTTCTTTGAACTATCAAGTGTTTTTCCCTTTTCAAGAATTTTCTGAAACATTCTGCAATAGAGATTGCAAAATTTCTTCCAGTAGAATTCAGAGCATACTTTTTTGTATTTGTTAATCTGCATGGTGTTGCTAAAAGTGATAGAGTGAAAAAATGAGGAACCTCCACTGTTCACTGAGCTGTCTGTAAATGTAAACAGAACCAAGAATGGGATGGAGAGCACCAGTGCTCATCTACCTGCAGCAGCTGCAGAGAGCCCAAGCTGCTGCTGTAGTTCTCTGTATGGCAAGCCCAGGTCTGGTAAGACAATATCAACTTCTCAGTGTTTTTGTGCTTCTCTTATAGAGCCCAGAGCAGCCTGTCTCTACTCAGCTCCTGCAGTTTTTGTGCAGTGTGTATCTGTGGAAGTGATCTGCCTTTTGACTGGCAAAACTTCTTCTGTTTTGTCTATAGAATCGCAGAATATCCTGAGCTGGAAGGGACCCGCAAGGACCATCAAAGTCCAGCTCCTGGCCCTGCTCTGGAGAGCCCCCACAGCCCCACCTGTGCCTGAGCTTTCTCCAAAGGCTCTTGTCGTGTTCCAGTTCCCAACCAGGCTCTGGGTGAAAAACCTTTGCTTAATATCCAGCCTAAACCTGCCTGATACAGCTTCATGATGTTTGAGTTCTTACAGACTTCCTGCTGAGAAGGACAAACATTCTGAAGCCCACTCCTTAAAAATCAGATCATTAAAGCTTTCTTTTAAGAATATTAATTCTTACCAACATTGTTTATCATGCAGCAGGGATTGTCTTCTCTGTTCTCTTTCCTAACCTGATATTAGAGAGATCTGAAGATTCAAATCTCTTTTCCAAGCAATACTGCAACTCCAAATGTATTCTTAGCCTGAAGTGTTGAGAGAAAGTGGATAACTTTGGCTGTGATAAAGTGCTCACTGAAGTCACCAGAAATTTTTCTGCATTTTCAGATTCAAAGATTTTTATGTCAAACTGAATCCAAGATTAAATGCCACACTAGTATTTTAGAAAATTTGAGTGATGGAAGTTGGCAATGTACCTGTATTAACCATTTATTGTATGTGGGCCCTGTGTAAAAAGAATGCAAATGTAATATAATCTATAGTGAAGTACAAAGACAAAGTAAAACCTTGACCTAGGCCATGATCAAAACCAGTCTTTTCATCTAAATTATTGTTTTCTCATTATAATACTGAGTTCCCTCATTTCACAGTTTAGCTACAGGACATCTGGCAGTGACCTGCACAATGAGGTTTTACTGTGAACTCAACACACCTTTCTGGGACATATCATCTTTGGTGTACTAACTAATTCCATAGATGATGTAAAGTGTGGGATAATAATATTTGATCTTTACTGATAATGATAAAGCATTTATTGCTACAAATGATGTACAAAGATGTGAATAGATGATTTCTCACTATTCTTGCCAAACCCTTAATTACAAGTCTGAGGTTGAGGACACCTATCACTCAGCCAAAAAAGCTGACTGCAATCTGATTGGTGAGAATCTGGTCATCTGTGCAATAGCTTGTTTAAGACAATCATAATTTTATATGGGGGTGTTTGCAAGGGCAGTGAAATTCTGAGAAATAATCTTCAGGAGTCTGCTATGCTTGGACTGATGTTTACTTTATCCTCCCTTCTGAGTGGGCTGGTAAAATAAATATGTGGGTTTGTTAATCCATTGCAGTAGTACTTGTACAGAGAGTACATCTCTCATCAGTGCTACTAAACTAATTTTCAAACCTCTGCACTATTGCTAAGCACATAATAAGTATTGCTCTTGCCCACAGACTTCTACAGCCACTTTGGGATACTTGGAATATAAACGCACTGAATGAAAACTGACACTTAATATTTAAGATCCTTTAAAGAAAGGAACTACATGAATGTTAAGCATCATTATTAAGCAATAACTGCCATTAACCCAGTCAGTCATTAATCCCAGAGAAGTCTTCTATGCTGAACTTCTACTGTTAATGTTTTAAGCACAGTACAAAGCAAAGAATCAATCTCTCAGGTATATTGACTCCTCAGTGGATGCTGCTGCTGTTATTGTAGTTCTTGCTCTAATTAAGGTGAATATTATCTTGTCTGTTCTCACTGCAGCACTAGTGATAGCTGGTAAAGGAGGGAAAGAAATGCATTCTAAGTCTTAAATCATAACATGAGAAATATCTGCAGTCCCTATGCCCCAAGGCAAACTACATCTATTGAGTCTCTCTCCCCAAAAATGGGAGATTGGGCAAAATACCAAAGAGGTTCTTGGTCTGCATGGCAGTTTCCTGTAAGGAATGCTCTCCTGCCTCTCACCCTGCAAGCACAAGAATTTTACTCCCTACCCTGGTCTAGAGGTACAGGAGTCCTTAATAAGATGCTCTGGGCCACAACCTTTCCAGCAGCAGGACTTCCCAGCTTGAGGAGAAGGGGAAAAAGTGTCATGTACACTATCCAGACATCTGGACAGAAAGCAACACCTCTGTTTTCAAGTTGGGACTAGAAAGTGCCAGATGATGAGATACAGCAGGCAAGCTCTCATTTGCATGAGATTGCAGTAGACTTTTATTGCTAAGGAGAAGGCTCATGTAGCAGAAAGAGAGAAGAGAGGAGGCAGCAACAGAATTACCTGCCAAGGATCTTCCATGAACATCTAGAGCTCAGAGCACTATGCCTGGTCTGCTGTTGTTCTCAGAGCTAGTTGCAATTGAGGTTGTGCATACTGCAATGTGTAGGCACTTTCCTGACTATGCATTTCTTTAAACCACTCCTCTTTTGTTTGAGATGTTCTTTCATTCCTCTCTCCCCTCTGAACTACCAATTTTAGTTGCAATATGTTTATATAATCTCTGGTTCTTTGGGAAGAAATATTCTCAAAGGCGATCTTGAAACAAGTTAGTGCAATTTTTAATTTTTTTTTTTTGTGTCAATATTTAAAAATGAGACAGATAAAACACTTTCCATTTCTCATTTCCATGAAAAGAAGATCAATTTGTGCCATTCTTTGTGCTACAGTGAAAGCAAGATGTTCTGTATTTCCTCAGCCTTTCATTAAAGGATTTGTCAGGACCTCCTTTAGAGTCTCCCACTGACAGCACACATGCACAGGGTCACTTCCCTCAAAGGAGAGAAACTGGGAGCCGTCCAAAAAGCACAATTATCCACAAAAAATTCATGGCATGCATTCACCTACCTAATTCTTATGATAAAATGCTTTTTAAAATTTTTTTTTTTGTCAAAGAAGTCAATGATTGTGTAACAATTACCACCAAAGTTTTCATTAGAAAAATTTTAAATTCAGAAAAAAAAAAGTTAAATGTTTTGAACCATTTTAATTCAAAATTTTTGATTATGATCCTTAGCATTAGTTCAAATTACAATAATTTCACAACTATAAGGCACACCAGACTATAAGGTGCACTTTTTTTCTGCAGTGAGGATCTGCACACAACAAAGTAATGAATTAGTAATGGAATCGCGCAATCACGGCATTTACTGGCAGGTGCTCAATTTGCAAATATTTTTCACAGATCAGTGTAGCCTTTAAATGCAGCCCCAGGCGCCCTCCCCATGCTGCGGGCCCCGGCACTCCTGCCTGCCCCTGGCTGCCACGGCTTGGGGCTCGGCTCACAGCTCACACTTCCAGGTTGGCAAATTTCCAAACTTTGTCCATATATAAGGCGCACTGGATTATAAGGCACACTTCCGGGTTTCGATCAAAATTTTAGTCAAAAGGGTGCGCCTTATAGTCGTGAAATTGCCGTAGTTGTATAATATTGGGGTTTTTTTAAACCAACTTTTGACTAGCAATTTGGTTATGAAATGCTCTATTTGGCGAATACTGAAGGAATAAGAGTATCAGCTAGCTGTCATGTACTTTTATTTCCTTGATCACCAAAGTATCTTTATAAATTTTAAATGTATAACTTGTATTAAAAATCAAAGAATAGCCTCATTAATCCCAGTAAACTTTTTAAATTTGACTGACAAATGAAGCATTAATTGTTTAAAGTCTATCCAAACTTCAATGGCAGCATTATAGAATATGATGATTTATTATGATCTTGTTGACTATAATAATTGGTGCATTTTCAGATGACATTATTGATTTTTCAAGATTGTTCTCAGGAGCAGCATTGAAAATCTTTCAAGGCCAGTGGTGTTAACAGTGATGGGCTACAATGAGTTTCAATGTAATGTATTCCTTTACTTAACTCTCTTGCTACTTTACACTTGAGCAGATATGACAAATCTTCTGGCAACATTTATGTGAATATAAGATATATTAAATAATATGTAACATTTCAAACCTCCTTGAATCAGTTTCCATGGTGACCAAAGACATCCAGTGGAAATTAAAATATGGAGAATCTCAGTTTATGGGATGGTAATATTTGATATAAAGTTTTGAAATCTTGTTTCAGGAGGTAGGAGTTCATATGCTTGGTTAATCAGAGCAATATTAATTCAGTACGCACGATCTGAAAAAATTAGGAAGCAAATTAAACCCTTTTTTAAAATAATGCAATCTTGTTTGAGATTTGTGCTAAAATATTAAATTCATTCTGTTACTGAACAATGAGGAAATAATGCAGAGATTTCTGTTAAAAAATGGATGGAATGAGATCTGGTTTTCATTGGTAACTTGGACAATATGGGAGAGAGGCACAAATTGCACAAACTCTAGCAGAGATGTTCCTGCTGGCAGCTCCCTGTGAGTGAGCACAGGCTGCCCAAAGGGTGTAGATGTATAAACTCCTTTTGCTCCTTCCTCCACTCTGTTCAATTTATTCCTATTAAAAAGGAATGATTTCTATTCTGGCAGACAACTCTACTCCAGTTTTACACTATTATCCAGTCAAATTATCTCAGGCTAAAGGGCAGCCCTGGAAATCCAGGCATGGACAAGTTTGTCCTGAAATGAACATATCCTGACAGGAAAGAAAAGGAAAAAACAAAAGGAACAAAAAACCCCAAAACAAAACAAAAACCACCACCAACAAAACAGCAACAAAAGCAAACACAAAACCAAAAAAACCCCAGAAAAATCCAACCCTCCCCCCATTGCCTGGCATACATGAAATAATTTTATTAACTAGTGAGAAGAATTTAGGCCCAGGGTGTTTTGTTTAGAAGGAATATATTATGCTTAGACAGTTGTGCAGAGAATTGCCTTAAAGGAGGACATACCTCCCAGGAGCAGATTTCCATTTTGTCAGTCAGCTGCTACCCAATAAAATTTCTGATATTAAGTCTGTGTTTGTATTACTTTAGATCACATTTAGCTATCAGAAATGATGTGTCACCAGCAGTGGACCTGATTAGAACAATATCCAAACACCTCCAAATTGTTTTGATTAACAAAAAGATGTGAGGAAAGTACTATAAGAACAAGAAAAAGAGAATAAATTATCATAAAATATTTTGTTCTGCTATGGATGAAGAGTTTACCTAGGGAGAGGAGGAAAATCTATCTTCTATTTTTTTAATCAAGATTAATAGACATAACAACTATGATGTCTAATGTCTGGTCCACAGTGGAAATACTGTGTAATCACCAGAATATGATTCTGTGGTCAGGAGATCAAATAAGGCAAACTGATAGTGATAATTATAGTCATTTATTTCATTCTTTGAGAGATTGCTGCAAGAAGGAAAAAAAACACTAATTAAATATAAAAACAGATGGCAAAGAGACCTTTGCAAAGGTCAACACTGGAAAAATCTTAGCTCTGAATTATCTAAGTGGATTAGACACATGTAATTTATCTGAGAGAATTAAAAAATAAAAATAAAACCCACTTGATATTCAGAAGAAGATAATGAATAACATTGCTAAAAGGAAGCAAGTAGTACTAATAGCAGGAGATGAAAGATCATTCAGTTTGGCTTCTAATTACTGGCTCATTAAACTGTAGGCTGATTCAGAAAGTACATATGTGTGTAGAACCTGCTTTATGGCAATATAATTTTGACAGAATCTGTGTTTGACTAACTAGGAGAGAAAATACACTTAGTCCTTTCACCTGCAAATTGCATTTTAGATTCCAAAAGCCTGAACTCAGTTACAGAGGTTTGGGTCAAAACATCTCTCCTCCTTTCAGTCTCCTTCAGAAAAATTCCAAAATTGGTTTTTGGTCTTCTGTCTACACAGATCATCATGCTTCTCAGGATTTTTTTTTTTAAGGGTATTTGCTTCTTTCTGGATGAAATTTTTGAAAAAAACAACAAAACAAATCAGAAATCTAAGTGGGTTATTGCAATGTCTTCCATCTCTAAAGCTTTAAATTAATGTAGTTCACTGCCAGAAAAAAAATATTTCCTGTTTAATGGCATTAATATTGCTACCACCATATCTTTTTTTTTTTTTTTTTTTTGCTGCACAGCAGCAAGTAAAAATTTTTTAGAGTTAAAAAAAATGTTCTTAGTGGTAAACAGAATGATAAGAAATCTTGAGTTTTCAATGTATCCTGAGATCTTAAGATCTCTTTTCCCAGTGTTATGAAGACTAGAAATTTGCACATCTTCAATTTGATTTTATTTTAAGGAAATGAGTTGTCTAATAATTTTTCTGCAAATGCCACTAAAGTTCATGAGGAAAAAGGAGATGAATATTGCAAAAGTTCCTATAAGGATATTGGTATTGGCCACAAAGGCTTTGCAGAAGGAGCTTCACCAGGCTGCTGCAGGAACTGGCTGTTGTTTTGCTCTCTTAAGGCTCTCTTTTCCCTTTCGCAAGCTCTAATCAAACAGTTGCATAAGAAATACATGCAGGTATGTTTCACTGCAATCAGACGAACAAGCAACAACTCCTTGTTTCATTATCATGAGGGGCTTCTTTGCGTTGCTTTTTGTCTTCATGAAGAAAGGGACCTTTTCCTCCCAAAAACTTCTCTTGTCTATGAAACAATCCCTGAATTTTAAAGAAATGGCAGCTGTGAAAGTGTTGGCCAGATATTGTAAAGAAACAAATATTCCAGATGTTCTGATTTTCTCTGATGTTACAGATGTCTCATCAGTTATAGGGGAGGGCAGGACTGGGAGAATCTCTTAAGCTTTTTATGGATTGCATGGACTTTCTGTATAAAGTATAATTCCAATTAGCAATTAATACTGGAAAAGGAGTTCTCATTTATCTTATTCAAAAGTACCCCAGAAAGAATTGATTTTGTATTATTCACATGTTGCTAGTAGTCTGGCAGCACCATCTGACATGAATTATGCTGCTAGGAGTGTGCTTTTGAAATTCAGATAATATCAAACATCACCATCTTTTATCCTTTATCTCAGCAGTAGCACTGGAGAAACAACTGTATTGGTATCGAACTTCTCTGACTGAACTTGGACAACTCTCAGCAGCAGCTGACGTAACTTGTTTTGTTGTTATTGTATAGGATTTTACTATGCAGAAAAAAATATGATATGTGGAAATAAGAGGAAAGAGAAATACATTTTTGCTGATGTATATTTGTTAAGTAACATAGTTTGAAGTGAAGAGTATATTGGTTGCTGTCGCATCTAAATTATTAGAGGAAAAAGCAGTGGAAGAGCGGAAGCAATCTGGGGAAGATTGGTTTGGTTTTGCTTTAAGATAAGCAATTATAGAGCTTGGGTTTATTTTATTGTCAGAAAAATCAGAAAGAAAAACATAAAAATAGAAGGAAATCTGCATTTTATTTCATTTATTTGGGAATAATAAGTCAAATCCTGCTGTACCCTAATATACATGGGCAGTCTCACAGAGCTTTATTGAGACTTCTGAACTCCTCTATATGGAATAAATTGTAGAATCAGTGTCTTGGATTTCTGCAAGATACAGACACTTAGGTCTAACTTACAAACAGAGTTTGAGCCACTTTCTGCTTTCTTAATTTCACCTATAGTACAATTTCTCTTACCTTCTTCCTGCCTTTCTATTCCTACCTCTCTCTTTGCTTCTTCCCTTCTTTCCCTTCCCTTCTGTTACACATTCTGTGACTTTGAGCTAGGTGTTAGGTATCTCAAAGAACTCTGAGTTTAGGAGCACTGTACTCAGTGAGGGCAGAAATTTAACCCCAGGATGCAGTACTAGCCCAAAAATCTTTCCTTTCCATTTTTAACTTTCATTGTACCTGGAGGTCACTTTCTGACAGTCAAATCCCAGACCATGGACAGATGCATTATGATTTTAAGACACAGGTCATTGTTGTGTGAAAAGTGAGTAATGGATATGAGATTATTTTGAAAAATGACTTAAAATTAAATAAACTCAAGCCCAATAATTTCTGGCAAAAAAAAACGTGGGGGTGAGAAGGACCATGTTACCAGGTGACTTCAAAAAGTTCCTGCATGTTAGTATTCACAGTTGCAGCAGCTAAATAATTCCCCACTGAAAAGATATTTTCTTACAAGAGCTTGGGTAGTGCACATGAAAGATTGGTTTCAGTAAATATAATTCTGCTCTGGGTGAGAACCATTCCTCAAGGACACAACTCAGATGGGTGTTGCAAACTCATCTGATTTTCATGGAAATCAGTATGCACTTGTTAGTGGTTGTAGTCTTTGGATTTTTATAAACAGCACCAAAAATAAAATGCCTACATTGGCATTCCTAGTTGAAATACTTTTTATAAATATTATTAAAACAGCAGACAAAGTAGAAAAACCCGCAAAATTGTTCAGACATGAAAGTAAACATGCTCAAATGTGATTTTGCTCTGAAGAATTAAAAGTGAGAAAAATGGAAATGAAAAGCAAATAAATTTTTTATATTTTAGATATTGGTTTATTTCACATCTCATTTTCTATGTGAATTTTCATTTTCCTTTTTTTTAGTGTTTTTGTTTGTTTGGGTTTGGGGGGGTTTATTATTGTCTCTTTTGTTTGTTTTTGGTAGTGTGACAACAACAGGTGTTTTGTTTGGTGAGTTAACTTTAAAATCAGTCATTTGAAAAAGTGAATGTTAGTAACAGATACCTAAAAGAAACTTATGAGTATATGTATGAGTAATAGTTTTGGGAAACCCCAGAAAAGGCCTAACTGCTGAGTTGCAAACAGCATGGGGATTTAGGTTTTTGATGGATTGAAAACAAAAGAAAATTCTCAATTTTAATCCTGATGAAAATAAATATTGGAATACTCTTCCAATCTAAAATTACCTTTCACAATAACATCTCATGCAGAACAGTACACAGACTGTTTTATATAGGTAGATTGAGTAGTGAGATCTATATAATAGAAAAGTATAAAAAAGATATGAATTTTAAAAATCTACTTCAAGACAAAAACATCATGCTGGAGCAATATATTTGCAATGCTCAGCCAATAACTGTGGGGATGTTCATACAAAAATCTGTTGTACATAGATCTCTCTATAGACCATTCTTGGTCCCCTGCATGAAGTAATCTTGCATCTCTCTTGAAACGAGTACTTGTTCTTCAGAGTGACTGTGGTACTTGGGTCCTGGGCACAAGGGGAGTGAGATTTTCCCTTAATAGTCCTGTCTAAACTTCTTTTCTTGGGATTAGCTTTGGCCTGTATGTAGCAACAGTGCCTCTATACATTTTTTTTAAAGCCCTTCTTTAGCAAGTAAATTTACAGTAATGTCAAATAATTTCTGCTCAATAGGGACATTAGTTAATGCTCCATTTATCTCTTTGTGAGGTCTCAGATATCTCCACTGAGGTGTTGAAATGAGACAGGAAAGTTGCAGTTACTATGAGTCCTTTTCTGAAGGACATGCAATAGCTCCATAACAGATTCTCACAGAGCAGCTGAAATTTCTATTTTTCCTTGTCTGTCCATGTGCTTTCAAAGGGTTTTGGATTTATGTATCTTGGCATGCTTCTTTGGACACAGCCAACTATGTTGAATCATAATGTTAAAGTGGAAATAGAACTTGCACTTATGAAAGATCCTGCGTAAATATCAGCATAAGGAATAAGCATCATATGAGGTAAAACATCTCTAAAATGTGCTGCTCTAGTAGTCAAAAGGGAAAGTCTGATAAATATCACTTGAAGTGAAGGACATAAGCATACTATAGCATACTATAGTTATACTATAACTATAAGCACTTCTAACATTTGCTGTGGAAGCTACAATTACCTGAGAGAATATCTTTACCTTTGTTTTCCTGAGGCACCCATATTGTCATCAATTAGAATTGAACTCATATGCCAAAATAAAATTGCTAGCATGAGCTGTGGAGAAATGATGACAGTGGCAGATTTTCTGTTGCAGTTCTGGAATATGTCCCATTTTCTATTCAAAGAAGCATACTGGCCCAACACTATATTAAAAACAAGAAGTTTCCTATGTGCCTTTCCCACAGTGTTCCAGCTAAGTTAATGTTTGAACAAAATCATCCCTGGTCTGAAAGCTTGTTTTATGTTTTACTCACTAGACAAAAAAAAGAAATAGAACCCAAATCTGCAGGGGGAGACTATAACTTCTCTTAGAATGAATGCAGAATTCTTGGTGCATGCACTTTGTCGTGTTGACACTGCTCCTTTCATCCCATTTATATGGGATATTCTGGGTAGTCTGTGTTTCCTTGCTTTTGAATGCAATCCCTTTATGGCAGGGACAGTCAGACACTCTTACTAAGTAGCATGTATAGACAATATGTAATAAACAATATATACCTTGGTTTCTGGGTATTATCACCATTAGCATGGATTAGTGGCACAGTTAGGTTGTATGGTGAATGGTTTACTTCCTAAGCTTTAACATGTGCAAGATTAATCATTCACATTCACTCTTTAATCTGCTTTACCACATCTATGTAATTCTCTTTCTCCTTGTACTGTTTTTTTTCACTGTTACCTTAATTCTCTTGATTTTTAGCACTCTATAAATGTCCATATTTGAGTGGCTCTTACTCCATTCTGATACTTGGTTTTACCTTTGAAGCCTTACTGGGGGCTTGGGTGACAGAGGATCCAAGTGGGCTCAAGAAGCTTGTTTGCAGCTCAGTGAATGTCACTGCTAAATGCCTCAATCTGCTAAAGTTAGAGCAACAATTTTTGCCATTTGTTGTGATAGGTTTATATACTTCCTAATGAAATGTGCTAAACTAGAGTTAAATATTACAAATTTATTAGTAGGAACTGCAATTAGTAGGAATGTATGCTTGGATGTTCTAATACATTTAGTATTTATTATTGAATATTACTCTGCATCTGTTCAAAGTCTCTCTATAGTAACAGGGAGCTCTTTCCATAGAAATGTGTATAGGGATACTGAAATAACAAATGATAACAAATGTTGAATTTTGGTGTAGTTCCAGTGTACATAATTCATCTTTGCCGATCAATTTTCATTCCCTCCATGAAATTAGAAATATGAACATCACATTGATATACTCTGCACCACATGGTAAGAGATTTTAACACTGTTTCTCTAGTGAATACCAGTGAAATGTTCCTTTAATGCACATCACTTTATATTGCTTCCATCCCAACTCTACTCTTCTTTCTACCCACTCCCATCATCACCTGGATTAAAAATATTTCACTTCTGTAATTTTTAGTGTCTTATATTTGTAGATCATCAGCTAAATATGAGGATAAAAGCACCCTCATGTAATCTGTCATGACTACTGCTGGTACTAGTGAGTGAGAGCATTTTCTGTAGTGACCGAGGACTAAAAGGGACATTAGAGAAACTGCCAGTGCCTATTTTTGTACACATTCATTTGTGTGCACTTGCAACGTTTTCATAGGTCTTAGAGTACTTATGGGGAATAAGAAATAATATTCCAGTCCAGTTTTATGTCTAAATAATCCAAAGCACAATCATGCTCCAGATCATTCTGCAGCTAAGTGGCAGAACTGGGAATAGTTGCCATGAAAGCAGATTGTTTGCTATGAATGTGCTACCAGAGACTTGGTTGTTGCAATAAGAAACTTCTTAAAACAAACCATGTGATAAGATCTTTGTAGGTTGAAGCCCTGTTTTTCAAAAATTACTCAAGTCTGTGCTACAAATCATGTTAAGAGTGTTTAAAATCACTGACTCATGTACTGATAGTAATGTAGTGACAAAAACACAGAGCAGAGTGGGATTTCACAGCAGCTCTTGGTACACTGCTGCAAACTGTCCTTGGTGATTGTAACTACATGGGAATACGCATCTGAGTCATCCAGGTTTAAACCTGCATATTATCTGTCTCAAAAATGAAATGCTCTTTTAGATGTACAGGCTTCCCTTTAGGAACTCTGGACACAAAAAGTGATCAACCCTTTCAATGGATTTATAATCTTAAATCCCATCATATTTGCCTTTTGGTTTTTCATCTAGTGGGCTTTCCAAATATCAAAATAGGTGCCCATGTCTCTTGTACCACTTAAGCTGAAAACCTCAGTCTACCAACATCTAGTCAGATCCTAGCTAGAGTACCTGAAGTTCATGGCATGTAAATTTGTTTTTCAGCCTTCTGAAATTCTGACCTGGATATCTCATCATGGTAAAGACCAGCTTAGAGTCTCTTGCCAGATTTTTCAGAATCAATAAGATAGATCTTTCATACTTATGCTGTGTGAGGGCTTCAAATGAGGATATTTGCCCTTAGTGAGAGTTATGGACAAGCTGGTGGAAAATTCAGAGAAAGAGAAACTATTATTTGTTTAAAATTTGGGGTATTTACAAACGTATTGGAAGATTTGTACTGCACTTCCTCCTCAAATGACTGTTTTGGTAAAATCTGTATAAAGGTCAAAATTCAAGAAATCAAACTGTGCCATAAATCCAAAATTTTGTAGTCAATAAAATATAAACGGTTGTGTGGTACTCACAAAGTTTAAATAAATGTGTTTACCAATCTTCTCAGTCACAGCCCAGGATAAATCTGATTTTTCAACCTTGGAAGGGTGACATTTCTCTCATTATAGTAAACTCTTGATCCTACAGAGTCAGTAGGACTTTGGTTCCTTTTGTTTCTGCATTTAGCCCAGCAGTTCCCATTCAAACAGGATATTAAAAGTGTTTGGAAAGAGGACATCCAAATCTAATTACCTTGTGGAATGATAACATTTCCCAAAAACTTGCTGTGTCTTCTTTTTTATTTCTTTTCTTTTTTATTATTTTTTTTTAATATTGGTTCACAAATAAACCAAGGTAATTATGATATCATATTTTAATTAAATAGAAAAATTATATATATTTGGGCATTATTAACACATTTAATTGAATAAATCACAACTGCATTTGCCAAATCAATGATAGCTTTTGTTTTAGGGAGGATTTCTGGTCAAATTCTAAAAGGACCCTTTATTCATTAATAAAATATAACACTAGGAATATAGAAATTATCTTGAAAGTAGTAGACCGCTTTTGCAACTACAGTAATTTCACGAATACAAGCCGCACGGACTATAAACCGCATCTCTGGGTGTTGGCAAATATTTCATTCTTTGTCCATAAATAAGCTGCACCCGAGTATAAGCCGCTCTGTCGTTCGCAGTGAGGACCCGCGTGCAACAAAGTTGCCAAATAGTAACAGAACCGCGGCAGGGTGGGGTTTACTGGCTCAGCTAAGGCTGTGCAAGCTCGGCCTGCTCGGGGCTGCCGACGGGGCCAGGTGGCCCAGCCTGGCGCTGCCGCTCGGGGCTGGCCGCTCGGGGCCAGCCGCTGCCTCTGGGCTCGCACGCCCTGGCCTGGCGCTGCCCCGTGGTGGCAGGCAGGGATGGAGCCCCCCCCAGCTCCCGCGGCAGGGGAGGCGGGCGGGGATGGAGCATCCCGCCTCCTCCCCGAGCCGCGGCAATGGCAGTACGGGGACCCCCCGTCTCTCCCCCAGGCTGCGGCAGAGGAGGGAAGGAGACAGCTCTCCCGCCTCTCTCCCCGGCCCCCATGCTGCCTGCAGGGAGCCAGGCTTTACCTGCGGCGCAACAGAGTAGCAATTTTTTTAACGATCGCGAAATGCCAGCTTTTACTGGCATGTGCTCGGCTCGGCACCCTGGCTGGCAGTTCTGGGATTATAAATGTCAGAAAACTATTCACATACTAGCCGCTCCTGAGTATTAGCCGCATTTCCATTGTCGGAGCAAAATTTTAGTCAAAATGATGCGGTTTGTATTCGTGAAATTACTGTAAGTTTTCTGCACATAATGCTGAAGAAATTGGTTCACACTTCTTTTTAGTGCTTAAAAAAATCAAACCTACAGATGAATACATCTTGTACCCTTCTGCAGAATTTTCAAATAAATTCAAGTGCTCTAATTTTGAATGACATTTGTAGGGACCAGTGCAGGAAGAGAAATATATATTTTTTTTTTTTGGCAGATGTTAATTATATAATTTAATACACAGCTAAGAGGGGCTGAGATGACCTGACAATTAGGACCTTATTCAAAACTACTGGTATTTGTACTGGTATTTGTAATTCAGAATGTCTTCATTATTAGCATTGATATCTATTTGGTTTGATACCTAATTCATGATCATTCTTGCTTTCCATTCTTTAGATGCTCAGTACTGGAAAGTTCTCCCTGGAACTGGTGTCATTTTGGAAGGTAGATGGTATTTCTGCACCACCCTTTGATTAGGGTTCTGACCTATCAGTTGTTCTCCAAGGCAGTATAAATAACCGACATCTTTTTCAGTTTGTGAAAGGACCTCTCCATATGCTTCTCTGTAGCTGTCTGATGAATTTCAGCAGCACTGCAGTGCTTTGAGCTGGCAATCCAACCATCCTCATTTAGAAACAAAACACCATACGGTATAATCAACTCCCCATACTAATTTTCTCCACTGCAGTATCATTAAAGAAATATTGTAGCATAAAGAGTAAACTGAAATATTCTTGGCCAATGAGAAGGCCAACAGCTTTCTGCAGTTGAAGATATTTTTACTTATTTTGCTACTGTAATGTCTGAATTCTTCACAGTCTTAATATATTCTCCTAACACATTCCTGTCTCCCTTTGAGCAGGATCTGAATTACAGAAATTCATGTCTGAGAAATCAAGCACTGCAGACTCATCACTGCCCCAAAGGGCTCTCTAACTCTCTAGAGGAGCTAGAAACTGGACCTGCAAACTGGAACTTCCAGCCAAGTGCAGATAGACAGAGAATGTTATATGAAAATGAATATTGTTTTAACCTGAAACCCTTCTGCAAAACTTCTGTTTTGCTAAGGTTTAGAAGGAGCCAATGATTTGAGTGATGCAAGATAAGGCAGATACTCTTCATTTGGGTTTACAGCTTGACTAAGTATAATCTGGTAATTAATGTCATATTAATGTCTTCAACACTTTCTCTGTCCTTGGGACTTTTTCCCTATCAAGAATAATTTGAAGGTTGGAAGCAACTGAGACATTTGGGGTTTTTTTTGTGACTTGTTCCTATTTAATATGTTCAGTAATTTGAGGGTCAGGGAGTCTTCAAAACTCATGCTCAGAATAGGGATTGATTTTTCTATTTGTCTTTTATTAAATGTTACTGAATCCCCACAAAAGAGGGTGAGGAGGGGCCCTCTTCAGACCAGCACAACCAATACTGAAAGTACCTGTCATGAGAGCTTTGTTTATATAGCTGAGTCAAAAGGTGTGGAGTTCTTTGTTTTTTGAGCAATGCAGTAAATCTCACTAGTCATGAGGAGTTCTCCATGTCCCCCCTTAACACTGTGAGCCAACATAGGAAAAATGCACCAAACTCATGTAGGGTATTAACATGGCTTTTTAACCTATCTCCCACTGCTGTGAAACAGCACTAGCATTAAAAACAAAGAAATCAGGCTGGTATTTCTACTTTGGGAAGCTCAGCTGAGATTTTGCTGAAGAGAGGCTACAGAAAATGGTTTTTGGAGAAAGGCATGCTTTAAAATAGTCTGAAAGCTAAATTAATAGAACAGTTCTAACAGCCTTCCCAATGTAATTGCCATTTATATTTCTTGCCAGAGACTGTATAGACAAAGAGAAAATGATCAAAGTCATTCTTGCTGGTGCCAGACTGCTGTTATTGTCATTAATTGTTTCTCAACATTACACACGTCACTGCTCAGCTAGGGTCAAATTAATAGAAAAAAGCAAAATACCAGGCTGGAAACTCCTTTTTATTTATTGATCATTTAGTTTTGACATTTGTAGAAGGATGGAAATTGTTTACAAGGAAAAGAAATGCTTAAAAGACAGTCTCTGAATGACTGCTGCAAGAAAAATTGAAAATAGCTTTGATGAAATAATTTGCTTTTTACTCAAGCACTGTAGAACCTGATAGTTTAAAAAGACTTACATATATAGCTCTCAGCTGTACAGGAGAGAAGGAAACTGCTCATGCTCTTTAAAAATGAATCAGGAAAACAAAGAGGTATTAATTCTCAAAATGCTGAATCTCCAGGCATCTGAAAGTCAAACTGAGCACCACTGAAATCTGAATGCAACCAAAAATTCAAACCCATTGTATAGACAGGTGTTGGGGAAGATATAAAAAATAAGTGGGGTAGAGGTTGTTTTGGGGTTTTTTTGCTCTTGGTTTTGCGTGACAAGTTGTCAGAGATTGTTCTGAATAGTTTGGTCACTGAATTTGTGTTTGAAGTTGGACAGGTGTCTGTAAATGTTGGGAATCACTGGTTCCCAGTTCAGTATTTAGCCCCAGAGTACAAACATGTATTAAAGCACTCTGAAAGCATAAATACAGTAGTTTCACGAATACAAGCCGCACGGATTATAAGCCGCACCCCCGGTGCCTCGACAATGTTGCTGTCTTTGTCAATAGATAAGCCGCACCCCGAATATTAGCCGCACTTTCGTTCGTGCGCAGCTTTCACAAATTGGCCAATTAGTAAAAGGATCGCGGCATAGCGGGCTTTACTGGCTCGGGGCGGGGCCAGGCAGGCTCGGCCCGCTCATGGTTGCCGACGGGGCCGGGTGGCCCAGCTCAGCGCCACGGCTCGGCGGGGCTGGCCGGGTGGTACTGCCGCCGCCGCCGGGCTCGCTGGCCCCCCTCTCCCGTCAGCACCGCCCCGCTGCCGCGTTCCCTAGCCCCGCCGGCGGGCTCGCCGGCCGCGGCGCGCCGCGTTCCCCAGCCCCGCCGGCGGGCTCGCCGGCCGCGGCGCGCCGCGTTCCCCAGCCCCGCCGGCGGGCTCGCCGGCCGCCCCCTCCCGTCTGCACCGCCGCCGCGTTTCCTCGCCCTGGCCGGCACTGCAGGCCCCCGCACCGCCGGGCACCCCCACGCTGCTGGCCCCGATTCTGCTGGGCTTCCCCCGCTGCCAGGCAGCCCCACCCGCCGGCCTTCCTGCTTCTGCCATGCTCCCCTGCACTGCTAGCCCCAGTTCTCCCGGGCTCCCCCGCCATGCTGGCTCAGGCTCTGCCGCCCTCCCTGCCCCGCCCTGCTGGCTCAGGCTCAGCCGCCCGCCCCCCGCACTGCTGGCCCCGCCTCTGCCAGGCTTTCCCACCTCTGCCGGGGCCGGCCGGGCTCCAGCTTGGCTTGGGGCTGCCGCGGGCTCTCACTTCCGTGTTGGCAGCTTTTAGAATTTTGTTAATAGATTAGCCGCCCCAGAATATTAGCCGCACTTCCGGGTTTCCACCAAAATTTTGGTCAAATTGGTGCGGCTTGTATTTGTGAAATTACTGTATATGAAAAATATATATTTTTTGAAAATATAAATAAAATATATCCTGTGTGTGATATGCACAATCCAATTAAACTTTTAAAATGACAGAACAATGTGTCTTCAGAAAAAAAAAAAAAACCAAACCAAAAGGAAAAGGGGGAAGTTTCATTTGCAGTCCAGAAATGGATGGAAGAGAAAGATACAGTGATGTACTAGGAAAAATTTAATTTGTGTCATGTATTTTCAAGCCTGCAATGAGATTGTAGTTGTGAGATTTCACAGTCTTCTCATAGTTAATTTTCATGGGGACATCGTTGATGGATGATGTGGAACCATAGTTACTTTTGTGTTTATGCAGACATAAGATTTTTGTTTCTTTGTCTGGTCTCTGAGAAACACTGACACCAGGGAAGAGGCAAAGACCAAAAACCTCAAGCTACCCTTCAGAATTTCAGCTAAACCAAAAAAGCTGAAAGTGTGTTATGTTTTTTTTATCCAAATCTCACCCATATATTACCTGCATTTGCATTAATATCTACCCGTTCTAAAACCAGTGGAAGGCCTTTGAAGCTTATTAATTAAAAAGAATCCTTGTAGCACATCATGGGACAAAGAAAAATAAGAAAAATGTGGGAATAATTTTTCTGCCTTTCCTGTCAGTTTGTTGAATATATTCCTCTTTTCTAACTTGCCAAACATGCTGTTGCCCCAAATGGTAATGGTTTTTTCATAACAAGAGCATAAAGCCTATGTTCCCTTTATTGATCTGTCTAAGGTTTCAGATAGGACATATAATGAGTTCATTATATCAAACTGATTCCAAGTAAGTATCACTAATGTGTTTCTGAGAATATTTTCCATGTGGTATTTTCTTCTGACAAGATTCATTCCTTTTCATTTTATAGCAAGAGCTGAACAATAGATCTGTAGTGGCACTGATGTTTGTGAAAAATTAATTGCTAAATTACAAGCTTCAAGTATGGCAAAGGACATCTGAGTAATTTGGATGATGATACAACCATGTTCCTTGCCTAGCAAATCCGAGTAAAGAGAAATATGCATGTTTTAAATATCAACTGGTATCGGCTTAGGAATAACTCCTTATTTGATTAATATAAAAAAAATGTAGCAGAAATTGAAGTAATCATGAATACATTTCAGAAAAGATGCCTGCTTACAGGAAAAACTCTTTAATTATGTTAGTTTCTATATGTTTTATATTCATAAAAATATTCATTAAAATATTCATAAAAATGTTCTCAGGATATTAGCACTGAAACTGGATTCACAAAACTATACTTCCAGTCTTCAACTGAAATGAGAAACAGATCAAAGATATTAGACTTTATAGTGAATAGTACCTTTTTATATAATTATTCATCTGCCTTTAATAAAGATATGGGGTCCTATTCTTAATAACAAAAAAATCTCCCACTAAATAGGGGGAGACTTGAAATTAGATCTAAAATTTATTTACAAAAAAATATTGTGCAAATTGCTAACTACAGGCCTCATTTATGGAAATCTGGAAAATTGAACTGATGAAAATATCTGGACAAATATTTAAAACTAAAGAAAATCCATCCAAATAAAGATGTATGTCCTAATCCTACAAGCCTACAGGCAGATATATTTGCTTATTCAAATAGACTCTATTAAATTCCAGTAAATTAAAATACCTGTTATCCTATTTATTAATTTGCCTCATTGTTTTCTGGTGTTCTACCTCTAGACTATACATATTTGGCTATATTTGCAAATGTTGATTGTCTCCCAGAACTGGCAAGTAGTGAAATTACAGTAAATTCACGAATACAAGCCACACTGAGTATAAGCCGCATCTCTGGGTGTTGGCAAATATTTCGTTCTTTGTCCATAAATAAGCCGCACCTGAATATAAGCCGCTCTGTTGTTCGCAGCGAGGACTCGCATGCAACAAAGTTGCCAAATACTAACAGAACCGCGGCATGGCGGGGTTTTACTGGCTCAACTAAGGCTGTGCAGGCTCGGCCCGCTAGGGGCTGCCGACGGGGCCAGGTGGCCCAGCCCGGCGCTGCCACTCGGGGCTGGCCGCCGCCTCTGGGTTCGCTCGCCCTGACCCCGCTCACGCCGCAGCACCGGCCAGGCACGGAGCACCCCCTGCTCCCGCCACGGTGGCAGAGGGCAGGGGCAGAGCACCCCCCCTCCTCCCTGGGCCGCAGCAATGGCGGCACGCCCCCCCCCACCGTCCTCCCCGAGCCACAGCAATGACGGCGCGGCCCCCCCCTCTCCTCCCCGGGCCACGGCAATGGCGGCGCAGGGCCCCCGTCGGCTCCCCGAACCGCGGCAATGGCGGCGCAGGGTCCCCCCGTCTCTCCCCTGGGCTGCAGCAGAGGAGGGAAGAAGAGAGCTCTCCCACCTCTCTCCCCGCCCCCCGTGCTGCCTGCAGGGAGCCAGGGCAACACAGTAACACTGTAACAATTGTGAAATGCCAGCTTTTACTGGCAGGTGCTTGGCTCGGCACTCTGGCTGGCACGTCTGGGGTTGTAAATGTCAGAAAATTATTCACATATTAGCCGCCCCGAGTATTAGCCGCACTTCCGGGTTTCCACCAAAATTTTTGTCAAATTGCTGCGGCTTGTATTCATGAAATTACTGTAAGTCACCAGGTGTTTTGCTTTGGTTTTGTTTGATTCTTTTGTTTACAGTGAGATAAATAAGAAAGCCAGATAATAATGAAGAGTCAGTGCATGCACTGCAGGGGCAGGGTATTTTCCTGCCCAATACTTTTAAAAAGAAAAAAAATGACATTTTTCTTCAGGTTAAGGAGTAGGGAGGGTTTACAAAATACTTAGAACCAAATTGCCTTTTCAAAATAGGGTGGAAATGTATTTCCTGGTATATAATTAATGAAAAAACTCCTATTCCAAGTTCTAAAACACTGGATGATAAAAGACTGGCAGAATCAGCATGCAGTGTTTCTGAGGAGTGAAAAAATCCATAACATCTTGAATACCTATTTCCAGAAAACGTGTCTCATTTATTTACCTTCAAAACTCTCCCTTCCATGAAAGTTCCTAAACCAGTGATGTGGCAGAGAAAAGAAACAAACAAGAAAATAAATGAAACTGAATGTAAAGAATTACCATTGCTAAGGAAGGACTTCAGATACCTCCTGATTGCACCCAGTGCTTGGAGAAACTGAAACATATGTTCCATTTCTCCAGACCAGGCAATGGCACTGGAACATGCTGAGTTTTGAAAGATAGTGTTATTGAGTGTTAGTCATAAAGGTTTCCTTCTTTATTACTTAATCAGTACCTGAGTGGTTAAGCAATAGATGATTAAGAGTTATGTGTAACTGTAATGGGTATTCACAGTGATATAATTTTAAAACAAAAGCTTGCAGGATAGCTAGAAGTACATGGGATGGCCAATAATGCTCAGTATGGTCTAAAGTATGGTCTCACTTTTTCCTTAACTACATCCCCAAACTCTGTCTGAATTTAGCTTTCCAAATGACAGAATGTAAATAATTCCTATACCATATAATGGATAAATGTTCTTTCTCAATTGTGTATTTAACATGAATGAATGATAATTCATCCATGTAAGGTACTTTGAAATGGAAATATTTTCTGGCACATTGTCTGCTTGCTAGGCACTTTCTACAAGTGGACTTTATATAAAATGGTTTCATATCAACCAGATTAAACCCTCATATTCTGTTATGTGGATCAATACATGTAACTGTTGGAACAATTCAGCTTTCTGGCACAAATTCTGCCTGTTACTCATTTTATTGCCATCTTTCTGGGAATATATTCTAAGATCTGCTTAAAATTCTCTTGGTAACCATGGCTGTGTGCTTTAACAGTACAGCAGGCTTTTGACAATAAATGTAGTATGGTGGCATTAAAAAAGGTGAATTGGCTGAGGGTGAGGAAAGCTAAATGGATCATTTCTCTAACTGATGTTCTGACATTACAGATGTGCTTGTTAGTGCATTTTTTTCCATATTATCCCATCCCTTCTATCCCTCATGAGCAAAATTTGCATTTCAGAATTGTGGAATCTCTCTAAATGTTGGGCTCCCACTGGTGGGAGTTTGAGCGAGGAGGAGTTAGTGGAAAGATTTAGGATTTCCTCACCTCTCAAAAAAGAAGAGAGAAAATTGGCCTCTTGTTCACTTGTAGTTTTCTACCTGTAATTCAGCTGAAGTTGGAATAGTTCCCTTATTTCCTCTCTCTTTACCAGTGCAATTGTGCTTGTGTGTATATTTATTATTTTGCTACTGCACGTCTTCTTTCAACATTATACTTCTTCCTCTCCCTTTGCTTTAAATTTATGTTTACCTCATTTTAAAAGTACATGCAGAGCTGTCCACATTCATCTGCTATCCTCCTTTGCTAATGAAATTGGGCATTTTCTGGAAATAGAAATGTAAAACTGAATCTGAAAAACAGTTTGAGTAGACAGCTGTGCAGGATTTCTGACAGAATTTTTGCACAAAATAGTGCTGTTCTAATGAAAGGTGCTGAAACTGTGATTCTAGAATATAAAAAGTTAATCTCTCTCTGAAATACGATTAAAAAATTAAATACACACACTGACTGGCAAAATGCAGGCTGTATTTGAAAGGCAGAGTGTGCACTGTGGAGAGCAATGTACACAACAAGTAAATTCAAGGCAACTTCATGGAATTGATTATAATTGGTTCTTTGATAACTGCTGAGATACTTACACATGATTGTAGCAAAAATGTACAGAATTCAGCACTGCCTTTGCAGAGCAAATTTTTTCTGCCTTCTGATGTAGTAGTTTGCTGTCCAAAGTAAAATTACAAACATTGCCTTAGATGCAGAAACTTAGAAAGTTCCCTTTCTTTCTGGTTAAACAGAAACTTGATGTGTCTGTCATCCTATGGGCACATGCAGCTGCCATGCAGCACAAAACACACTTGTGTCCTTGCCTGAAAACTGGAAAACTCTCAGCAGTCATGTCCCAGTGAGGCTGAAGTTGCATTAAAGGTCAGTAAACCTCAGGAGGTAAAGCTCCTATCTTTGAGCATTTGAATCCATCATTATGTGTTTGAGTCCCTAAACCACTGACATCTTCCTCTGAGCTTTTAATGCTTTTAATTTTTTGTGTGCCACAAAAACGTTGGAATTTTTTAATGCTTTTAATTTTTTTGTATACCATATTGGAAAATGGTTATGTTGATGCAGGCCAGCTCCCCCTTTTGAAAACAAATGGTGTCTGTTAAAACTTTCTAGAATGATCTCAATAGATAAGATTGACCTTTTTGTAATAAATAAGGGCACACTCCAACAGATAATATCTTCAATGAAACAGACAAAAGGAGTCTGTGGATGCACATTTACTTAAAAAAAAACACTATGTAAATTCTTATGTGTCAAAAATATTTCAGATTTGCATTTTCAATCCAAATGTGATTTGAGAGAAACCATTTGCCTCATTAAGGCCTACTTCATCAAGGAAGGTAAATCAATGTGTCTTTACATGCAACAGTGTAAGAATGACACCAGGGAGCTATTCCAAATCATTAAATCAACCCCTTGCATTTCATGTTCTTCTGGAGAAAGGCATGATTTAAACACAATTTCATCTCCTGCATTATAATTACAACCAAGTGGGAGACAAGTTCCCATTCTCAAACTTTGTAAGCAAATCCTGGTCTCAAATTCCACTGTCCATGTTTCTAAGGACTAATCAGCAGGAGTCAGCTCAGGCAGCCAGTGCAATCGAGGGGGTTTTCTTCCCATATAATTCAGGGGGAGTGAAATTAATGACAACAGATGTGGCTGAACAGCATTACATTATTGTTTTATAGCCATATGATTCTAGAAGTTCAGTGAATCACTCTATAAATTACATACATGTTATCATTATGTCCTTATTATTTCAATAAAAGAACAAATTTAGGTTGCAATTAGGGTGTTTTAAAGGCTGTTATTTTCTGGCCCCTTTAATAAGTAATTTTTTGCCTTTTAGAAATAATGACCATATACTTTATACTAAGAAAACATTAAATACTTTCTATATAAAGAAATTATCTTCCTCAGGCATGTAGGCACAATTTCTAGTTATGCAAATGAATGAGCAACTTAAAAAAAATTAGTAACATTAGTCTTAAAAGGGATGTTGTGTATGTATAATGCATAGAGACACAAAGTATCTTGGAAATTTACTTTGATCTTTAAATGATGGAAATAACTGATATACTTTGTTTTGTGTACAGGAAACATGAGTGCTTAGCCATGTACTAATATGAAAACTACAGTCTATTTTCAAATATATATACATTTTGTATGTGTGTGCATTTGTACATACATGTTATGTACATGGCATGAATGTGCGTCTGTCATATACGTCTGTCTAACATTTTCTAACTGAATCAAATACACTATGGAAAAAACTTGCTGTGAGCTGAAAGGAACTACCAAGTGATAGCCTGGCCAGATTCAACAGAGGAATAGCCTAGCAGCTAAGCAAAACTTATTACAGAGGAACAGTTTAGAAAATATAATTTGCTCAGCCCTGTGTTTCATGGTACAGAATGCAGGGAAGGGCTGTGCCTGTGTTGGACATCTCTGTGATGCCTAGCCAAAATTTAAAAAAAGGTACCTAAAGTGCAAGAATTGGACAGGAGGAAAAATACCCGAAGAAACTGTTCTTCCTCTAGCCGTCTAACAAGCTTGTTATCTTGGATTAACCTGTCCCTGAAGTCTCCAGATATTGTCTTAAATAAATAGATGCAACACCTAGTCATTCATTACCTGCCTATTTTCAAACCAAGCTGAGCAGTGTTCTAATCCACATTATAGGTTTCTGACTTTAATTGAAAACAAACGTGGGTAAACAATGAAACCACATGTTTATCAATTGCCTATTTCCTGACAATCAAGAGATATGCTAATTGCAGCAGTAGAAGGGTTGTTTATCATGATGCTTCCTGTTGGGTGTTTACCTACATCTCCTCCCAGTCCTTGCTCCCATAAAACACAAGCAGTGCTGGCAACAGTGGGGGAAATGTCCCTCCTGAGGCCAGCAAGTAGGGCAGCAGTGATAAAATTGTTCCTCTAGAGGCCAGCAGGACAGCTTGTTCCACAAGGCCTTGTTGAAGAGATGTGATTGGAAAAATGCTCCAGATTGGTCTCAGGAAAATGGTTTCAGAGACTGGAAAAGGAAAACAGTAGTGGGAGGAAATTAGCATTTTTATATGTTAATAAATGCAAAAAAAATACTTCTAATAATCAAAAATCTAGGTAAAGTTCCCCAAAGGATTTATGGCCATATTTTGAGACACCCACTCAGGTGTAAACCACAGGACTCAGAAGGCCCCTACAGCAGATATTTCAAGAGACTATTTCATGTCCAAAGAGAAGGCTGGCCAAGATGCACTGGGCAGGGCTTCTGCAGGTAGACAGCTACAGTTTAGGGGAAATGCTGTCTTTTAAAGCTTGGATATTTCAATACAGGAGTTGGAAATTTTTCCAAAATCTTTTTCTGATTGCATCACTACAGAGACATTTGCTGAAAGCAGACAAATACATGATTAGGTAACAGCAAAACAAGTTGGATGACAGGTAATGCACTTGGTAAGCTCTTTTTCACAAGAAATCACTGTGCATAAAGCTATGGCAGAACTGGGTTAGGTCTCCACTAAGATCCTGCTTCTTTAAGAATTAAACTCTAATAATTAGAAGGTTGCATCATTTTAGTGTCTCTTACATAGAAGCTATGGTGGGATAAATGTACCTGATGTTGATGTGCTTATCCATGAGTATGAAGCAGAAAATCATTAGGCAGGTTTGAAATGTCCTTTCAGGGGCTTAATGACATTCAGAAATTATTGTTGATCAGATATTGCTTTCAAAAGTTTTTTAAAAAAATGGCCCAGTAAATATAATTCATTCAAGAAACATTCCCACTCCAAATAAACATCACTAGTCATCCTTTTGTTCCTTCCCCTATCCCATACACTTTAAAATGTCACCATTCACTAGTTGCTGAAGTTTTCCCATTAATTTCTTTACATTCTAGATGTGCAACAACATCTGTTCCTTTTATTTCTTTTCCTATCTCAGCAAATACATCTGGTTTACAACCAGAAAATTAATTCTGCTCTTAACTTTAAAAGTATCACTCACACAATCCTTTGATGTCAAACCATCAGCTCTCATATCTAATTGACTGCAGAACTAGAAGATGGATTGACTTTTAAAAATTTTTTAGCCAATCTTATCTTTTTTCTTTTTATTTATTTATTTTTCATATGATTATGGAGACCGGGTGTTCAGCTGACATAAACTATCACATTCCATTCTTCTTCCATGCTTCCTCATTATTTTATACCTAATGAAGATTTAGCCCTGCTGTTGTGGAAGAACAAAAGCTAATGTGATTCTGTTTGTTAACCTGCTTGAGCATGCAGCAGCAGTACTGATGGTATTAGCAGAAATGAGCACACCTTGGGAATAGCAGTTTTTTGCTTAATTACTGCTATATGACCAGCTGGGAAAACTCAGTTTGTTTTTATTAAACTTCTAAAATTTCTATGCATGTAAGGAATGCCTAGGTGCCTGATAACACACTCCATGCAAACAGTAGATTATATTATGAAGGGGAATAAATATACAAACACCAAAACACACAAAAAGACTGAAAAGCAGTCTGCCAGAACAAGCGTTATGACACCAAAGCCATGGGGCACCCCATACTTTGTACCCAGCTGAGTTACATGAATTAAGGATTTCACAAAACATGAGATAATCCTCTAATAAAAGTAACCGCCATTTACCAATTGGCCATTGTCTCTGCCTGTGAGCTCTTTCTGTTAGGATTTCTATGATTTCTGTAAACAGTCTTAGGAAATATTCTTCCTTACCAAATATTTTTTAGTGAAAATTCTTATGTCCTGGGCAGACAACTCCACATGGTGCTTGTTGAGTTCATCCAGACATGTCTGGGATACTATGGGCAATGCTAATTTTTCAAGACATCCAGAAGTTTACCTAAAGTAGTCTCATCATCTAGCAGCAGATCTTGCAAAGCAGATCTGGGTGCCTGTGTGATCCACAGGTCCCACAGAAGCAGAAGTCAATTTTGAAGAGAAACAATACTTTCCTTGTTCCTGTGGCCAGCTCACATGATCTTTAATGTGCTCTTTAGACATGGGACTGATACTTTTTCCATGGACAAATGGATGAACAGATACTCTTTTAGGATGCTATGAGCTGAACAGCAGTGGCTGAGACGTGCATTATTTACTGTTTAATACCTCCCAAGTCCACCATGATAGAGGTAACAGAGAAAAAAAATCTACATTAATTTCTAAAGCTTCACACAATGTACATTTTCTATAAATATCCATTACTACCATTACCGTTAGCATTAAAATTTTCATTGTTTTTCTGAAACTTGTGGGACAATAAATTTCTCAGATTTAAGTAAAGTCAGTAGAAGTTCATTTTGGTGACGGATCTGCTTTTCTGTTTTTAAACACTTCACTGTCTTTCTCTACAGTCATTGTCAAAGCATTTATTTTTATTTCATTTTCATTTAAGTCCTTGTCTTAAACTGAATTTTTAAGTTGCTCTAACTATTAAGAAAAACAAGGCTCTTACTCCTCCACTTAATATTCTCCATAAAGTTTTTTGAAATATTTTCATGACCAGGATTGATGAAATTTAAACACCGTCTTTCTTGTGATCTTCCATGTGGAGAGCTGTGGTCTCTCTTTGATGATAAAGAAGTGAAATGAGCTGAATTTAAAGAAACTCTGGCCATGGCTCACTGTAATTGTTTTCCAACACCTTGATTAAGGTAACTTTCCTGAGAGCAATGCACTATAAATGGTATTACTATAATTTTTAATAGTAAGTTCGCTTTATCTTATGACTATCTGGAAAAGCTAGTTTTGGTTTTATATGACCACGAAAATATAAGAGCTTAGGTCAGAGACCTTAAACACGAGCAAACATCTGGTGTCAGGAGCAGAGCTGTGCTGAGACTGGGCAGCTTGCTTTGTTCTGCCAGAGCTCTCATCCTCTGTGACTTTTACTCTGTGCAAAGATTGTAATATTGTTTATTTCTTAATTTTGTAGAATGTAGCCTGGATTTTTAAAGGTTTTAAAAACAAGAACTAATATTAATTTCTAGGGCAGAAGGTAAGTAAAAAGTTATTTTCATAGTGACTTAAAAATTGTATGTTCTGCAGAGCCCATTAGAAAAGGTTCTAATAGGGACAGCTAGATCAGCTCCAGTTTGTGGTCTGAGATTCTGTCAGGAAAACACACCTGGATTTGGGATATCTTGGAAAGCTCTTGAGGAGTACTTGCTCAATCAGAAAGAACTTGTTTAGAAAGAACTTGTCATTTGTCAGTTATGGCAGCTTCTCCAAGGCTCCAGCTGCACAGGGACAATGAGAATCTGTCCCACTCCTCCGCCAAAGCAGTTGTAGGTTGTGCCTCCTGGGACATGCTGCAGCTCCTTAACTCAGAGATTCTCTCACAGTTCGTCTGAGCTCTATAGGTCCAGTGCTCCAGTGGAATAAGCCCATTGGGATACAAATGTAAATCCCTTTTTTATTCTTGAACGATCTAAGATGACTTCAAGAAGCTTTTGGACAACACCCTGAATTCCCATGGTATGGCTCTTGGGGATGCCCTGGGCAGGGCTAAAAGATGGACTCAATAATCCTTGTAGGTCCCTTCCAGCTCAGCTGATTCTGTGATTCTGTGAGGATCCAGCAGAGGAGGATTACATTCATGTTGAATTCTAGCTCCTTTTCTCAAAGGAGAAAATTTGGAAATTTGGAGTCAAAATTTTATTGGTTTTGGCCACAAAATAGGAACAAATTAATCTGAAATTTGATTAGGCATAGAAGTGGCTAAAATTATAATAATCAGTAAAGAGAACTTACAGATTAGTGAAAAATCAAGAAAAATCATGTTCTAATGATGCTAGTTACCCAGTTTTGTTTGCTAATAGCTGCTTGTAAATATGACAGTTTCTTTCATGATATTGGGAACCTCAGAAATGGCTACCAGTTCTTCCTTTTTCTTAGTGCAGGTGAATTTGAGTGCAGAATCTCTCTTAGTTAAAGCTCTGTGAAAGAAGAAAGTGAGGGATTGGCTGACTTTGTGCTCTTATGGCCCAATCTCTGTGGCTGACTCTGAGATGAGTGTTCAGAGGTATTCAGAAGTCTCTATCTCCCATTAACAGTTTCACTGTTGGAATTTTTAAATGTACTTCAGAAAATGCTACCACTTTGGCAAATCAGAATTTCGAGTGACTTTTAGATGACTATTAGAAAGAACTTTCATTAAACAAAAACCTAATCAGCAACAGAGTTTCTGGCTTACCTTTATACTCTGAAGTTTGTGAGCAATTATGGTATCTGAAAAAGTTAAATTTGTCTTCAATCCAAGACTGGTTTGGGGGTTCACCAATCTGAATAGTGAGTAACACATCCCACATTAATTATTGCCATCAGGAAAATGTTGTCTCACAGTATTTTACAATGGAAAATAAAATCGGGTACAGTTTACAGTGCTAAGTTTATTAGTTGACTATATGGAAAAAACAAAGCAACAGCTATGTCAAAATTATTATTAGAGTTACAGATACCTCTGTGCACCTGGTTCAGGTAAAACAGTGGCAGAAAGAATAACTGAGGTTTTGTTTACCTTAAAAGTTCAATATGTTTAAAATGCTGACTCTTCATTTTCCTGCAAACATCACATTTCTTCTTAGGTGATGTAATTTGTCATTAAATTTAGAAAAGAGACACAAAGATCTTAAAAGGATGTTGTATAGTTTTGTTATTCTAGGTCTGGTGCATACACAGAATTGAAAAATTTAGCATTTCTGTTTTGAGTAGAATGGCAACACTTTTGTAAACAAATATAGACTAACAAAAAAAAATATTTTTAACTACATTTTTGTATCTTTTCTTTCTTAGTGACAGCATGAAATAGTAGCAATCTTGGCTGTTCTTATTGACTGAGGTTTATTTATGACATATGCTTGGGTGTTTATTTTTACCTGTAAGCACTTTGTCCTTCTTATACATCTTAAAATTTGCAACCATGTTTCATCAAGGTATATATCAGAATAGGAGATTGTTCTTTGTGAATTTAACTAACCTGCAAATTCACACACTGAATTGCTTCCTCTTGAGGTAGTATCCATGGATTTTTTTTTAAATATATTCAACAGGGAACAATCTTTAATTTGTTGCAGAGTAACAAATGTGTTTATTAACTTATCACAGTATGCCCTACTGACTCTGAAAGTCTTCTGAAGTTTTAAAAACTTTATTTTTGCTGTTGTTGAAATCCTAATAATTATTTTCATAGATTCTCAAGAGGTTACAAGAACAGGATCTATTTAAAAGTCCCAGTCACTCTGCTCTTTTAAACTTTGTTAAGCTTAGGGTTGGTTAGTTTTTTCATCTTATTTCCTTTATTCCTTTTTATTTTATTTTTTTTTTTAAACAACCATTCCTACTCCATGCTAGCATTGCTGTCATAGATGTTAAAGCCTTCAAAGTGTGATTTTGCTCCTGGAAGCGCTTTCTGACATTTGCAGGTTGGAATCCTGTGTTGTTTTTAATGCTGAGCATGCTCTGAAAAGCAATCACAAGGAAAGTATTTGCCAAATTGTGTGTTGGAACTACAAATCTTAAAGCACCTTGTGCCAGTGAGAACTTGCCAAACATTTTCTGATTAATTTGCTGGAGCATTTTGTTCCTGCTACCTCAGCAAATATTTACCTTGCAGAAGTCCCTGGTGTTCTGGCACAGCTGTTGGGGATCTCTATGAAGTTTGAATGTTTCCAGATTTACTTCTGCAAATGCTGCAGAGTAAGCAGGCATTTAGATACTGTAAGATGATGTAATTTTGAAAGGCTTTTTTCTCTGTTTCTCCAACTTTTATAAGGTTTGTTGTATAGGTCTTGTATAAACCAGTTTCAAACTCAACTAGCAGAGGAGCTGAATTCCTGATTCAGCATGGGTCTATACCTGCTGAGTGCTGGTGTCCTGAAAATTGCTGATAAAGCTCAGCCATTTGCAATAGTGGTACCTAGTACCATGTTATTAATTGTTTGCCTTTTCTTCTGAGAAAGCTTGCTTATCTCTTGTTCTCACTTTCCAAAAGAATAGTCTGCATAGTGAAATCAAATTGCCTAACAGCCAGCTCTTCCATAGAATAAACTAATTACTATTGTAATTGATTTCTTGAATTGTCTTAATCAGTAAGATGTACTCAGGTCCACACTGTGTGCAGGGCTTGGCACAGGTGTGTGAGCAGAATTCTCACCATGGTGAGCTGGATTCCATTCCCAGGGCATTGCATTTCCATTGGATTCTGTGCCCACACTGCCCTGAGGGCTCAGTTTCATAGTGAGGCTCTTCCGAAACACTTGGCATGATGCAAAAACCACTGATTATTGATATCACTGTGCCACAAGAATCACTGAAGGAGTAGCATGGCAGAATCTTTCTTCCCAAGGAACACTGGAAACTTGATTGTTATGAACCTGAACTGATATAACAGCCAGGCAAGTTCCTTTAAAGGTTTCACTTTATATTTTGGAAAAAAAAAAAAGAAAAATCCATATTGTGATATAAAGGAAGTATCACATATTGTCCTTAAAAAACATCTCAGAAAAACAAAACAAAACAAAACATTTTTTTCTTACACACTTTAAAAAATATTTTTAATGGGAATGGAATAATTTTTAAAATCAACATTTCTTACATTGGCCAGACAATCTCAGAAAACCTTAGCAATGCAGTGCCATCTGGACACTTAATAAAATTGTAGCTTGAAAGGGACAAGGAATTCCAAAATGTGATTCCACGTGTATCTCTTACATAAATATCAACTTTTGGTTCCTCAAAACCATTCTGTATTTGAGGGTATTTTATGAAAATATAGAAGTAATTATAATTATATATACAACTGCAAAAAATAGCTTTAATTGACAATATTGCTTGTTCTTGTGCTCTTTTTCTTGATAGAAAGGGATTTTATGTTGTTTTGTCATCCAATATTGAGTGACCTTTCAGCTAAGTTTAAGGGCAGTAGTGTGTTCGATCCATGTGGCAGTTTCAGGGTATATAAAGTAATAGGCGTGAGTGTTGCCAGAACATAAGTAAAACTGAATTGTGTGGATATTATTTTCTCACTCTTTGAAAACAAATTTTTAGAAGTGCATTTGTGTCTGTGTTTGTTGTGCATAGGTTCAAATTCACATGGTCTAATTACGATCCGGTTACAAGAGTGGAATTCTGAGGGATTAAGTTCCTTGGGACAGTAGTTTACATGAAAGATGTGGAGCACTCTGACCACATTGGTGACAAAAACCAAACTCTGATATGAGATCACAGACCAAAGCATCTCACCCCTTTGAAATGCTCACTTGGCTTTACAGCAGTTTGCATCCCTAAAGTAATACAATTATCTTCTGAGTTTCTTCTTGTTAAGACAGTCTTGTCCTCATTACAGGCTGGAATTTGGACCCTCAGCTGTGATTGAGACACATCTGTAAGATTAATTTTATATCATGACTTTTAATCTTTTCTCAGTGTGGTCAATACGAACAAAAAAATCTTATTGCTGCTGACCAGCAAAATACTGCAGTGTGAGTGCAGTTTCAATACCTATGGGTCTTTCAAATTATGGTCAATAAGTACTGTGGAAAAACCCTTAATAACTCTTTTTCTGAGTTTGGTTACTGTTCTATTTTCAAACAGTCTGGAAGGAATTGTGGTACTGTTGATTTTTTGTGATTTCTCAAATTCATAGAAAATGGAAGGACTCAGTTTCAATATTCCTACAGTTTTGCAGAAATAAGATTTTTCTTGCCTTTTTGTGCTGGATGTACAAGTGATCTATGATGTGAATCCATGCTACTCAATCCATACAGAAACAAAACATCAAGTGCTGTGTGTTAAGCACTAGAGACAAAAGGCTGCTTGGACATTCCCCCAAGAAAATGATAATTGCCTTCAAACTGTAGCAGCTCAGACTGGGTGTCCATTAGACTGAAAATGGCTCATTTGGGAAGTTTTTTTAAGTTTATGTCCTGAGGAGTTTGAAGGGTTGACAGATTTATAAAGTGCTGTTTTCAGCTAATGCCACAAATTTATTCAACTCATAGCGAGCCCGTGCTTGAACATGGCAGCAAGTCAAAGGGATAGAAAATTCTGGTAATGTTTATTATTTGTATTACAGGAGTGCCTAGAGGCTCTAATTGGGAATGGCATCCTTTATGCTGGCGGCTGTGCATATCTACATGAAGCTAATCTCTGCTTCAAAGAGCATGCAGTATGAGGAAACAAACAAAATAAATGCAAACAAGTGTAAATAGAGATTTAAAGGATTAGGAACTGGGAAACAATAAGTACATGTGTCTGTACAGGATCTTTATACAGTTCCTCTTATTTCTTCTAAAATCATAATTGTACCAAAGAAACATACTGTGGGGGAAAAAAATAAAAGATTGTTTCTGAACCAACATGCATGCAAGAAATCATTTAACTCCTCCTTCTGCTACAGTCTCGCTGTTATACTTTGGAATACAGAGAATTTGAATTGTAATGGGAAAAAATATAGATAAATATCCCACGAAAAGTAAAAATTACTTTCAGAATGTCACATTCTTCAGAGTTGGATAGTAAAGAATTAGAGAAACTTTGATGTAGTTGCTATGATTAATAAGTTTATTTAAATCAGTCTTCAGTGGATGAATTGAAAAGTATGGTGCATGATGGGATCTGCAAAACTGGATTTGAAAATTAAATTCCACTCACTGGGACAGAGTAGTTATAGCCAAAGAAAGAAACGAAAAATAGCAATGATTGGAAGACCAATAATATAACATTAATTTAAGTGTGGTGAGTGGAAACGAAATGTATTCTATATGAATTTTCTGGGTTTATGCAGTTTCTGTTTAGCAAATGAAAGTTCTGTAGCTCCAAAAATAATGACTTCTACACATTGAAAGACACCAGAGTTCTTATTAAAATAAAGCATATAGTGAGATCAGACATGAGTGAATGGGATACAGCAAGTGACTCATAAGACTAAAGAAAAAAATAGTCATTTACAGAGAAGGGATAATATAATTTATTATGAAAGTAGGCTAAAATCAATGGGAATTTTTAATTTCAAAAATGTGTATTTATAATTGCTTTCAAAGGGAAAGTGAGTTAATTTGTATATATGAATCTATCTATCTATCCATCCATCCATCCATCCAGGAAAGTTAAACCCAAGAAAATCACTCCAGTTGATAAAAATTACTGTTAGGTATACCTGTCAAGCAGACAAATGTTTCTGCTGAAGATGCCAAAAATATTTCCCCACAACACTCTCTACAAGGGGGAGTAAAGAGGTAGTAAAATAAATAAATAAATAAATAAATAAATAAATAAATATATATATATATATATATACACACAGTAATTTCACGAATACAAGCTGCACCATTTTGACTAAAATTTTGCTCCTACACCGGAAATGCGGCTTATACTCAGGAGCGGCTAATATGTGAATAATTTTCTGACATTTACAACCCCAGAAGTGCCAGCCAGGGTGCCGAGCTGAGCACCTGCCAGTAAAAGCCGGCATTTCACGATTGTTACAAATTGTTACTCTGTTGCACTGCAGGTGGAGCCTGGCTCCCTGCAGGCAGCACGAGGGGTTGGGAGAGAGGATGGAGAGCTCTCTCCTTCCCTCCTCTGCTGCAGCCCGGGGCAGAGACGGGGGGGCCCTGTGCTGCCATCGCCGTGGCCCGGGGAGAAGGCGGGGGCCCTGTGCTGCCATCGCCACGGCTAATTGGTAACTTTGTTGCACGCGGGTCCTCGCTGCAAATGACAGAGTGGCTTATACTCAGGTGCGGCTTATTTATGGACAAAGAATAAAATCTTTGCCAACACCCAGAGATGCGGCTTATAGTCCGTGCGGCTTGTATTCGTGAAATATATATATATGTGAAAATCACAGTACTCTCTTAATAGAAATTTTACTCTCATTTCAGGGTTCAAGGAGTTCTAAAAAGAAATATAGTATTGGAAACCCATGAAGAACATTAGAAAAGAGCTACAGTAAATTCACGAATACAAGCCGCACTGAGTATAAGCTGCATCTCTGGGTGTTGGCAAATATTTCGTTTTTTGTCCATAAATAAGCCGCACCTGAGTATAAGCCACTCTGTCGTTCGCAGCGAGGACCCACGTGCAACAAAGTTGCCAAATAGTAGCAGAACCGCGGCAGGGCGGGGTTTACTGGCTCAGCTCGGGCTGTGCAGGCTCAGCCCGCTCGGGGCTGCCGATGGGGCTGGGTGGCCCAGCCCGGCGCTGCCGCTCGGCAGGACCACTGGGGGCCAGCCGCCGCTGCCACTGGGCTCGGTCACCACGGCCCGGCGCTGCCCCGTGGTGGCAGGCAGGGACGGAGACCCCTCGCTCCCATGGCGGTGGCAGCGGGCGGGGACAGAGCACCCCACCTCCTCCGTGAGTCGCGGCAATGGCAGCACGGGGCCCCCGCCGCCTCCCCAGGCCGCGGCAATGGCAGCACGGGGCCCCCCCGTCTCTCCCACGGGCTGCGGCAGAGGAGGGAAGGAGGGAGCTCTCCCGCCTCTCTCCCCGCCCCCTGTGCTACCTGCAGGGAGCCAGGCTCCACCCACAGCGCAACAGAGTAGCGATTTGTAACAATCGCAAAATGCCGGCTTTGCAGCTGCTCGGCTCGGCACTCTGGCTGGCACTTCTGAGGTTGTAAATGTCAGAAAATTATTCACATATTAGCCGCTCCTGAGTATTAGCCGCATTTCCGGTTTGGGAGAAAAATCTTAGTCAAAATGGTGCAGCTTGTATTCGTGAAATTACTGTAAATAACATTCTGTAACATAGGATTGAACAGCTGATTCTTGACACAGTTGTGTCGTGATAGATGTGGAAAACTAATTTCTGCAGTGGAGTTTGTAATGTAGACTTTTGTGGAATAATATAACTGATTTGTCCTGTATCTGAAGGAGAGACACAGGCTCTAAATGACTAAAGTTTACCCTTCCTTACTGGCCAGAATAAATGTTTGGTTGTATTTATGGGCAACTGCTATAGTTTGAAAAATCAGATCTCTTCAAAAGGCAATTACACTCAAAAATCAACTAGTTGACAATACTGGAATGAAGGGATGAATTAAAGGGCAAGTCTTTGCTTTTTTAAAATCAAGTGTGGTGATTTGCAGTTCATATTTTGTTAACAGACCAGCACTGGGATTCCATCTTTACCTGCTGCCCAAAGTCAGAATAGAAGTTATCCTTTATTTAGTACTTAGTTTAGGTAATGTGAGGTAAGAGCCATCGTGAAATAATAATCATGCCTCGAAAATGATTGGGATTTTCCCCCAATAGTGAGGCAATACTCTTTATATCTATTTGTATGTGCTTTCCCAACAGTTTTAATCAAGGCCTGTTCAGATGTTTCACAAAGCCAATAGCAGTAGAAGAGGATATTTCATAGAGATTCCCTTCCCTCTTCTCTCCCTGAGGAGATGAGTAGCCATGTGGTTGCAGTAAATGTCAGTGGGAGTTTTTTAATGTATTCCCTCTCAGTGTCTTTTGAAGAGTATTACCAGCTCCCAAGCTACTCCAAAATCACTACAATTTATAAACTCATTGCTGCTATTTTAGATGTTCAGTGTAGTCTTGAGCAGTAAAAATTCAATGAGTTCACCTAAAATCCTCTGTTGTCTCCACAATGGGAAAAGCGACCTGCTGGGAAGGATTGCCTACCTGTACTTGTACTACACTGAAAAGACGGATTGTTGCTGAAGCACTTTCTTACTTGAGGGATCAGGAAACACTGGTTAAACTCTGCTGTCTGCAGTTTGAGGGCTTGTGTATTGATAGAAATTAACACACAGTAAGAACACACAAATTTGCAAAAAGTTTTCCTGTATACTGTCTTCCTAACCTCCTGAATTTTTGGGTGCTATCTTGGTCCTGACTCGTGAGGTTCAGAGATTAGTTTCCCCCACTGATGCCCCCTCTGACTAATTGAGCTCTCTCCATTGAAGGTAGTTGTTAGACTTATGTATGTTTGGCAAGCAGACGTCCCAGGTGATGGTACAGGTGAGTTAATAACTCCTTCAGACCAATCTAGTGCTTACTCTGGTCCAAGAATTAATATCTATTTGTAAGCCTTCTGTGAGCTCTGGTCACGTACCAAAACTTTTCTGTTATTGTGACAGTGACATTCACATCTTCCATGACTTGGCTCTTTATTGTGGAGATGGGTCATTTTTCTTCCTCTGGCTAGATTATGTTAATGAATTTTCTAAACATGGCCCTCGTTGTGACCATCTGCACCCTGGAGGCACTTGGAGTGGCTTAGGATGCAGAAAATCACATTGGAGTGCTTTGGCTAAAGCTGAAAACTCATGCCACTTTCCTGTTTTATTTATGCTCCTTCATTGCAAGGCGAGGATTAGTTTGCATTTGGCACTTCCTTCAGCTGCACATGAAAATAGCAAACAGTTTTTTATCTCATGCACAAGGCAACAACTTGGTGTGTGACTGACCCACAGCTTCAAAGTAGTAGCAGATCTTTTTATGGAATACCTAATTATATTTCCATAAATATTTGCCAGCCACAACCATAATGTTCTGATCTTTTCTTCTTAAATGTTGAAACAGAAAACAGTGGATTTCTTTGGAGCTTTTTTTTTTTTTTTTTTTTTGGTAGTGATTTGTTTCTTATGGGAATATAGCAAATGGAAGAGAGATTTCTGTCATTGTCTCTTGTACATACTGTAATACACAGAAGAACAGAGTGGAATCAGGTTTTTGAACTTCCTTTGCCCCTGGCAATGGGGCAACAGGTGCCTGGTCCTTTCACTTTATAAAGGGCAAGGCATCATATTCTGTGATGGTCCTCTGAGTAATAAGAAGGGAAATGACTCATCAGAAGTGGACACAGAAATGCACTATGCCAGAGCCCAGGGAAACAAAAACATGGTGATATAGCTAAGATACACCTCGGTGCATAACAGACCAGTATCTAAACCAATTAATAAAGGGTGACAAAATTATGACCCTCAGCTCCTACCACAGTCTTCTACATCTCCGGTTAAATGAATAACAAGTTCATGTGAAAGCCATCAGATTAGCAATTCAGATTACAACAAATTAAAATACTGGCACTTAGACACATCTAGTAACAGGCAGTAGTACTACCTTAAGATCTACAAATAAATTGCAGACTTCTATACAATTAATAGCATTTACACCTATAGCATTTCCCTTGTAGAAGGATACTGCTTTGATTTACTGGCTCTGTAACACAGTTCTGGACATCGGAAATAGGAATGACCCCTCAGGTCACCCAAGTCCTCTGTTCTGTGGAGTAGGTTTTATAGCAGGATCCCTTCACACATCACTGAACTGCAGCCACTTGCACTGTCACTGGGCAATTAATCTGCCATACATCCACCCATCATATCACTATCCTAAAAAAGGGGCACATTAAAGTGTGGGAAAATCAGTATGTCCTTGGAAATTACCTCTGACCTTGGCAGTTTGATAGACAGATAACCTGCTGAGAGAAGCCACTTTATAATTGTTTTCATACACTCTACATGAGCTGAGAATCCAGGTAAGAGAATTGAGGGGATTATAGGAAAACCAGAGGTCATTTTTACTAGAAGAAAACAAATGGAAAATGCTTTCTACAACATGAGTGTATTTTGGCTTGTTCCTTTTCAGACTAATACATTCACTTTTTAGTCCAAAAAGGAGTTGCCAAGCCTGATACAAGCTGCTTAATAAGAAGTTATTAATTTCTGAATTATCTGTGTTCATTCATAACAGACAACGGCAAAATTAAGTTGATCATAATTATTGCAAAATACTATAGGAAATTATGTGATATTCTATAAATATTCATTATTATCAATACCTCATAGCTAGGATTTTTCATTGTGTTGGAATAAAAACTGACTGAACAGCCAGGCCCAGACTAATGGTGATGCTCGATGCAAAGTCTTTGCTACTGCCAGGGTCTTGTTATTTTGTTTTTCTATTTCATGGGTCATATGTTGGATTATTATTTTTTTTTGTTTGAAATCAGAATAATAAAAGACTGTGTATGGTGTAGCATGGCATAGAATTGTCATGGGAGTGTTTTTTAATTAATGCAGTGTTGTTTTGGTCTTCCTGTGATAATTGGCCATTTTTGTGGGATTTCGAGACATCTGCAGTCCCATCAGAACTCACTTCTGCTCTCAGAACCATCTTGATAATTCAGGAATCTTGGAAAATGAGCAAAGTCTTCTAATTCCATCTGGCACCATTTCTGGAGAGAAAAGTGGAGTTAAAAGATCACATGTATGGTAACCTTAGTAGTCCTAAATTCAGTGGAGCAGAAGTTAAAGCAAGAATGATTTTTTAGGAATAGTAGTCACTGCTCCTTAAAAATCTGGGCTTCCACATTTTTTAAAACTTGCCTAGTAGAGATAACAGATAAAAACAGAACACAGGTTATTGTTTACCTCATTTGCAATTACACTTTATTAATACAATTGGAATCCAAATGGGAAATTAAAAGTGCATTTCATTAAAATATTATCACTTTAGAATTCTGAGATAAAGTATTTTCTAATATTTGGTGATATAAAATAGAATTTTCTGATATATTTTCATTGTTTTAAAACCAAGAATACATCTTTTCCAATTTTGATGTTTACTGATAAATGCCAAGGGCTAAAAATTATTCATGATGAAAGAAGACTTTATTGGGGAAATTGTATAGAAGACATGGAGGAAATGTGAAGGATATTACTGAACATAAGAAGCTTTTTAAACTCTGTTTAAGCAGTGTATAGTGACCTGTCAGCATCCCCAGTATGGATCTAAGTCACAGCAGTGCTGTTCTTGATGTGCTGCTGGGGATGGCAGTGAAGGTGCATCATCACTGGGTTGCAATTAACCTTCATCCTCAATCAAAACAGAACAAACGTTTCACATCTGCTGCACATGTAAGAAACAAAACAACAAAAACTAGAGAAAGAAGAAAGACGTCCTCATTTAATGCAATAAAAGGCAGTGGAATAGGGAGATTTGGGCAGGCTCTGGGCTACTTTGCTGATAATGCTTTATAAATTAGGAATGGAAATGAGTGGTTAAGCCAGGCAACCACACTCTGTTAGGAAATTTGAGCAACAGGGGATCAGGGTCTAGAGTCTCCTGAGCAATCTTCAGGATAGCATTTCTGTGCATGCTCCTGTAGCAGGAACTTAAAATGTGTTCTTGAAGTCAGAGGAGTGGAAGAGAGGATGTAAGCTTTCATCTGTGAGAGGTAGCTGTACAAAAGAAAGGGAAGCTGGTGGTAGCATTTAATTTCTATGAATGGTAAGATCTCTATTCCCTACTTTTCACTGAGCTTGCTGCTTAGCAGGACCTGAGAGCCAGAAAGTGCAATCTGTCCTGAAGGCATGGTAACTGTGATGCACCTGGTCTGTGCACAGACCTCCTCCCACCACACTTGCAGTGAACAACTATTTGCCAGCTGCAGCTCTCTGGTGTGTCAGTGCTTTGTGTCTCCTCATATTCTATTGCAATCATATTTTGAGATCTTATGTTCTTTAAACACACATTGTTTTTAAAGATCAGATCACCTCTAGGTGAAACCTCTAGGACTGTATTTCTCTGCTTCTGACGAGGCATTCTTTTTGCTCAGAGAAGTGCAAGCTGAGACAGTTAATCTAAATAGAATGCAATCCTTTGATTTCAGAGAACTTGAGCAATATTAGAAGTGCCCACACGATCCCTCATAGGATTGCAGTCAAGAGGGGCCATTGCAAGGAGCAATTGTGTGCAGCTCAGGCCTTTGACTGATCAGCACACTGTAGTGTGCTGTTTGCCTTGACCTCACAGCACTCCTGCTCTTCCATCAAGGCTGAAAACTTGCCAGTTCCCAGGTACACATAATTCTAAATTTAGCAGTTTGGCTCTGATCCTAAATGGCAGGTAGGAGCAGTGGTGCATGGAGTGGGAGGCTTCACGATGGGGGAGCCTGTGGCAAGCTAATGGAGTCATGATGGAACAACTGTGCTGAAAGTCCCACAGGCTACACAGCACCAAAAAGGCATTATTTCATCTCTAAGAAATATCATCCATCCAAAATAGCACCAGAAATGTGCTTTGATCTCTTTCCTGGAAAGCAGCTTTGGTGATTCCAGTGTGTGCCTCTATCCCTCTTTATCTGTAGACAATCAATAATGCAGCAGGATTCCATCAGCCATTCTGCTGGCCTGAAAGCCATCCCTCAGGTGAGATAATTATAGAATTTATGTCCCTTTTGTGAAAGAGGGAAAGCACAATATATATTTATAGGCCATAATATTCTATCTCCCAAATTTTCATGCTCTTCTCTTCTTCTTTAAACTTCACAGGGTATTAGTTGAGATTTTATGCTAAACTCTTCTGATTTTGTTACAGATATGGCAAAACAGCTGCAGTGCTGCTTTCTGGAGGCAAGTGCATATCATTAGTGATAGAGTGACCCAAATAGATCCATGCTGTCACACAGGAGCTTAACAAGTTTCTTGTGTAGTGATTAAGAAACTGCCTGCCCCTTCATCTAAGGCTTACAATCTTTTTTTCTAAAGAGTTTAAAAATAATGTATTCCTCAAAAATGTGTTTATCAATAACAGGTTTAAAGCAATTTGAGGGAAATATGAGACCTTTCAGCAATCACCAAAGCATTTTTATAGCTTACATTAATTATTTTCCAAATCAAATATATGGAAAAATCTCCTACTTTTGCTATTTTGACAGTGCTGAAAATCAATTGCTCTTAATAATTTCTAATTTGCACTTAAAAGTACTTACAGTTAAAAGCAATTTTAAGTGTGAACCAAACCTGCTGGGATGTTAGGAATATGTTGTCTCTGAATCCAGTCTGTTGTTGAAGTATACATCTGTGACATGCTTGTGTGGGCCTTACCCAAGCTGTCCATGAGTTATCTCCTCCAGACACTGTACAAGTCACAGATTTACCATACACTGGAAAGCCAACATGAACAAAGCTGAACAAAGCACTTGCAACACACCAAGAAGCGTCCCAGTGCCCAGTGTTTGCCTTTAAGTACTAGTTAGCCTTACTTTAAATAAAAATGTGCTTTATTTGTTGCAAGGTGCAATTAAAATGTCCAAAGGCTTCCAGGATTCTTCAAAGAGCATCCACTCATTCGTAATTCAAAACATATTTGGGTAGCAGCTCAAACATATTATAATTGTTCTCAAAGAGGACAAGCATTTGTAGAATGTCTTTCTTTTACTTCAAGAAATTAACAGTACAGAACATTGAACGTATTTGCCTTCAGGTGACTTAAAGTGATGTTGTTTGATTATGTAGAATTTATGATCACATCTCATTCAAACGGGAATACGATTAAAAAAGGACATTGGAGGCAACCTATATGCAGAGACAGGGAAGGTGACAAAGAATCCACAACTACTAAAGACTGAATTTAAGGAAGATCAAGAAATTTTGTTAATAAACCACTGAGGAGCATCCCAGCATCAGAAACCCTACAGAGAAATAGTGCTTCTCCTCTAACACACTGGAATCTGATACTGTATGACACAAAAAGTAGCCTCTAAGGAATACTGCATTCTAAATATATTCTTGACACCGATGCACAACTACTTCAATCTGTAATTTTAGTTACTATTTTTTTGTTTCTCTGCTAGAGGACATGATTGTGCTTGAGTGGGAATTGAAGTCACTTCTGATGGTTCAATTCATGTATGCAGTTGATATCTTTTTTGCTACCATAACCTAGTAATAGACTTTTATATTTTATTGGTTATTGTTTGTAGTAGCTTCGTATTTGCATTTTGTATTTTCGCTCGAAACAATCAAAAGCAATAAGAAAAATCTTGTATCTGAATTTAATTTCCTCTTCTCGCCTATTAATATTCATGTTTCATGCCTTGCGTGAGCATTAAAGAGAAAATCCTTCTGGCTATGTGCAGTGAGACTTAAAGAAAGATCAGGGAACATGCACTTCATGGGATTCTGCTTGGGTCATACAAAAGGGTAAAGTTAAGAATGCAGTAGCATGGCTTTCTGGCAGGAAGTCTGTTTTAAATTGTGTCAACTGCTATTCCAATACAAAATGCCTCCATATTGCTGCTGCTAATTAAAAAAAAAAAAAAAAAGAAAAAAAGATTGGTTATTGGCAATCCTGCTGACCAAGGGGAAAACCAGACAGGACTGCAAGGAGCAAAAGAGCTATTTAGTGAGTTCCTTGCTTAGGAAAATAATGTAGGCACTTGGGTAATGCAGGAGGCAGGGCTTCAGCAGAAGCAGGAGGAAGGAACAGGGAGCAGGCCAGGAGGGGTGGCAGGAATGGCCAAAGGGTCGAGCCAGTTTGTGCAGCTCAGAGCTGCAGTCACTAAGCTGGCTGAAGCATCTGCATTGCACAGACGTGTAGGCAGAAAAACAGTTTTATATAAACATTTTGTAATTTATGTTCTGTCTTCCCCAGTAATCATCTATTGTCTGATTAAAAAGTTAATTGTTAGGTTTTTTATTTGAATAAAAACTTGGTGTTTTCTTTTAATGCAAAAGCTTTCTGGCCTCTAGGGAGATCCTCTTCCTAGACTTAGAGAAGAAGGTCTGGGCAGATCCACTGCAAAGCTCTGCCTGCTTCAAAGCCTTATCAAAGAGATTTTACAGCTCTTTTACTGAGCAAGGCAGTAGCAGTGAACTCTCTTGGGTTTATTATCATGGAGACTTCTTTATTTCTGGTCTAAATATGTTAATGATTCAGATGACAGTTATCTGTCAGAATACCTGTGTTAGGAACACAGATATTAAGTTTCTCAAGGTCTCTGATACTATATTTGAATAGCAGAATACTCAAAAATTTTTTTGTGGGGACAGTGAAGGTTTTCCTGCTCTACCCTGCCTGAATATGTTTCTATTCTGCTTTTATTCAACATGATGCCTGCTACTATTACTTCATTTAAACTCTCTTCAGAAAATTCCATTAGTTTCACCAGCTCTGACAAAGCTAAGGTGAGGTGCAAGCATTTTTCTGACATCCTATTTCAAGCAATTTCTTCATCATCTTTTTCCTCTTTTTCACAAGGTTTCCTTTTCTGAGAGGCACAAACTGGTGAGCCAGTCCTTGCATAATATTTAGGACAGCCAACAATTACACACATGACATGCCTAATCTAAAGCCTTGTTTCTGTTGAAAGAAGTGTGCTCTCATATAGAGTATTCTGACTGGGAAAGAAAAGCACAACTGATTTTTACCCCTTATCACCTGCCTCCTCCAGCATGCCCCTAGCCTTCTTCCTTTTGGTGCTCTGTGAGTCTGTGTGTGCCTGCCATGCACCACTGTGTTAGGTGAGGCAAAAAAAAAATAAAAATAAAGCAGTCCCCAAAAATACAAAGGGAGGATGTTCATATAGGGAGATCTGAATGGCTTGAAAAGTCAGGGCAACCACCTACTCAGATTTTTAGATTATAGCAGATAATTCTCAGCTTCCACACTAAAAATACACACCAAAGGGCTATAATTCAGCTACTGGACTTCTAGCTGATTTAGTTAAACCAGTCTTTTCCTTGTAGATTTTTTGAAAGTACTTGAAGAAAATGAGAGACTGAAGATTTCTTGTTGGGTATTGCCCCCTACAGATAAACTGGGCAATGACAGCAACCCGAATGTAGAATGAGTACATGTGACTGTACTGCAGACCAGCATAAGTTCAGTTTTTACTAATTTAAAAGTTACTTTTGTATGTGTAGAAGAAGAGATAACAGGCAACCTTGCCCCGATAAGTCACAGCCTTGCCATTAATGGGTTCCAGCTGTGACCAATAAAGATAAGTGTGATAAAAGGGGTGGGATGCCTGGGTAAGGGAGCTTAGAGAAAGAGCACCTGGAGGAGGTAGAGGAGCCCTGAGGAAGAAGGAATGATTAAGTGAGACAAAAAATCTGTCGTGAGTCTGGGTCTCATAGAGTTAGAGCCTGTTTTTGGGGGCTGCAGTCATTGTCGAGCTGGGTCAAAGCCTGCAGTCAGAGTCTGCAAATCAATACTTGCAGTCATGGTCCAGGAGGAAATAGGCAGCAGCCAGAGGCTGCAGTTGGACCCCACAGTCGATCAGGGTGGCTGAGCTGTAAGGACAATAGACTGGAACCCTTTTCATGCTGTTAAACAAGAGTCCGTGTCTTGGCTCATTTCTACTCCTAACAAGAGGTCTGCTGCAACGCCTTCCAAAAAAACATGTTGTCTGTGTTAACGAGATTGTAGCTTAATTTTTAATTTAACCCTGGTCATACCAAAAACCAAAACTCGAAAACAAAGAGAAGCAAGCAAACTAACACATCAGATTGTAATGATTTTCAGTCTAGCAATGGCAAAACATCTTGAATTCTGCCAGGTTTCTTAAAACGTTTTCCTCCATTGCAAATAGAAAATATTACATCATCTCTTCAACTTCTCATGAAAGGTAAACCAATATCCATCAGCATTTTATTCTAACATAAAGGAGATTTAAAAGCAAATAAATAAAACTTGTATGATAGGGAAAATTAGCATGCATGAGGAACTATCATTGAAACAACTCTTAAAATTCTTGTTCTACATCCCTATTTTATGAATATAAAGGAGTAAGTTAAGCACAAGAATGTGGGCATTCACAGATTCTCACATATATAGAAATCTGCTCTTTATAAACCCAAATATACCTGATGGAGACCCAAAGAAACTTTTTCTTTCTGTGAGCTTAAAGTTTGGTGAAATAACATTGGAGTGGCTCGCTTCTTTCTGTTTGTTTTGGTTTTTGGTTTTTTGGTGTCTTTTTCGGGGTTTTTTTTAAAGCATGAATAGATTATACCATCCATTTTTGAGACTTTCAGTGGGTGGGCTGTGAGTTTTACACTGGTATCACTTTCAAACAGGTGACATTGAATCACAGAAAATGTCCTGTAAGTGCCAATAGTCGAGTGAGATAATCAACCTCCCTAAAGACCCCTCTGCAGTTTGGAGGGTAAGGATCCAGAAATCCTTGTGAAATTCCTACAAATAGTGTCTCTGATGTAGTGTAAGAGGTATTCAGATAGGAAAAATGCAGTGTCAAGCCCCAGATGAGACTGGGTAGGAGGAGGAGAGTTAATGACTGGTTTTGAAAATCCCAGTCTTGAAGCAATCTGCAATCACCAGAACTCCATTTGTCTAAATTAAAGACCAACTTATGCAGTCTCCTGTTCATGGAAATTTCTATATGCACATGATTTTCTCTCTGTAAAGTGTTGAAGAGAGCCTGAAATACAGACTGCTGAAATGAAATAAGGAATTTAAAAATAATTGGGAAAATGTAACAAGTTAAGTAATTCTTCTATTTTATGTTCCTGACAACCAGTTACCTAATTACCAATTACCAATAAGTACAAATCTGGCTTCTGGTTATTACTAATCAATTTGAAAGACACATACCTCTGCACTTGAAATTCATAGGAGGATTTGCATATCAGCTTAAAAATTCTTTAATGTATTCATCATACAATACATAATCACAGGAAAGATTACTGAGTGTTTTACTTGGTCTGTACTCTTTAAAAGAGGTAAAAGGATTATTCTTAATTCCGTTGGGATCTTTTTCTGTCTGAAAGGATGCATTTGGAACTTCTATTAACATGAATAATGTTCTTTCTCATTACAGAGGGAAGATAAAGGGCATGGGTGGAAATCTTGGAGGAGGCAACAAACACTGGACCTACTTCCTTTTAATGAAGACATCAGTGCTGTGAGGTCCTTCCTCCTGGGTTATCTGCAGTGACTGCTAAACAACATTACTCTGGGCCTATTTACCCTTCTCTGTAATTTCCAGGAAATTCACAGGCTGCAGATATCTTAAACCATCAGGCAGTGTGCTATATAGTACATATGAAACACAGAATTTTATGCTGCAAAAGATTTTTTTTTTTAATGTGCTAATTTTTGGTGCCTGTGAAAAGAATTAGACTCTCAGTGAATAAAACAGCACAATTATCTTTAGACTGAATATTCTGTATGGCAGATGTCAATAGTTACACTAAGTGATTCAGAAAGGAAAATTCAGTCTGGTATAATTAAGTGAAATTTTGTTGTAGAAGTGATCACACTTTTTATTTCTGGATTGAAAATGATTGTGAGGATGGGATGAGAGTGAGGGAGGATACATCTCTGCCAGAAGGATAAATCTGCACCTACTCCATGATGTGGTTGGGGTAGGAAATATTTGCACAGACTGTGAGACACACAAAAAGGACTGCAAGTCAAATCTGGTTTAGATCTTCTTTGCATCAATTTGAGTAGCTATTTATTTTGTACTGGAGAAATGTAATGAGAGAAAATTTGGCTTCTATTCTCTTTGAGAGCCTTTATTTCTTCTGCAGGAACTCCATCCTTCCCACCCTTTTTTCTCATACTATATTTGTCTTATCCATGGAAGTGGTAAAAAGCACCAAAAGTTTTGCTTCCCACTTCTCACAGAAGCAAGCACAGAGGGCAAGAGAGCCTCTAGGTGGTACTGTGCCATAAAAAATTAATTAGGAACAGCAAGAGAAAAGCATGCTCACTTGTTATTCACAGTTCAAGATTTCACTTGGATTGCAAAGATAATATTTACAAAAGAGAACCTTTTTTCTGTTAGGTGAAATTCACTCCAGTAATTCAAAAAACATCTGTGTTTTAACTCTGTCAAACTTCACTGCTTTGCTATTTCCACCTTTCTAACTGAGCTCTGCAGGATCCTATTTTATAGCCATTTTCACAGAGTTTATGTGCTTAACACTACTAGATCATAATTTCATTGAAGATTGATTCTTGCCCGGTTACAGCAGAAACCCTTCTGTCAAATTTGATAAATTGCTTTCACACCAGCTAGGATATAGCCAAACATGTTACAAGAGAAGCAAAACACTCGATTTCATGTAGAGGTATTTCCAGAATATATATATCAGAGACAAAATGCAATGCAAATCTTAGTGTGGAACAAGATAAATGTTTGAGGTGACATGCAATTTGCAGTCAACACCAAAGGAAAGAACAAATCATTCTATAAGAACTGAGCCCTTTTCTGGAAATAATTGCAAACTAAAATAGATGAAAACAAAATAGAAAACAAGCCTGAAATTACTTTCTTTTTTAAGAGTAAAAGAGGAAAAGATTTTGATACTAGAAACAGTATCCCTTAGGAGCCCGGTGTATGCACACAAGCTCAAATTTCACCCCGGCATAAGTATATTGCTGCTTCTCTTCTACAAGTGCAGAGAGTCACTCCACTCATGACACATGGCAAGGATCTGCTGCTCCTGACACATCTGGACCTTTCTTGTTCAGCCCCTCCCTTTTTTTTTTTTATTCATTCTCTTTCTATGCACTGTGAAATCTCTTATCCTCCCCATCTTTCCACCCTCTCAACACATTCTGCCCCTCTTCACCCTGATGCCACTCTGTCTTTTGTGCCAGAGGCTGCAAACAGAGCTGAACACTGATTACGGATCCTATCTTCTTTATTCTTGTCAGAAGCAGTGGATTAAGATAAAGTCAGGGTGGATTAAGATAATGGGACATACAATACAGGAAAAGAGGTACCAAAGAAATATTTTCTCATTTGGTTGAGTCTGCTGTGGAATTAAATTTGAAACACCTACCAAGGTTATATTCTCCTAGCCAGAAAGCCATTGAATCTTCTCGTTGTGCAAACAAAATAAAAAGAGGAGATGAGGAGCATGATTAGTGGGAATTTCTAGCCTGTTCACCAAGAGTCCCCAGCACAAAGACTGTAGTAAAGCCTTCTTCTACTTTCTGAACTTTGCTTTTACCAGCAAAATCAAACAGAACTAAAAAACACTTTTCCATACTGCAGCCTTTTTGGCAGTAGGATTTCTCGTATAAAACTCTGCAGTCCTATGCTCTTATCCCTCCACACAGAATATTAGTTCTTTTAAGTGGTCTGATCAGACCTATTATTATAATTATACTTATTAATATATACCTTGGGCTAGATTGATTAGCATGTGATTCCAGATCCAGAGACTGTTTCACAGGAGTAATGTATTATGTGACCTATTTTTTTAATCACAATTTTAGAGATCCCATCTATCAGGTAAAATGTGGCTTTGAAAGCTGCGGAATGGAATGCAAAAACCCCACCATTTAGGGTATATAATTCATTCTGGCAAGACCAAAGAATCTGTGTACAAATGTCATTTCAAAGCAAGTAATTAGCTTAATCCAATCATCCTATTTCATTACTTAATAACTTATCCTCAGAACAACAGGTCACTGCATTAACTAAATGGCAGAGGAACAATTCATGAAAAGCACTTATACTGTGCCTTGGTGAATTGCTGATGAGTTTTGGTCTAAGTTTTTGGCCTCTACTTTATAAACAGTGTAGATCAAAATTCACAAAGACAGGAGATCTTCCTCACCTGGGGAGTTTATAGTCTATAACAAAGATCCTGTAAAAGAAAATGGCATGTTTTCTCTTAAATGCTTTATTTTTGCAACTTTTATTCCTGCATGCCTGTAATTGAAGTAGATGTACACGTTTTCTGTGATGGATATTGGTTGCTGTAAAGTGACAGTTACTCAGTCAAGCATTATTAAGAGAATACTTTTTAACTTGTACAAAGAACAGATCGAAATGCTGGCTGGTCCATCAGAAACCAGTTATGAGAAAAAAGCTGCCACTATTTAAAAAAATAAACTGCACTTATATGACCTTCCAACCTTATTTCTCAATTGGTTAAAAGTTTTCACAAATGCTGGTAAACAGACAATGTCCAATTAGGGCACCTTCAGACCACAAAGATGTTTAAAGGGTTGGAGCACCTCTGCTACAAGAAAAGAATGAGGGAGTTGGAATTGGTGAGCGTGCAGAAGAGAAGGCCTTTTGATTTACCAAAATATGAGTATTGGTCTAACACCAATACTCAGCTGTGTCGGACAAAAGACTCTCTAACCATTCAAAGTTACAAAGTGAATGTTTATTCAGCGCTGGGCAGCAGTGTGGGGTAGCCCCCTAATACACACTGCAAAATTACAAGTGGTCACAGAGTCTATTTATCGACAAAAGGTTTAAACAAATACATATTCATAATACCAGCCCCTCCCACCCCCTGCTTCCTATGGTAATTAGCTCGAATAACTATTAAGCAGTGTGGTTGGCTTCTTGAATTAAGTCTGGGGTCGTTTTTGTGGGGAGGGGTCTTAAAAGGAGGAAGTAAGGTGAGTCTTCTTCACCCTGACCTTTTCTATTAATGACAATACAAATGGCTTTTGGGGCAACTCCAGTTTTGCAAAGAATGAGTTTCTGATTGCAGCTGTTCGTGTTCATTGGACATAATTACTAGTTTCATCCTTTCCCATTGCAAGCACAGCTAAGCAAACATAAATTGACAGGCAATCAATTATTTAAGTTTCAGGTAACTATCTCAAGCCCAGTTTCTTCTAACTTTTAACTCAAATCCTAATTTCTTTAAGATTAGTGTTTCAATTTCAGTACCTAAAGGGAGGTTGCAAGGAAGATGGAGACACTTTTTACATGAGTATGTAGTGATAGCACAAGGGGGGAATGGCTTCAGGCTGACAGAGGGCAAGTCTGGATTGGATGTTAGGAAGAAATTATTTACTGTGAGGGTGGGGAGGCATTGGCACATGTTCCCTAGAGAAGCTGTGACTGCCCCATCCCTGGGAAAGTTTCAATTCTAGCTGGATAGAGATTTTATGTGGTTTAGGACTGCTTTGCTCCAAGATAGCATGGAAAAAATGATCAGCCTTGGAAAAAAAAAAAAAAGAAAGGACTACAGTAATTTCATGATTATAAGCCGCAGTTCCAGGTGTCAGCAACATTTTGTTCTTTGTCCATATATGTCTGGGTTACAATACAGGATGTGATAAAAGGTATCTCCATCTGTTGAGGGTGGGGGCAGGGATCCTTATCTCCATGGGAGATATTCTGCTAATGGGCCATCCATTGAAACCAGGCAGGGCATTGTTCTTTATCTTTTCACAACCCATCCTTCCTCCAGGGAGTCATTTTCTGCTAATGGCCCATTGAGTCCCACTGTGTGACTGATAAAATTACTGCATCCCATTGGAAGTTGCTCCAGCCAGGGGGAAGAGCCCAACATTTCTTACCAAGATAAAAACAGAGGTTTTGAGACACTAAGGGAGCCCCTTTCTCCACTGGACTCCAGAGGAAAACCGAATTTCTCCACATCACCACTGGACCTCTGGAGGGAAACTGCACCTTCTACAGGAGCACTGCTCCAACTGAGCCACATCTGTCACTGCAGGAGGATGCAGCCACCATTTAATGGGACTGCTACCAACACCCTGACTGACGTGTGTCAGGTTGTACTCTGACTTTGTCAGGGTTTGGAGTTTGTTTCTTTGTAGTACTGTATTTCTATTTTAATTTCCCTAGAAAAGAACTGTTATTCCTAATTCCCATATCTTTGCCTGAGAGCCGCTTAATTTCAAAATTATAATAATTTGGAGGGAGGGGGTTTGCATTCTTCATTTCAAAGAGAGGCTCCTGCCTTTCTCAGTAGACACCTGTCCTCCAAACTACAACAATATATAAGCCGCACCTGATTGCAAGCCACACTTCCGGGTTCCGACCAAAATTTTAGTCAAAATGGTGCGGCTTATAATCATGAAATTACTGTAATTTAATTTCCCAAAAATTATTTCGGGTTTTTTATTTAACCATTTTAACTTTAAAAAGCTAAACTTTAGTGTTCTTAAGCTACTACATGTAATGAGGGCCAGCAATCAGGGATTAGTCTGAAATAACTTAGAAATGCCTCTTTCCATTGAACAGTAATTAAAAATAAATATGTAAGCCATTTAAAACAAACCCACATAATCAGCACACAATTTTGACTTTAAAAAGAAAAATAATCTTTTTTTAAAAATCCACATAAATGCAAACCAACTAGCTTCCATTTATTTCATGAATTTCAAATTTTAAAAAAATACTCAGGTAATAAAGAAAATAATAATAATAATAAAAAGTGTTCCCATGAAATTTTTATTTTCATTTGAGGAAAAATATTGTACTTTTCTTCTAAATGTCTTGATTACAATATGACAGTTAACAGCAGACCTGTGCCCAAATTGTTTTGGTTTTTTAACTTGTTAGTTCTTCTATTTGGTATTCAGAAAGGTGCAGTGATTTGCAGTGGGTTTGCAGCCCTGCAGTCTGTTTTTCCTGTGCTGAGGGTGGCTCAGCAGTGAGCTGGCTGCCCCAGGAGAGGGCAGAGCAGGAACATGGAAAAACAAACCCAGTGTGAGCCCATCAGAGCTGCACATTCCTGTACAGCATTCCTGTACTGCACTGCCACCTTTGGTTAAGGCTGTTTTGTAAAGAATTATTTTAGAGATTTTGAGTAGATTCTAAGTTGCAGGCCAGCCGTGTTTCCTGAAACTCTGCTCCGTGCATGTTACAAAGCATTATATTTCTTTCTTTGCTGTGCATCTTATTACATAACAACCAATCAATACTGTTATCTAGAGCCTATCCTAACTACTAACATTACCATATTCATGTTGCTCTATTCCAATCACAAAAAGTCAGTATGTTACAGTTTAAGCTAGAAGTTGTTTTTCAGTTTTCTTGCAGTGGAAAATTCTGAGATCTTTTCTCTACTTGTGACATTGGTTTTCTTGTTTGCCTGTGAAAATCTTTTTGCTTGGTAAAAACATCTTTTGTTTGAGGTGGATTTATCCTTCACTCAGAGTCATAAAAGCCCCTTCCAACTCACTTGCTCTTTGCCTTCTTAGTTACTCAGTAAGACTGGTTCAGCAATTCTTTTCTTCTATATCAAAACTTGCTATCATTTCTATTCCTTCTTCAGACTCTACATTCAAAGATCTTTCTGTTATACACACATATCTGTGAGACCTTCCTGTCAAATCCTTATCCTTCCCCACACTGACTGTATTTTAGCACTCTATTTTAGTACTGAATCCCTGGATAATTTTGAGTTCCTATTGATTTTTCTAGTGTGTAGGGTTGTTGTGAGAAGAAACACTGGTTTACTGTAGTTCAAAAATCACTTTTTTGTGACTAACTCATGTTTTGGGCGTTTTTGTTAGGTTTTAGTACTTTCGTGAAATAGTGAATGCAATGAGCAAAAAAAAAAGAAATTTAAATTGTTGAAACTTAAAGACTGTGGTTTAAGTGTTTGCTCTTCCTCATGTCTAAAACTGAATCACATCAGAGCTTCATGCGCTTTTCTACATATATACACTTATGCATAATCTGGACAGCTCTATAGGCTTGTCTGGGAATAAAGAAATCTCTCATTTGAAAGATTTTCTCTTTTCCAGGGTAAAACTTTACATGTTCCCCACAGAGCAGTGGTGTTTAAGTTGGTAAGCATGGGCACAGATATATTGAAGGAAATTGAGACCCCATATCCAAGACAACGCTAATTCTGCTTTGTGGGTAGCAGAAAATGAAAAAAAAAAAAGATAAATCAGGAGACTCGGCACAGCAAAAGAGAGAGTGTACAGAAGTTCTTGTATATCTGAGATCCCCTTACCTATATACAGCACGTGGGGCAAACACACACTGACCTAGAAAGGTACTTTGGCACTCATTCAGTCAAAATACCTTGGGTTACAAAACCCTTTGTCTTACAGTAATTTCACGAATACAAGCCGCACCAATTTGACCAAAATTTTGGTGGAAACCCGCAAGTGCGGCCAATATTCCGGGGCGGCTAATCTATTAACAAAATTCTAAAAGCTGCCAACACGGAAGTGAGAGCCCGCGGCAGCCCCAAGCCAAGCTGGAGCCCGGCCGGCCCCAGCAGAGGTGGGAAAGCCTGGCAGAGGCAGGGCCAGCAGTGTGGGGGGCGGGCGGCAGAGCCTGAGCCAGCAGGGCGGGGCAGGGGGGCGGCAGAGCCTGGGCCAGCAGGGCGGGGGAGCCCGGGAGAACTGGGGCTAGCAGTGCAGGGGAGCATGGCAGAAGCAGGAAGGCCGGCGGGTGGGGCTGCCTGGCAGCGGGGGAAGCCCAGCAGAATCGGGGCCAGCAGCGTGGGGGAGCCCGGCAGTGCGGGGGCCTGCAGTGCCGGTCAGGGCGAGGAAACGCGGCAGCGGTGCAGACGGGAGGGGGCGGCCGGCGAGCCTGGCGGCGGCGGCAGCCCTGCCGGCGGGGCGAGCGAACGTGGCGCGGCGCTCGCGAACGCGGCGCTCGCGAAAGCGGTGCGGCGCGAGCGAACGCGGTGCTCGCGAAAGCAGCGTGAGCGAGGCGCGGCGCTCGCGAAAGCGGCGCTCGCGAAAGCGGCGCGGCGCTCGCGAACGCGGCGCTCGCGAAAGCGGCGCGGGGCGAGCGAGGCGCGGCGCTCGCGAAAGCGGCGCGAGTGAGGCACGGCGCGGGGCGAGCGCGGCGCGGGGCGAGCGAGGCGCGGCGCGGGGCGAGCGCGGCGCGGGGCGAGCGAACGCGGCGTGGGGTGGCCGACGAGCCTGGCAGCGGCGGCGGCAGCCCTGCCAGCCGGGCGAGCGAACGCGGCAGCGGGGCGGTGCTGACGGGAGAGGGGGGCCAGCGAGCCCGGCGGCGGTGGCAGCACCACCCGGCCAGCCCCGCCGAGCCGTGGCGCTGAGCTGGGCCACCCGGCCCCATCGGCAACCATGAGCGGACCGAGCCTTCCTGGCCCCGCCCCGAGCCAGTAAAGCCCGCTATGCTACGATCCTGTTACTAATTGGCCAATTTGTGAAAGCTGCGCACGGATTCTCGCGACGAACGAAAGTGCGGCTAATATTCGGGGTGCGGCTTATCTATTGACAAAGACAGCAACATTGTCGAGGCACTGGGGGTGCGGCTTATAATCCGTGCGGCTTGTATTCGTGAAACTACTGTAATTATTTTTTAAGGAATAAAACCCAATGACTGCAATATATTTATTCTATGTTTACACCTGGTAGCAAAGTAGTTAGCTGTAGCCTTTGAATTGATGCTTTTTGAAGCAGCCAAGAGTCAGGGATGAATAACTGAGGAGGTGGATGAGGTTGTTGCTACAATCTACTCCAAACCGTGGACTTTGTGCACATTCATTTGTCGAGGTCAATCTGCTGAGCTGGGAAAAGGCCCTTTAAAAGAAGTACAGCCCTTACTAATGAAACCCACATAATCAATAATGGTTCTTGGCTTGTTTGTTTTGATTACCCTCTCCCTTGCTGATCATCTAGTTTAAGCTTCACCAAGTTTGAGTTTCTGTGTTTAAATCTCAGATATATGTGTGTCACTGTAAGGCTAGGAACTGGAGAAAGAACACTGCAACACTACTCCTCTTCCACCAGCAAGAAAGAGCAATTTATTGAAAAGCTGTGGCATTTATATAAGGGAGGTCACAAAAAACAAAGTGGAAAAGACTCATTGGTCAAAGAGGGCAACACCTATTTGAAAACATGCTATCTGCAAAATATCACGAGACACTCACACAGCTCGGTGGTCAACACCAGGTGTCTGTGTTGTTCTTTCACCCTTCCCTTGTTTTGTCTCCGAGAAAGATCCCCAGCCTAGGAAAGATCCAAGCTGGAGCTGAGAAAAGTCAACAGCCTGGGAAAAAAACCAGGTTAGGTTTCTCCATGAGCCTTCAGCAGTGTCCACAATATGTGTAAAACACATCCCAGGATGTCCTGAGAGGCCCTGGAGGAGGAGTTCAGGTGAGACACAGCATGTGCTCATGGCACAGCTTGAGTGTTTCTGTGATACCTCATTGAGCCATGCTGGCATTTGGTTTATTTCCTGTATGAATTAATTCATGGATGTATGAATTTTGTCTCATTCCTGTATCTAGTCACACTTCAGGACAAAGTTGTAAGTCCACTGTGCATTTCCTAACATGCTGCTTCTAAAATCTATCTGCTAGAGCTCTCTGTAACAACCTAAAGAATTGATGCATGAATTAATCTCTGTACAGTGAATAGCCCATTACTTGTTTGGCTGGTCTGAGGCCAGCCTGTTCAGTCATTTGCAGGATAAAGCATTACTGTTAAATGTCACCTTGTTATGTATCTTGGTCTAATTTACAGGTATTTGTAGGCCATTTATCTTAGCAAGAGAGGAATTTTTCTTCTGGACACCAAACAAATAGGTGTTAACAGCAACATTACTGCAGTAAACTCTTGGGATGTTTTTTAATGAAACCTGCAAGTGATAAATAACATTAAAATATGATCTCAGAAATTAAACGACCAGAAATAATAGTTAATAATTTTGTCTTCAGGAAGAAAGTTAATTCCTATAAAGCTTGAAAATACATGATTTTTGGTTTATTTAGATGCAAAATATTTAGATACAAAAATATTTTATTTTTAGATGGTTGAAAAGGCAAGGCCCATATTTTTTTGAGATTATCTTTTATGTTGAATTGAGAAACACATACAAATAAAAAGAAAACTGTTCATATTATAATGAAACATTTCAACATTAAAAATATACATGGCTCTTTCTAGTGTAACCTCTAGATTAGATTTCAGGGGTAGCTGTTTTTTCACCATTAAATGTTTAGAAGTTTAAAATTGAACATTTACTGCAAAAAAACTCAAAAAGTTTGATGTCATAAGAACACAGTTTTCTGATACATTTATGTTCATTTTTTAAAAAAAAACTTTCAAATTACAAAGATGGGAACAATTAAAGCATAAATTAAAAATAAACAGAAATATTTTTAATTGAAGTTCAAGGCTTTTTAGACAAAAAACTATTCCATCCATTTAATTATAATTTGCACTTATTTGCACTAGATTTTTCTTTAAGTTAGGAGCATGAAATTAATTTCAAACATATATCAACTCATCACACAGAAGTGTCAAAGTAACGCCTAATCTTGCTTCATAGCCAAAAAAATTGCCAGAGCCAAATTGATCGTCTGTTGCACAGTCCCACCATAATGGCATCCATTAAGTAGCGGAAAGTACAATCAATAAACAAGTAACAAGAAAGGTCATTCTTAGTTGTCAGGATTTCTAAGTTTTATGTGCCACTCAATGAAGAAAGTCAATTTGGGATTTGCACAGATTTCATGGTATGAGGTTGGATTCTGCCCTACATCAGGTTTGATTGCAGAGTTCCTGAAAGAGGTGGTATTTTTTAATATCCTGACATCATGTGTACTGTGTCTTGTTCAGCTGATAAAGCTGTGCAGCATCTTCTTACAGTATTGAACTTTATATTATCAATTCATTCTAGATTTTTATAGCTTCAGAGACATTTTCAATTCCTGTTCACTTTAATGGGAAAGAGGTTGGGCATACCTATGAAATATTTAAATATTTGTTTAAAAATGCTCAAGAATAGTTGAAGACAGGAGGGTATTTTCCAGTCAAAAATTAAAAATTACATAATACTCTCTATACAGTAATAGGTTAATCAGATAACCAAAAAAAAAAAAAAAATTAAATTAAATTCCACTCACTCTATTACAGGTTGAAATTTTACCTGTTTCCCAGGAGGACTAGCCAATTTCTAACTTGTCATCAATTTGTAAGAGTTCACTAGGAAGAAATAGAGTTTATAATGAGATTATGAACAGTCACTTAAGGATAGATTCCATAAAGACTGGGTATGGGAAGTTAGATGACAAACTTTTGAGGCCAAGCTCTAATCAATATACACATGATGAGCTTGAGGATGTGACTTACATGGCTGAGCACATGGAGATTGCAACCCCATGGACTGTGATGTACTGATCTCTCTGATCACTGCCTTTAATAAACTTGAAATAAAGTCATGGCAAATCCTCAGGGCTAAAGTTCCCAAGGAGCCCTTGCAAGAATCAATGCAGCTTCATGGGCAGAGTTCACTTTACTGTGGTTGTGCTGCTGGTGCTATGTAAAAGCATCCCCTGCATGGTCTTCAGCAGCTGCAAAGATCACACTCACTCTTAAAATTCCTCTTGACCTACATACACAAGGTTATGAGGCGTTATTATGGTCAGTGCCTTCCCTTTCCCTTGTGCATCTAATTGCTTCTCAGGTTGCATGACTTCTCTGAAAGTGCAGCCCTAGCTGCAAAACTAAGGATGAGTGTCTGGTTACACAAATGAAACAGTAATTCTTATGCAAGCAGTATTCTGCACAAAAAGGGAGCATTTGTAAAGGCCATTTTCAAGGAAGTCTGGTCAGCACTCTGCTTTTTGTGCATCTGCCTAAATGTCTTTTCATGAAGTGTACATTTAAACCCTTTGCTGAGCTGGCATATTAACAACAAAATGTTTTCATGGAACGAAAACCAAGAGGGCCAAAATTCTCCAGGAACATTAGCAAAATTCTATCTACTTGCCTCAGACAAGCCAGTAGAGGTCCCTGGTTTAGGGGTTCTGACTGAATTATGCGATACTGGATTTTATATTGTAGAAGTTGCACTGCCATGGGACAAACAAATGGCCCAAACTCTGAGTACTTTGCACACCTTAGAGCACTGGACAGTGAGCTGACTGTGGCCAGATCATCTCTGATGGAGAAATGAGTCTGCATGGGGCTGCAGTAGCAGTAATTAGCAGGACTATCTGGAATTACTAGGACTGTCTGGTGTCAGCAGCAATTACCAGTCACATCTTCAAGGATCTCCCCCTGGCTCCATTACTGTTCCCCTGGCTTCTTTTTACAGTTACTAGATTAATTTCTTAGTCTGTCTCCTTTTATCTTTGGAGAAGTTAAACTTTGTCTTGCCCAGAGAACTGAGATGAATATGACCTGACAACTATTACTTGAATGTTGTAAAACCTAAATGTACAATACCCAAGATGAGTGAGTATTATTAGCTGATAAGTATTTTGTGTGGAAATGCTAATAATTTTAAAATCATAACTAGAGATGAAATACCAGATTCAAGAGCGTAATTTACTGCTGAGTGAAACATCATCTGCACTCCATTCTAATTAGCTGGATTACACAACTGCAGTTTACATGGCAAGGATGAAATACTGTTAATGACTCCTATGAAAACCTTCAGTACAACCAGCACTCATGAAAGTCAAACAAGTGGTTAATCAAGTTGTTGACTTTATTATGGTTTTTGGTAGTTGTTTTTTAATTTGTTTGGGGGTATTTTTGTTTATTTGTTGTTTGTTTGTTTGTTTTTTTAAATGAAAAGATGTGTGGGTAGGACTACAAGCTGTAACTGTATTTTTAGAATCCTTTTACACCTCTTCAGTCTCAACTATTAACCCTGATATTTACCCCTCATTCTTGTATGCCCTGAAGACTGAACCACATGGGCATACAAATGCACAGATATAGGAGGTTGTTGCTCAGAATAAGTATAAATAGGTGATATAAACCCTACAAGAGATGAACAAGTCCCAGGACCATTATTGCTAAGATTGTGCAATGAAAATAAAATCATAGTATATGCATAACCTTCCTGTTTATTCATGCTGGACACTTTATGCAGTAAAATGCAGATACATTTTCACAGCTATGTAGCAGAAATAAGAAAGCTCTCTGGTAGTCACTGCATCAAACAACTAAAGCAAGTATCTAAAAATAAGATAAAAGTCATAAAATTCTAAAACTGTGTGAGGGCAGAGCTTCATAGTCAGTGAACTGTGAATTGTGCAAAGCCACTGGTTCTGTCTGTATGGCAGGAAAACTATCATAACTATTAGCCTAAAATAAACTTGTGTAAGTTGAGGAAAGTTTCTAACCAATTTCCTGCTGCTTATCTGCACATTTTGGCTCTAACATACCCTTAGGTTTGTGCATATTTGGATATTTCTGTGTTATCCTTTCCGGAATCTTCAGTCCAAATTTCAGTTTTTTGTTCAGTTTTTCTTCTTTTTTTTTTTTTTTACTCTAAAGGTGTAAGTTTTATCTTTATCCCTTAAAGACTTGGATATCAAAGGAACTTCTATTCAGTTTGATATATATGAAAAAGACCAAGATGCCTTCCAGGCAAGTGGTCAAATCACAAAGCTATCAGAGCCCAGCTCTTCGTGGTGGGCAGGATATCTGAAAGAAAATCTTTCCCCGTGGATTTCACTCAGCTTCTGTAAACCAAGCCAGTGCACGTACAAAAAGAGAACAAGCTATGGGCTCAAATATGTGATTTCTGCAAGTTTCAATGGCAGAATGCTGATAACTGCATCCTTTAACTTGCTGGGCAATAAACTTATGATTTATTGGATAATCATAACTTCTGTGCTAGATTTCCTCGATGTCTTCTCTTTGGTTTTAATGCAATTTCTTTTAGACACTGGACTTGCATAAATTTGGTGGAAAACTCAGAAACTTATTACGAGGACTCTAACCATCAAGCTAAAACAGCTTTCCTTATATATCTCATGTTGGGATCCACAAAAAAAAAAAGTTTAAATTTTTGAGTATGGTGAAAGATGGCATTTTCTCAAGTATAATTTTATTACTAAATGCCAAAAAGAGGTTTTTAGTGACCATTTCAAGATAAAGTGATTGACAAATCTGCAGTTTGTAGTTTGTGTGATGAACTTTCTTTGGACGGGAGCATTCTGCTTTTCTCAGTCATTGAATTTATACTGGCACCAGTGTGACCCAGTAGGAAGGGTCAGCTGAGTCCCATTGACTATGACCTGTTAATTGGACAGAGATTTTTGCTGAATGAATGTTTCACACCCTATACTGCACATCATTAATTAATGGCTAAGACTAGCAGCTCTGCACTGGCTGGTCAGAAGACAAGATTTATTTTCAAGTACCTGAGGCAAGATTCAAACCACAGACCGAGAGAACAATTTCATCACCACTCCACAAGTAGAGTTTTTACTGACAGCCAATTTGAATAACTATTAGGCATGTTCCATACAACCCTTCCCTGACCTATGGCTCCATGTTTCAGTACAGAACCCATACATGTTCTTCAGGGATGACTGCTTTCCCTGTACAAACAGGAACTCATATTCCTCAAATATTCCTGTTTTCCCAGCCATTTATTGCGCTACATGAAACATGATCCAATTGTTTTTATTGTAGTAAATCCAGCAGTAACTGCAGCCTATTTAAAATCATTTTAGCTAAACATATATTACTGCTTCTACAAGTAGAGCTTGAAATTTTCAGAAGTGCTCTCCTCTTTTCAGTGCCAGGGGGAACGGAAGGTAAAATATAGTGCTTTAAAAGTAAGCCTCTTCCATCTGCTTAGCTACCCTTAGACCTACTTCAGTCTGCCAGGAATAGCCTAAAATTGTTTCTATTTTTCATCTGTAGTTAAAACACTAACAGGCATAATGAGAGCAGGAGCTTTTATAAAATTACTGACTGCCAGGATGATGAATTCATTCTCTTCTGTTAAAATGAGGCTGTGTTTTAGATTTGATGTCATCCTATGATGTTTGGCTATTACTCTGCTTTTAAAGTAGCTAAATGAACCTTTTCTTAATACTCAAGAGCACTATTTCTGCTGCTATATTTTAGATTCTCACAGAATTTTCATTATAATAGTTTATTTTTGAGACCCAGTGACTTCACTGCAAAAATCCTCCAGGCAAAAAACAAATGGATCACAGAGTCTCAGCTTGGGAATAAATCAAGAATGGCTTATTTAAGTTGATTAAAAAAACATAGTATGAATTTTGATTAATTTTTTCCAAGGTATTATTTCTACATATTAAAAAAAAAAGTATTTCAGAATTATTCTTTGTGACTAGATCAGCTCTCAGTCTTTAAGCAAACATGAAAGATTTGATTTGTATTTACCAGTACAGTCCAGTGCTATTAAATCAGTTTATTTAAAACCTAGAGTTTTCTAAACTCATGATCTTTTAATGTTGAGGGGTTTGGGGATTTGGGTTTCTTTTATGGTTGTTTTTGGTTTTGGGTTTTTTTGTTTGTTTTGGTGGGGGTTTTTTTGTTTGTTTTGGTTTGGGCTTTTTTAGGGGGATTTGGTTTTTTGTTTATTTTGGGTTTTGTTTATTTATTTATTTAAGGTGTATTTGAATGTGTCTGTGTGATTCTATACTTCACCATTTTGTTTCATAAACTAAGTCTATTTATATTGTACCAAAACACAGCACAAGTCCATGACCTGGCAGCTAAAATCCCCATTAAAACCAGAATTCCCAAGCAGGCTGCTGAACATCACTCCAGAATCCCCCTGAGATGCTGAGATTCTCCAGCCTCCATCCCGTCAGCAGTAGTTCCAGGAAGAGGCCCTACCCTACATCTCCTCTCCTCTTTCCAGGAATGGTGATGACAGGACATGGTAGGGACTCTGGCACTTGTGGGAGGGATGATGTTTTGCTTCAGCTGGAAAGGAGATCTCAGTGTTTACAGGTTAGCCCAGGGACAGCCAGGTGGGAACAGCTTTGATGCATTTTCCAGCACAGGTTTGCTTCATCATCTCTCCTTGACCACACACATTTTTTCATGGTTCATCTTTGTATTAGTATCTGCTATGGGGAACTCTTTGGCTAAATACTAAATGTATGTTGTTCTTTTTGGAGCTCTGGGGATGCAGTGGTCTGCAGCCATGCCAGCACTGGAAGGATGCTGTGTGATCTTGCTGATCTGCAGCAGTTCACTGGCAGAGGACAGGACATAACTTGCTTCAGTTTCCCAGCCCCAGGGCCTTGAAGGGTCAGTGAAGATGAATGGAGTTGTCTTGCTAAGATGTTTGCTCCTTTTTATTTCACTTAAGGGATGAAACCATGTTTTCTAACAGGATACAACTGTTCTTTCTTTGAACTGTGAATATTCTTTACACTCCCGCTCATGTGGGATGTTTGATCTTATTGAGGTTCATGTGAACAGTGTGGAATATTGCTGGGTTAAATGCATTAACCCTCATATCACATTCATGTTAATTTGTTGGGCTTTTTAAAGTGTTGTGTCTGCTTAGATGTGTGCCCTCATTTTAAAACCACAAAGACAGTTACACATGCAGACTGTGCAGACTTCTATCAATGGCTCTGTGAAGGTCAGTGATGCACAACCTAGGGAATAATCATTCAGTGTAATGCCTTTACAATGAAACTTCACCACTGTTTATCATCCTTACAGCAAATCTATTTATAGGTATTGAAGCCCTAAGTGGAGATTTTCAGGATTAATTTTCAGGATTAATAATGAAAATAAGCGCATGCAGTTACATTGTTGAACAATATTCCAGTTCTGAAAACTGATAGAAGATGAAATGAAGAATATCCTTATTATGGATCAAATTCTACTTTTCTGTGCAGATCTGCATTTAACAATCAGGTGATAAGGCAGCTAAAAACCGTGTTACTTAATGTGCTTTTTGGAGATCCAGAGTAGATGAAAATGTCTATGCTGTTAGGCACTTCATAAAATTGTTCTGCTGACACACATCAAAGGACATGAGGCTGTCCACTATCACCTTAGCATCAGGCCTGCTGGAGGTGTTTAATTCACTCTCCTTCTCCACAGTTTGGAGAAATTCATTAATAAACAGAATATGTTAAAATATAATTCTTTCTTCCAGTCCACAGAGTGATATTTTGTTTTAAAGTTGTATCTGTAAGAATCAAACAGTGCAATTTCAATTTAATTCCCCTAATATTAATTGAAGACAAATTTATACAGAATTTAAAATTCTTGCCTTGAAAAAAAAGATGCCAAAAAAGGAGTTCCTTACCTCCTTCTTACTTCAAATTTCAAATTACTGAAGGCTCAACAGTTTTGCATGAAAATCTGGCTCTTGAATAGCCTCAGCTTTTAGTAAGATTCAGGACTTCTTGCTATGGGCACATCAACTTTACGGTAATGATTTGTACTGTGAAAAATACTGGACAAATGAAAGGGACAAATGAAAGGGGAACTCCAGGATCACCTGTAGTGCCACAGCAGCAAAGTCACGTGGATGCAGCCCCCCAGTACCTCAGCATCTTCCTGTGGAGCTGTGCATCACTCCTGGGATTAATATGCCACAACTGTTTCATCCAAACAGACAGAGAAAATGTTTGATTGCCTCTGCCCCATTTATCAATTTTGTTCTCTGAAGTTCTGAGTTCTTTGTAGCTTAATGCAAGCAGCATGTCCAACATATAAAAATCTGAGTATCAATTTGTCTGCAATTAAAATTTTAGGAATATCCTTTTACTTCATACAGAATAAACATTCATCTTAGCAAGGAGACTTTTACTTCATAAAATATTATGCTAACTTTATAAGCCCTTGATTATATATTTCATTTTGCATATTTAAGTGCTAAGAAAAGTTTAGATTGAAAATATGTAGAAGCCTAATTGAAGCTGGAAATACAGTCAAATAGAATGGAAATGGCCCAAGATTCAATCAAATTCAGGTAGTTTTCACTGAAAAAGTTCTCTTCCTATTGGCAAGGGGCAGTCAGACAGATAACTGGTAGCATTTTCAAATCAGTAACATTGCACAATTCATGCTAGGAGAGAGTGATGAGCAAAGTGATATATTAAATAAGAATATCCTTTGTTGGCCAAGACAAGCTTTGCAGGGACTGGTGTAGGACTCAGGGACTCAAATCATTATCAGATTAAATTAAATAAGAAATAATGTGGATATGCTTCATGCAGTTGCAGCAGCAAATTCAATTAAATTTAAAGTTTAAAATCAAACTTGCAGTTTTCAGTGGCTAGATCTAATGGAAACATAGGCTTCCTGAGTGACAGTCTTCCTTTGCTAGTGAAGGGTACTATGATATAAGAACATCAGCTTTTAATTTTTTTTTTCATTATTGTTATTTTAAAGCTTCCAAGATAACTAATTGGTACAGTGCTTGGGGTTATTTTCCCTATGTTGATACAAAATTAGAGATACATCATTTTTATCCATAATGACAATATCTGAAGGAAATGAATTTCTGAAGGTGATGACATTGGTACAGAGTAAAAGGCAGATGAGAGGAAGAGGAAGGAGGGCATTTGAATTATAACTGAGAACAAAATTGTGGAGAACAGACCTAGAAGGTTCTAATCTAAAGGGATCATTACCACTATTGTTTTCTTATGTGCTTTATTTTTTATGCTTTAGTGTCTAAAGGATTTAGGAATTTTCAGCTTCAAAGTACTTATATTTACCTCGGTTTTTAAAATTTTTAAGACTACCCACAGAAATTTTTGACGTGTTTGTTTAAGCATAAAATTAGATTTTGAATTTTCCATGAAATGGGATGGGAAAAATCAGTCTGAAAGAACTGAATCATTAAATGTTATTTCCAATTTCTTGGTTTTGAATATTTTTATTTGAACAAGTATTCAAGTGTTCAGTTTTGAATATTGTATTCAAACACAACATGATGAAATATAATTTTAAAGAAATAATATAGAACTATATGGTTTTTATATCTGACAGTAAACTTACTGAAATAAAGAACTTTCCGATTTAATTTCTGCATGTCTGCTAAAACAGTCTTAAAGGAATATCTGACAGGCAACGGCGCAAGATGAGGTGCTAGCAATTGTTGATTTGGGAGCAAAATAATTCACCTGAGTTTGTGGGGAGAGGCCTCCAATTAAGTTCCTTAAAAGACACAATTCCTTGCTAAATTTCAAAAGACAGTGCAGGTGCAGCATGCTGTCTATGTTGCTCTTTTTATTTTTTTTTTTTTTCCATTTCCATATCTGTGTATAGTCCTTTTTGTTGCCACTGGATGTAGTTCGCTTAGAATAAGCCAGTATTTCAAATGTTAAATCTGTCTCCTGAAAATAGGATATGCAGAAGAGCTAAACCATCTCAGGCCTATTTTATTGCAGGTTGAAGATAGTAATTTGTGTGTCCTCAGTCTTCAAAGAACTCCCTCCTGGTGAGTAAAATATAAATGACTTAGGAGATATTATTTGATGTGTTTTGACGCTGCCTGTTTAAGGCATCTTATGATGATTGATAAGTTAGGTAATGCAAGACAACACTTGTAAATTTCTAGCCTTGCATTTTAAAGCTGTATTACATTGCTGATATTTTCTAAGCTCTTCTTAGCACTCTAACACAGTTCACAGGAGCTATTTCTTCTCTTAGGTTTCATGTGTGTTCAAATAGAAATATGCTAGAAAGATAAAAAGTAACTTCTTATTGATACGTGCTTTGTAGAATCCTAAATGCGCAAGACAAAACATTCCAAAAAGGTGACTCTACTAGAATTTATGTGGGCTGTTTTTTGGTTTTTTTTTCACTTTAGAGTGTCTGCTTTGAGATGAATTAGCTGTGGAAAAGGCTGAGTCCTGTGCATGGCTTATCTGTATAAAAAAGTTGCCTTAATTATTCAATTTAACATTATTGAAACTTCTCCTTAGCGCCCTACATTTGATTCAGACTCTCCAGTTATGGTCCAAATCCACATTAGGAAAAAGGTTCCAAAATACCTAAAAGGACAGATTTTGAGATAGGGCAAGCCTATCATGCTTTGACAATATTCAGCATTCATGTGTTCATTATTATCCTTGAAGATATTTTTTAAGTGATGGAGTTTTATTTGTCAGATGCTGAAATGTCATTTTTGCAAATAAGTGACGAATTATTGCTTTTGTTGCTTCTGTTGTCACGTTTTGTTTGCACCTGCTTTTTCCATTCTTTGCACTCAACTTGGTCTTTGGTTTCAGCAATGTAAAATCTTCCAAAATCAAGTAGATGGTGAAAGAAAAATGGAAAAATATTTGAGCAATGTTGTGATCTTTTGTGGAACTACAACTTAAAAAGTCTGTCCTGGACGTTCTTTTAATTAGGAGGAAATAGAAAAGGAAATCTCTTAGGTTTTCATCATACTTGAAATGTAACTGATGAACATATTTAATCAAGACAGGGTCTGTAGGCTTATTTTGGGAAAATAAATGAGGATCTTTAAGGGGTAGGATTTTGTACCTTACTGCAAAGAGCTGGACAATGCTATGAAGCAGACTGAATTACTGAAGCATATAATAGGCAAAAATTTTCTTATTGGAAACAATTCCTTAAAATCTAAGAAGCAGATAGTACCACAAAAGAGTTATTTTTCCTAATATTTTTGCAATCGTATTAATTGTAATTGCTCCTGTATAAAGAATGATTCCTATTATAAGGTGTTCCTAATGTTTCTTGATTATTAATCACACAGTATCATTGCTAGGTAGTCCAAAGAATGTATTCTCCTTGAGAGTCTGTGCTGGAATTTTCAAACCATTAATACTATTTAGCTGCTGGAGGCCTCTCTGGCCTCCCAGTGAGGCAAATTCTCTGTCAGGGGAGTCTTTTCTGATTTATTCTTTTATTGGTGCTGGTGACTTAAAAGTGTCTTTGTGTCTGAAACTAGAATATTATATGTTTTGAGAATTTTTATGATGTCAAAGAAAAAGCAAGTACTGAAAAAATAGCTCCTATTTTTCTCTACAACATTCTTTTCTATTGATTAGATGTTGGCATATTTTTGCACTCTATGATCTAGTTTTATGGTTGTCTATTCTTCCATGACTAGATAGCTTTTAGTCTAAAAAGTCACTCTTAAGAAACATCATTAATAAGAAAAAGCAGTGACTTTTTTTTTTTTTTTTCTTTTGGTAACACTCTAGAGCAAGTACTGAAAAAAGTATTTTTCTCTTCTACAGAGAAGTGGAAGAACAGTTTCTCACTGACTTGCAACTGAATATGAACTAAGATACCTGAAGTAGAACTGGTTAGGAAAAGTTTCATGTAATATTTGTAAGGAATATATTCCTTAGCTCTGTAATAATGGGAGAGAGTAGAAAAGGCCTTAACCAGAGCAGTGTGCTAGATAATCAAACATTGGCAAGGTAATCAATGTACTGGGAAGGGAAAGAAGCACAAGAAAAAAGTCATTGCAAAACAAGTTGTCTTATTAAAAACTTTAGTTGCTTTTGCTAAGGTATAATTTCATCTTTATGTTGATGAAATTTCAATATCTGAGTCAAATCTTTTTTCTGTCAGATGCAGATTATATAATTGACTCAGAAAAGAGCCAGAAGCAAGTATTATGTCATTGAGAAATCTTAATGGTAGGAAATTGATAATTTGGAATTGAATAAAAATGTTTTTTGTTTCTGTTCATTTTGTTGTCTTGCAAATGACCACTACAAATGCCCCTGGCTAAAATTGTAAATTAATTTTTCTTAGGAACATTTAATGTTCTAATTCTTCTAATTTTGTAAGTAAAAGTACCCTTATGACTTGTAGAGAACTAAAAGCCTCATTTCCATTCTTAAATGAAATTAACTGAATCTATTCAAATTTTAAGCTAGTTATTGTGCTTAATTTGAAATGGTCACATTTTAGCATATTAAAATGTTTATAACTCACATGAACCAAAAATAATTAAATTGACATTTGACAAAAGCTGAAGGCTTGCCAAGGGTTCATTTTGTAAGAATGATTCTGACAGTATTTAAAATTACTGCTTATCCAAATAATGAAGTCATTGGTGGGGAACTAGAGTCTGTTTTTTATTTCACATGTAGAAATTTATTGTCAATATATTAAACTGTAAAATGTTTGCACATATAAGGAGAACAGACCAGCTGTTCAGACAGTGTAGTCTTTGTATCTTACTCAAGGTGTGTGGAATGATGGTGATTTATGACAGCTTTGGATGTGACAGTATTTTATTTAAATGCATTAGAACAAGGTCCCCAACCTCTTGCAATCAGCCTGAAGGATAAATGGATTTGTCTGGTTTATATCCTTGCAGAAAATTATCTAGTCAAAACATAAATATTAGCTAAGGATTTTTGTGATAATAAGACTACAATTTCAATTGCAACATGAGCTTTCAGGTCAAGTTGAATTTTCCTGTCTCTTAGAGGGATAACAAAATATCTGGAGCTGATGTTATTTTTCCTTTCTGTCTTATTTTTCTCTAGCTGAGCTCCCTCTTCCTGAGGTTAGTGGCAGTGGCACAAATGCACAGGTTTCTAAAGGGAAGGGGGATGTGGTATCTTGTTTATGAATGCAGGTATCTCAAAGGTGAGATTTGTAGAGAAAGCTTGAATAAAGATTTTCTTTTCTTTTTGTTTTTCTCTTCTTACAACGGATTTTATGGGGACAACTGTAAGTTCTTGTGATAATTAAGTCCTCTAGGATACCACTTTATGGGATTTGCTCTAGAACTCTGTCAGCACAGATTTTACTTTTTCTTAGAAGGAATGAGTGCAGACAATGACTTCAGAAATTGTGAATTGTATCGGTGTCCTGAAGAGTCTCAGGCTAGTTTGATGGAAGAGAATTACCTGATTGTCTGTTTATGGTCTCCAAAGCCTGAGAAGATTCTAAGATCATGCTTTCTAGATGGAATTCAATAGGAGTGATTCTGGTGCTTTGATTTCTTTCCTTTCAATGGAAATTTCTGGAATGTAGTGTTTTGATCCCTGAAGGAGATGTGGAATTTATTAATCTGAGAATCTGTAAATAGCTATGTAATAATTATGAAGAAAAGCAGTTTCAATATTTCTGCCACTCTCTTAATAAAGGAAATGCTGCCTCAAATATCAACTGCAAAAAGCTGTCTTAAGAATAATGTTGTAGAAATAATTAAACTAATTGCTCCTTTCAAAAGTCAAGGCATTTTATAGTGATTCTTGTGCTCAATCCCACACTGTGTTCACAGTAGCATTTTATGTGGGAAAGAACTTGTCAAGCTTTGCTCATTCAGAACAGTGCATTCCCAGTGACTCCACTGCAGCAGCTGCTGGAGTTGGTTGCAATGCACATGAGTCCTCAGCGGGGCTAATCCAGCCTCCTTTGCCAGAGTAATCCGAGGTCTGAGTGGGGGAGTTGCCTAATCATCATACACTATTCTTTAGGAATGCCACCAGTGTGCACACTCAAACACTGCCTCTGAGTTAATAAAAAGTCATTTTGTGAAGACCCTGTGTTGAAAAGAAGTATAGACATTTAAGTGAAAAATTTCTGGTTTCCTAGCAAATAGTTCTAGCCCTTATCAGTTGTTTATGGGAGGGAGGGCTCCTTTGTGCCCCTTTTCTCCTGCAAAAACTGGAAAATTACTTTATCGTAGATTTTTCTGTGATAATTTGTAATAGGACAATGTTAAGTGCTGTCATAAAATCTGCCTTCAGGCAGACTGGAAATACTCTTACTTTCTGTACATTTTTGTGAATCCTAACATCAGTGATCTGAGCCATAGAGCTACTACTTCTCCTCCAGTTTTCTTTCAATGGCATTCCCTCTAATTTTTGTAATAAATATTGGATAAAATGTAATTAAATATAGGCAATAAATTTTAAAGATGTTCTAAACCTCTTTCTGCTACTTCCTTCTCTGATGCATTAAATTTCACACAGGAACTATAGATCCCAGTAGTTATCACTTGGCCTTTCCAGATGCAAATTGGGATTGTGCTGGCACTTTTAATCATTTTCTCATTTCTTCTCATCTCCTACCAGAATTTGAATCTCTGTTACCAAAGTCAAAGATCGTATAGAAAATAAGTATAAAAAGCTGCAAGTACTTCTGAGAAGCACTTGCTCTGTTCTATTCACTCAGATCATTCAGCATCTCAGGCAGGATCAGAAGAGATGGAAAAAGTTTTTGAAGTCATGAGCATACAAATATCATTAGAGTTGAATTTGACTTTCAACTTTAGTAGATAGTCTTTTTTTTTTTTTTTTCCATCCTGATAAAATGGCCACTTTTCCACATAGAATAAAAATGAAGTAGTGGAAGGTAATATATTTAATTTACCTTCATAAGACCTGCCTTTCAGGCCTTTCACTGAATATATACTTTTTGAAAGGAATAAATTGTTCAGACTTGCACATTTTATGGATGTTTTTCTTAAGCACGTTGCTGTTAGTTCTGCCTTGCATTTCATTGAGCTCCAGGAAGAGAATTTGGTCTGCAAGGAAATATGTAATTGTCCATATCAGCTGAGCAGCACAACTGCATTGAATGGCTTTGGAAGCCTTTCCTTAGATGAATGATGAAGTGTCAGATGCTGGACAATAGTTCTCCCAGAGGTTTCAAATGGCATGCAATCAAATCTTTAATAATGCTTGAAAATGAGTGCACAAAGACCCACAAACCAGTAGGAGAGTTGTAAAAAAATGATGCCAGTCACAGAATTATCTTTGTTGTACAGACACTCAAGACAGCTGCAGTATGTACATTTAATATTTTTTCTTAATTTAGCAAGCTGCAGACACTTCAGGTGTAAACTAGGACAATGAGTTGTTCTGTATACTTGGAGGGGATACAAATTTATAAGGTCACAGGCAGAAGGTGAATTCAAGGGGAGAGCAGATGCAGTGGGCCAAGAACAGGTAGCATGGGAGAGCTCCCTATTAGAATCTAATATACCAAATAAATTCTGTGGTTTTGTGCTGATTGATGCAATGGGGAAAAAGTTGAGAGGACTTGAAGACTTGAAAGCAAATTAGTAATACATAAAATCTGCTTAGTCCCAGCTTTGGTAATAATCTGGCAAGATGATTTCAGTGAACAAGTTTGCATGAATTTGCTGTTCTTTTAAGGGTCAAATTGTCTTTATACAGTGTGGAATTACACAAAAAAAATGAAAGGATAGAACTTTTGCTACAGTTGGTCCTCTGGCACCACATTTGGATGTATTGTTCTTCATAATACCGTGCCTGATAAATGGTTTCATAGAAACCAAATAGGCTTTTTCTGTAGAGTGTCATGACTAATTTGCCTCTGATTAATTTGGCAGAACACATTATAAAATATTGATGTGGATAGCCTAGATCCTTTCTTATAAATAGAGCAAGGTTTTACAGTGAATTATTTTGAGTTAAAAAATGTTATTTTACTTACGAATTTTAGAGGTCAAAATATGCTTCAGGGATGGTTTGGCTGATTGACAGATTGGAAGGTCATGGAAAGCAGGGGAGCAAGAAAGAAGATATATCCATTAAAGGATGAGGTAGAAGAAGTGGGCAAGAAAAAGGACTGTGGTGGATTGAGCATGGCTGAACACCAGGTGCCCACCAAACCATTGTTTTTCTCCTTCCTCAGCTGGGTAGGGGAGAGAAAATTTGCTGAAAGGTATTTTTGTTTCGCCCTTGTATTGTGTTTTATATGGCAAGGTTTTCTACTGGAGGGGCTGCAGCATCAATGCAGCCTGGGGAAGGAACTCCCTGGGAGTAGCCCTGAGGAGGAGCTGGGTGTGCTGAGAGCCCAGGGCAGCCCTTCCAAAGCAGGGCAGTGGGTCATGAAGGGGACTCTTCCCTGTCCCCTGCTCTGGTGAGGCATCACCCTCAGTGCTGCCTCCAGCTCAGGCACCCCCTGCACATGGACCTGCTGCCATGGGTTTGCTTTTCACTTGTTTTTCAGTGCAAACAAAGGAAGGGAAGCAGAAGAGCTGTCTCTTTTTTTAGTCAGAAGCTCCACCAGCAGAAGTAATGAAGTATTGGTCTCAGCACGGTCTCAGATTCCTCCTTACTCTGAGCTATAATTTTCCTTTGTCCTGCTCTTCCAGTACTCCCTTCAGCTCTGTGTGCTTTATACAGCCACAAGGTGTGCTTGTCCACCTCTCCTCAGGTGTAGCATCAGGGGAGCAGGAAGCTCTCCTCCCACTGCAGGTACCAAGCAGCCAGGTAATGCACACACGTTTCCAGAGTTCCTGTCAGCACTCTGGGTTATGCTCTGAATGTTGTTTATTACATCTCCTAATTACCAGGTGCTATTACAGACATGGGTGATGACTGGGGGAATAACATGGAGAGTGCTTTCAGAAACAATACACCAAAACATTACTGCTCCAGATATCCTTCAGGTTTGGGGTGATATCTGAAAATGCAAACCCTGAGGGTGGAAATCAGAACAATTGCATGCTATACTGTGCATCTCCAAAGGCCATAGAATTCCTCTCTTTTCCTTTTTTTTCCCTGTTCCTTCAGCAGTCTATGAAGGCTCCTATAAGTACAGCTTGCACTGTAATATTGGTAATTGCTCACCAAAGTGATGTCTATTTTGAGTCTGAGATCCATGAACTCAAATTTTCCAATCACCTTTCCAGTACTGTTAAAGTGACTAAAAATCAAGCAAGAGTTTGTGTCTTGTTGGAGAGCTGCAAGTAACTAAACAGGAGTCAAACTGGAACCAGTTTGCGACCAATCTCTGAACTCCAAGTAATTCCATTTTGTGACAAATAATCCGCATGGTTAATTTTCAATTATGTAGTTTATTTGCTTTTTATGTAATGCAATCATAGACATGCAGTATATTTTTCAAATCTGAATAAATTATTTCAAATGAGACACTAAAATACATGATTAATTACATTATAATGCTCAAATCAAATCCTGCTTTGTGGCTGGCCAAAAATACAGTTTCATTACAAGATTACAACCTTTTAAAATTAAGTAGCAACAGGCATCCATAGATGCACAAGCTAACGCTAATGCAATTAAAGATTGCTAAACAATATATTCAGAGAATTATACCTTGACCACAAAGCTCCATCTTGTTTTATATTCCACAGAACTTCATCTTAGCCATGAGATGAACTTAGTTTGGTCTTGTTTGTTTGGTTTTTTTTGTTTGGTTTTTTTTTTTTTTTTTTGTAAAATAGGATTCTGTCCTTTCATTTGAAGAGCTGAATCTGCAAATATTTAGCTCATGTTTTTTTGTTGCACTATCTTAACTTTTTCTTTCCACTGTCAATTTTAGTGATTAGTATGGGGAGATCCAAAATGAGCAGCTAGACATAATGAAACCCTGTGCTGAATTCTTAACTTTGCATCTGTCTATTATTGTTTCAGATGAAGACTTTAGTATTGTTCTCTTTTAGGAATATTGAAAAAGACTTCTTGTTGTCAATAGGAAAATCAATGACATTCATTTAGAGATATCTCCTAATTTTCCTTTTGTTTCCATTCATATTTTAATACAAAAGTGATAACATAATATTAGCCCAAATCCTGGTATTTTTTTTCTCTATTAAATCATATGATACCTGAACTGACTAAAAAAGCTTGTATTTTTCTACAGCCAATGACTTTGAAATAACATTTACTATGAATCTCCCAAGATAATAAAATAGCATTTGGATTTGTTGCTCAGAGTTGGTACTATTGTAACTCATTTTTAAATCATTGAAAATGTGACTATTACTACGCTCCTTTACAAATTTTTAAGTTTTTTATATCAAGAAATGTGGTAATACAGGAGGCAACCACGGAACAATTGAGAATAGGCACAATGACAGAAATAAAGGGTAGGAGTATTAAAAAAAAAAAAAAAAATCAAAAAATATTTCTTAGGTGGAGTTGGGTGACTGGGCTGGAAACCCAGAAATGGGATTATGAATGAAGCCATCATTTGACTAAAGCAAGAAAGATAGATTGAATTAAAAGCTTCTTTTTGTCTCAGTAATCATTTTAAGTTTTCAAGCGATCTGTGGTCTGCTGTGTTCAGTCATCCCTGGCTTTGCTCACCCAGTCTGTCACAGGTCATCCAAAGGTGCTGCTGGCTTAGGGGTTATGGGGTGTCCCCTCAATGACCCAGGGTTAGCAGGGCAAGATCACTGCAATGGGGAAACCACAGAGGGTGAAAGGCCCCCAGAGTTTGTAATTTTGTCAACATCCAGTGCCCTTGTCCTAAGCACCCTGAGTCATTCAGGGAAGCCCAGTGTATTCCTGCTTCTCCTGCCAGTTTGCAGGTAGGTTGAGATTGCTTTGAGAATTTGCTGTGCTCTGCTTATGTTACTAACTTTCTACTGCCTAGGACTGACAGAAGAAAAGCTGCAAAACTCTATCTCATTCAGGTAAAATCCTGCCTGTTCTTGAATGATTTAGGAAGGCAGTGCAAGGGTCATTGGCTAATCTTTTTCCCATTTCCCCCTAGTAAGTGTCTGAGCAGTGATCTCTGCACAGGGCACTCTTGTGCCACTAGGACTGCACTAAGAATTTTATCAAATACCAACTCTTTATTTTGTCTATTAGCGATCAGACCCTGCTAAAAATAATTATTGAACTGGTGAAGGGGATTAAACCAAAACTAAATTAACATTTTGGCAGTGTCTCTGTGCTGTACCAACCTTCAGCTCCCTCAAATGAAACAAAACATCCTCTGGTACATCTGTGCTCCCTCCACACAGCCAGTGGAACTTCAACCCAAGGGCAAGATACATTACTGTGACTGCTTTAGAACCTGCTTGCTTCACCTCAGCCACAAGGAGGTCTTAGCTCTTTTTATGGATACTTATTTTTCCCTGACAATAAACTCTGGGAAGGTTACTTTGTTCTATGGCACAAACGTCCTTTCTTTTCCGCAAAGTTTCTTAAAGTAACAGCTTAGCTTAAAATTTTCACTGGTTCACTAAATTTTATTTACTTACTGTGAGATGAAGTCAGCAAAATAGAGACATTTTGGAGCTACCTAAAGAGCTATTCTGAGAAGTGCAGTTTTGACCAAGGTAGAATGTTTCTTCTTGATATAATCATTGATTATTTCTCTCTCCCCATCTGGAAAAAAAACAACTTGAAAGTTGAAAGACATGACATATTCTAGGAGTAAGGGAAAAACAAATACACAGTCTTAATTGATGTCAATCTAAAGAGCCCAGCTAGAACAGCCTGTTGTCTATATCCTGGATAGCTTTCAATTTAATATAACATGATTTACAGGAATTGTCTTGCCTCCAATTTACCGAACATGTCACCCTTCCTAATGCATTTTTGATTCTTTTCAGATCCCTCCTCCTGATAGAGAAACCATATCTTGAACCTGTTTGCTCTTGTTTTTTTCTGAATTTCTCAACACTGACAGAGCTGGTGTAACTATATTATCTGTGGTTATGCTCTTTTGGGTTTTTTAAAATATGTAATAGATAAATGGAGAGCACATAGAAGTAAAGTTCATGATTCTCTGACTATGGTGAATATTTTTATGCATGGACTAAAATTCAGAATTATAAACCAAGATGATTGCTGTTCAAAAACAAAGCAAAACCAACAGTCAAGTTAAAAAAAAAAAAAAGAGGAAATGTCCTAGTGGTTGGTATAAAGTGTCTTAATTCAGAGCCTGAATCTATTTATTCTTGATGGTATTTTAGTCTATTTTTTTAAATCAATGAGATCATTTAAAGGTAGTTTTCTCAGACCATGAGTAGGAGGATGTGGCCATATGACCCGGTGGCCAAAAGTCTTCACTCAAAGCTTTTTATTTGTTTTTTAGATCTTTGAGTTTTTTCCTAAAGTAAAGATTTGGGATGACTACTTTTCCCCTCCTTTTGAATTTAAGGACTCTGGGATGCATTCAGAGGATATACAGCTGTTAAGTGAGTGTGACAAACTTGTGGAACATAAAGAATGGAATAAGAGAAGGTACGGAGAAGGAAAATAAGACCTCACAGAAAATGATCCAAGTTTGAGGAGACACCTCACTTTGAGGACTTAAAAATCTTTCCTGGGTTTTATAGATCCTTGAATGTCTTTGAAAAACCCAGCCGTCGTTGACTGAGGAATATTGAATACAGCCATCAAGGGGGGAAAAACTTGCCAGGAGCCACTTTCTCTGTATATGGGAGAAAGGTGCTGATGGGTATATCCTGCCTCAAGATACCTTATTGACTACGTGGAGAGCAGAGAGGGATTTTGGCTTGCATGAGCTTTAGTAATCCAAGCAGATCAAGACACAGAAGCAGATTGTGGATGTAAGATGTGCTCCCAGGCTTCTCCACCTTTGTGGCTCTGGTTACCCCAGCTGTCACAAAAACCCCAAAATCATGTAGCAGCTTATGGTGTAGGCAGATACTTAACTCTCCCCAGTGCTCAGTGGGGTTGTTTTGAACCTAATATTATCTTTGAAGCTGGCTGGGGTAGTTTTCAGCGACCTTGTATTTCATGAGAGAGCAAGTTTCAGAGAGCATTTGCACATTGGGAGAAGGATCATTGTGTCTCATTTGGCATATAATCTTTTATCCTTTCTGTTGTATACCTGCTGAGTGCACTGAATAAAACCAAAAGCAATTTAATAGCTTTACATGATGTGATGTCAAGCAGGCCTCAGGGAAAAAGGCTTCTCTTTTCCTGGCTAACCAACTTGCCATCGTGCCACTTTGCAGCACATGTACAATGTGTCACATCACATTTCCAAACTCTTGGTGGCAGATCTAAGTGTGCTCCTCCTACAGTCTAGTCAGCCCTCCTTGTCTGAATCCACACTGCATTAGGTATGATAGCTCAGACGAGCCATTTCACTAAAAGCAATTTTCTTCCAGCTGCGATAACAAATTCGTAGGTCTGTGGTAACCATCTACAGCACTTGAGATAACAATACCCCCCACCTGAACAAATTATCCAGCCTTCAAACCTTTACCTGTAACAAAAGACTCAGGTTGTGGCTTTTTTAGACCTGCTGTGCCGAGGTGTAAGAGGATTCTACACAGCCCAACTCCTCTGAAAGCATCACAGAAAGAGCACTCTGTCAGCTGGTTACAGGAAAGACCATTCCATTAAAAATGGAAGTATACATACCTATGTCTGTGTGAAGAATAATGTACTACAGAATGAATGACCTGGAACAAGTGATGTTCTGGTGCCTGACTAAAAAGCCAGAAGACTGAACTGGGTGCTTCTTGATGGTCAGTCCCCTATTCCCATATATATTCATTCCATGATTGCATTCAGCCCAGAAATTGAAAAAGGTTTTGTAACAGACCAGTGATGGACTTAAAAATTGGAGTTCTATTGTATTTTTCTAGGTCATACAAGGAATGTGGCTAATGAACCTGTGACTCACTAGCATTTATTGGAAGGTCACAGCAAAATTGAGTCTCCTGAACTGACAAGGTGGTAACCCATTATGTGAGACAAATTATTTTTCATTCCTTGAGTATGCATTAAACTACTGTTAATCATGATAAAATCTTTATGTATTAATGGAGTTCTGCAAGATTTTCAATGTATGCTAACACCATTCAACATCCACCATAAAGTATCTAAGCTGATGTTAGTGACTTCTGTATACAGAAGATGCAATAATATTTCTGCTTTGATTATAAAATAAGCTCTCTGATAACAAAGATAAAACACAATGCTGGTTACTATTTTAGAATAAAACTGTAGGCAGTTGCATGAATAATACACCACTGAAAGACTGGAATAACTCAGTACAGCCAAATGACCTTTACATGGATAGTAATTTTCTATTTCCTTCTAACTAGGATTTTTTTTTCATTGTCAATACCCTGGACTGTTACTTTTTAATTTTTTGTCAACTTTCAAACATTTTGTAGATAAATGCAAAGGTTGCAGATTAAATGTTCTTAATTAAAAGATAATTTAATCAGCCTTCTGAGAGAGGCAAAATCTACCACTTTAGGTTTGTTGCTGTTAAAAGGTCAGAATTTATCCACATATCTTGGGTAGATTATCAGGAGTGTTTCCCTCTTTTGGAGGTTAATTTCTTTTGAATGCACAGTCAAATACTGTCTTATCATAGGATGCCACATTGTGGTAACTGCTGGTAAATGCTGTGGGTTTAAAAATAATGTTTTGAAATGTGTTTTAGTATGTTTGTGATCTTGAATTTTTAAGTATTACTGTCCTTTTCCCAAAATGGACTTTTTTGCTGAGAGTGAATTTTAAGATTTTTTCATTTTGCTTGTTTGGGTTTTTATTCCTAATGTTAGTGGGCTGCCTTTCTATGGTCCTCATAATGTATTATTTACAGACAAACTAGTTGAGCATAAAATGCTGCTATTAGGTGAGAGTGCGGAGTTCAGCTATATAATAAAGCAGACTCTCTCCCACACCAGGATTCACTCTGAAATGGATTATAGATTGACAAAAAAATAAAAAAATAAAGAATTACAATCTGAATTATGTTTAGGCAATCAATAAGGAGCCTGTTGTAGCCACAGTGGATCTTAGTAGTGCTGAAGGAGCAGTTGAGGAACAGAAGGGACAGCACCAGGTACACCAGACACCATGCATCTGCTTTATAGGGAGCAGCATGCAGATATAAATATATCACTGTACTTGTGGGAATTGAAAACTGCAGAAGTTACAGTGCAGGTAGCTAGCAAGAAGCTTGCAAGAGTCTGGGATCTCCTTGTCTTTGTTTCTCCACAAAGATTTGCTGCTGTGGTTATGTTGATGCTGATACTTTTTTCTGTTGAAGAGAGATTTAAAAAAAAAATATGGCAAGGAAAACCAAAGTAAGAAGGGTTTTTATATCCCTCTGGTCAATAGATGTTTAGGATATAGAGCCATTTTATTTATTAGCCTGTCAATCTGTTTTCTGTGTTTAGAACTCCTTGCTTTCTAGTTATGGATCATTACCCTGACTGATCACTTTGATCTCAGGACATGGGTAGTGGAGAGAGATGAAACAGTGCTTTGTCAAGAGAATCATCTCCTGCTTCTTCAGGAGATGGAAAGCATGGGATAGGCTGTGACTCAAGTGCTGCAGAGGAGAATGGCACAATCCCCTCCATAACTGATGATGAGAAGTCAGATTTATCCTTTCCTTTATTGCTCCTCTGAAGCTAGCAGTAATACATTTTGAAAGCCTTTTTCATTCCCTGAGGCTCTGCTAGGATAATAGAAACCAAATTCCATTCTGCCTATTAGGTGTGAGGTTGGGGCAAAGATGAGTCCTGACTACTACAGAGCCTCTGTTCCTAGGACAACACCTTAATGTGTCAACTAGAGGTTTTATTAGGCTACTCTTTCTGCAAGCAGAATTATTTCCCTTCCAATGAAACAACTGGGGAGGCTGCTTAAATTAAACCTTGATACGAAACTCTACTTAACTGCTTTGTTTGTTTGATCTCACAGGTAGTTTCATCAAGGCAGACCTATTCCATTGCCCCCAAGGTTTTAAGTCTAGGCCAAAATGCTGTCTACCTTGTGGGGATTTTGTGAGTTTGGCTTTTTGTGCTGGGTTTTTGTTGTAGGCTTTTTCCCCCTTTCTTTCTAGCTGCTTCCCACACAGCTTGTCAGCGTTTTGCAAGGAGTGAGACAAAAGAGTGGAAGAATAAACTGAACGTCTTCTCAATACAATAAAAGTAAGAGAGTGACAGCCACTGACTGAAAATTAGAACTAAAAATATTCCTCTCTATTCTGAAGGTGAATCTTTGAGATAAGAGCAATTTTGCTAATAAAAACCCCCTGATGTCTCATTTCAATAGACTCAATGCAGCACATTCTGGCAGGAGTTTCCACTCCCATATAGGTTTTGGATTTGCTTAGAAAAACATCAAGCATAGTTGAACATTTGTGAGCAAAATAATTCTGCCAGTTCAGACTTTTTTTTTCCTTCTGTTGCTATTGCTTCAGATAAGTTAGTAATACATGGTAGAGGTGAACAACCATTTTAACAAAATGTGTTTTGTCCGTCTTCACACTGAGTAGTTTGTTCTACTGACTTCAAATGGGACAATTGACCCAACAATAACCACATGCAAAAATGAACATCAGTGCCTCCTCTGAATTATGGCAGTTCTGAAGACAGGTATGCAGAGGGAGCTGAATGACAAGAGAGATGTGCACAATTCCAGGGTCCAGCTGTTAATTTTAATAAACTTACCCATGATCTGGAAGGAAGTGACATGCTTATTTGTTATTCTCTTTTTATTTGACACCCTAAAAGAGTCCTCCAGGAGGCACTACGGTATTTTTTGTTTTGTCCCAAGAAACATTAATTTGATGAAAGAGATAGAAAGGTTGTGAAGAAATAACTTTGGAAAACAAAAGGGGACTAGTAAGGGCAGATTTCCAAAAACTATTTCAACAACTAGAGATGCAATTACACTTACAAAAGAAAATGTGACAGCTGCTGGTACAGGGATGTACACAGCTGAGAGAAGTGGGGTGATTGCTTTCAGGAGCTTAGTTGTTTTGTGGGATTTTTGTTTGTTTTGTTTTGGGTTTTTTGTTTGTTTTTTGTTTATTGTTTTTGTTTTCTTAATTTTGGGGGGGTGTTTGTTTTTTTGGTTTTTTTGGTTTTTTGTTTGGTTTGGGGTTTTTTGTGCTATTCATGCATAATACATTTCTGTGGGAAGAAACAGAAATGTGGGTGGCAGGGACTTCAGAACCTAATTCTGTTTAAAGAGACTGTTCTTGACCTGAGATACAGGAAGTCTTAGATTAGACCCAAAGTAGCCACAAGGTCTAAAGGCCTGATAGAGAGCAAAACTGAAAGTTCTTTGAAGTTCAAACATGTTGGGTGTCATTTCTCAAGCCAGGCAGAGCTCTGAATGCTTTAGAAGGAAGAATCAGCCCTGGCTCTGGAGTACACAAACTGTACCATGAATATTCTTTCCCTTTCACTGAGCCTCATCCATTCCTATTCTGTAAAGAAAACACTTTGTGCTTCCACAGCTTTCTTGAGAACCTGTAACATCCTTAGACTTTTGATAACCAATTTCCAGGTGAATATTAAGGAAAAAAGAAAATTATCTAGAATTCCTGCACAAATGTAATGTGTCTAAGACACGCTGCCAGCCACACTTCCACTGCTGAGGACAAACATACAGTCAGGATTCAAGTAGCATCCACCTTCATAAAACAAAATATATTTCTGACATATTTTTCTTTTCTTTTTTTGCTCTTGTTAGCAATTGTTTAATCACATATTCAGGTATTGGTATCTTCTTTTATTTATGATGGATGGGCAAATGATAAAGATACCAGTTGAGAAGATGATAAATTTCAAAGAGCTGCAATATTTTTTAAAAAATATATTTTAAAAACTATTTTTTTCGTTATTCAGGAGCATAAATGAGGCAAAAAAAATCCTAGGAACATTATTTCCGTAAGACACTTTCCATTAAGAAAAAGAACAAAATACTGTGACAGTCTTCCAAACTAATTATATTTTGATTTGTCCCTTGGTCCCTTAAAGACCCATATCTGTTTATTTCACTGTTGTATAAAATTTCAGCAGTAACTCTTACCAATGTGATTGTGATAAAATGTAACAGGATGTTCTTACTGACTTCATGCAGATACCTGGGGTTTCTAGCCTTAATAAGGTCTCACGAGACTGCTTTTTCAAGGGAAAGCATTCTCATGTATGACTTTTCAATTATTTTTTTTTATTGCACCAAGTTTGCAAAACTTTTTCTCACATAATCTTCTAAATGGTTTCATGTTTATTGTAGCAACAGAATGCTCTCAGTGATAAATGAGGCATGAATTTTCCTGTCACTTATTCTAATTTTCTTAAGCTCAAAAGGCACATGGGAACACATTTTATAACTTGCCTTTGATTACATGTTTTAGATATTTTTGCCTGGGTAACTAAGCTGCTGGAAAAGTCATACAATTATTAAATTACTCATAGTTAATTTTTTTAGAAGGTCTTGATGCTAGATGGATTTAGAGTGACTGATATTCAGTAATTCACTTTTAAAATATTCCTAACAGAATAGGCTATGCACTTGCTAAGTCTTCTACTGTTTTGTTTGAGTGGACCAACACTGTCCAATACTTTGAGAATGGAATACCTAAAACTCAAAAAAATCCCAAACCACTCTAATGTAGTCTTCTTTGAAACACTGTGATGGTATTCATTCGTTTTAGAATTTCATCTACCCATTAGGTCAAATTGACTTCATAAGCAGAAGTTTGAGGTTTAGATTTCATCAGAATTGTACGTGGTTCAGTAATTTTCATTATTTTAAAAGAAATGTGGTGTACTCCTGTAACTCCAGGCCCACACTTGGATGAAAAGACAATCTTATTCACCATTTTGAGACTTGGATGTGTTCCTAAATACAGTGACCCTTTTTGGAATGATCCAGATTCCTTAACTCCCTATCATTCACCTTTCGAAATCTGAGTAGCATCCAGTGCAGATTTTTCATTAATCCACTGGCTGTCATCTCACAGACTCTTAGTTCTGATGTGTAAAATAATTTCATGTTAGATAGTGAACCATGGCCTTTGAGAGCCCTTGCTAAGGAGCCAGAGCCCAAGAACAGATGGATGTGTGTGTATATATACATCCATATATAAATACATTTATGAATATATATGTATATATTTATGTGTATATATATACATACATATATATATACCTTGCCAGTGAAAATCAGAAATATGCAGACCTCTCAAAAAACTCTATGGGGATCATCTCTTATTTTAAAATCAGCACATACATGTAGTGGAGCAGTTCAGAACAGAAGGCAAATTGTATTTGTCTTCATGAGCTGTTCCATGCTGTGCTCAGCAAATGTAAGTATCACAACACTGAGCTACCTCAGACACCAGCAGTTATGATAATCTAAAAAGAATTCACCACTTTCATTTATCAATATTGCAAACGAGATTTGAATGCTGAATTATGGGTGAAAATGTTCTGCAAAATATTCTGGGGTTTAGATAACTTTTATAACACTCAAATTTGCTTTAATACTTTGCTACTCCTTAACAAAGAATTACATTTTTAAAATGTACTCAATTTACATTTGAGGAGCTCCGTTCAGAGCAATAATGTCAGGAAGATGATATATGTAACTGAGAGTAGACCTTATGATAGACTTTTAAACATTTCTTCTACTAAAGCAGCTGTTCTGAAGGAACTGTAATAGATTTTATCATAGCTGAAGTTCTCCTTCTATCCAAGATGACAGAAATCTGTGTCTGCATTTAATGAGGACCAAACTGCTACCTCAAGTACACCTAGAGGTAATTTTACAAAAAATATCTTTTGCTTGGAATTAAGAGATGTTCTGTCCCTTGCAGAGTCTGGTAATCTCTTCCCTGTCCTGTTGGTGCATCTCTGCTCAGAAAAGTCTGAGAACAGGTGGAGAATGCATTGAAATGGGTAAAGCTGCTGCCAGCCCCATATGGCACAGCAGTGGGTAGAGGTCCCTCCTTCTGGAGGCTGTGCAAAGTGGCAGTCTCCAGCCTCTGAGATGAAGTCTGGGATAATTTGCCATCAAATCAGATGTATTTATTCTGTGATCATAGTTTTCTGTGTGTGAAATGAAGTTTGCTGTACTTCTAAGTTCATTTTAAAATATTAATCCAAATTGCCCTGTTTCTAGGGTTGTCAGTAAAATGTTGACGGATGTTTTGAGCAAGAAAAAAGGAGCAGATTTCTCTTCAGGTTTTAATGAATTCTTTCTAATGAAATGAGAATTCCTGTTGGCAAGGGAAATGATGAATCATTTATGCTTCCTTCATGGACAAGGTGTCAGGAAACAGTAAGAGAGTATCTGCAAAGGAAGATGAGCCAGGAGCCAAGGGCAGCACCAAAGCAGACAGAGCAGAACCATCAGCACACAGAGATGCAGCTGGCAGACCCAGAAATGCTGAATTCCCTCTGAATTCAGGTCAAGCAGCTAAAGGGAGAAGGGCAGCTCCTGGGATGCTGGAGGGAGGTTTTTACCATGGGGGCCTCAGGTGAGGCTTCTTACTGCTCTCACAATTCCTCTGAGCTGATCTGATCTGAGGTTACACAATGCTGATCTTCTGGAGCAGACTTTGTGCTGCTGATCTTCTGTGGCAGGATGGATGAGAATGCAGGGGCTTGCACAGACAGGAGGTGAGAGGTTCCTTGGGTGGTCAGTCTGCTGGTGAACTCCTGGCATGAGAAATGTGTCGCACCCTTGCCTTATTGCCTGCAGCTCCATTAGTGAAAATGAGTTAAATTAGCTGAGCTGTTGATGTATATTCATCTGTCAACATCATTCTTACAGCTTGTTGCAAGTCTGCTTCTTCAGAGCACTAGGACCCTATTAAAAATAAAAAGGTTTCTGTCAAAAATCACAAAAACTGTTTAACTGTATTTTGGTGGGTGATGGAAAAAAACTTTTAAGGTCTCTTTGTTTGAATTTGAAATCCTAAGGATTCTCTGATAAGGAAGTTTCTAAAAAGGGTTTGTGAAGGTTGAGGTAAAGGCATGTCAATCTTAAAATAAAATTTAAAAAAAAATCAAGGTGAAGCTGCCCCTCTACAAGGGGATACAGTACAGGTTAGTACAATGAGGTGGGTTAGATTCAAGAGACTGAGAAGTCTTCCAATCACTAAATAGTGTCAGTTCCCCAGGGTGCAACAATCCTCTTTGGAATCCCTGGTTTTCTGCAGTAGAGTACTGTCTTTAATAACATACCAAAAATGGATGTACTTTACAATCTTGGCCAGAATTGGAAAAAGATTTTACTTTTCTTAGACTATATTTTTTTGAGATTTACTGTTTTTTTCATGCTACTTTTAAAATTTTTTGCTGTAGATTGAAAAATGTGGGGATATTAAAGCACAGTATGTGCAGTCATTGGATAATAACTTTGCTCAGTCTCTATTTTTCCATTAAAATATTAAATATAACTATCCAAAGTTTCAGGTGGATGACAATAGAAATATTTCACATGGATCTTGCCAGAAATTTCTGTTTTGGCATACAAATCTAAGTCAATCAGATTTGCAGGAGACATCTGTGAGAAACTCATTTTCAGCAGGTTGCTTTTAATCAGTCTGACCATGTCAGAATTCTGTAAGCACTGAAGGAGAACAGCTTCTAGCAAGTGATGCAGCATACAGCCTTACAAAGTTCTGGTGCCATTGTAATAAAATGCCTTTTTTTTTTTTTTTTTTTTTTTTTGAGGCTTAAATGACTGCAAGTAAAAATAAGGCTTTAAGACCTCTTAAAACCATTGAGTTTAGCAGTGAATGTAGTGAGCTGTAGTATCTTCTTTTGTTAGCAGAAGAGAAAAGATTCAGAAATTAGGTAGTCCTAATGGAAAGCAATACTCTTTGGGTTTTGTTTTGTGATATATATGTTACTATTTACTATTATCAACCTTTTAAATTTTAGAACAAAAAAAGAAAAGAAAAATATGTCAGAAATATATTTTGTTTTATGAAGGTGGATGCTACGTGAATCCTGACTGTATGTTTGTCCTCTGCCATCTTGGGTCCTGTGGGGCAATCATTCCAAAAATGAAATGAGGGAGTACAATAGTCATTTGATGTGCTCAGTTTTGATACAGCATAGGATGTCATTGATTTTTCCCAAACTACAAGTTTCATCTGATATGTAATGAGATCCAGAGAAAATAACATTCTGGGAACTTAGACTGTGTTTGAGAAATGTTTGTTTCTTCCTGTTTTTTCCTTTTGGAAAAAGACACAATTTCAAACTTCAACCCTTTCTTAATTTGATGGATCTTCCAGAGAATAATGATGTTCTTGAATTCCATATACTGGATTCAGAGTGTTCTTGCCTGTGTGTGGCAGATGCCTGTCCCCATCCCCAGCTGCCAGCTGTCCCCATCCCCGTGCCACAAAGCAGGCACAGGCTGGCAGCTGCACAAGCTGTGCCATTGCCTGGGAAGGAGAAGGCATCACTTTATCCCTCTGTGCTCAGTGGTTTGAGTGACTGCCAGGGGGGTGCCTTCCACTCCTGGGGCTGAGGGGAAGTGCTGCGCAGCACCTTGTGTGCCTCTTGCTGGAGCACTCGGGGGGTCTGTGGCTGTCTTGGATCTCATGAGTGCATTGCGCAGCACCTACATAATCTCTATTCAAACACAAGGCCAGCAAGGTGACACAACAGCCTGGTGTGCCTGTCCCCTAACAGCCTGGCCTCAGAAAATGGACACCAGAGCTGGCTCACCAGCTTGAATGAAGTGCTGTGTAAGAAAGGCTCACCCACCCTTTACAGAGCATGAAGATATTTGGGGTGATACCAGGCATGACATTGCAACCAGTTAGACTGTTTCCCTTTTTAAAATATCCAAAGATTTGTCAGATTATAGCACAAATTTAGCCAATAAACTCTCTGGCCCTAGACACTTTTATCTCATCCTTATAGCATGACATGGTCTTGGTTTAGGCTCTGTCTATGTCTGTCACATAAATAAAGAAATTCTCTTCTAGAGCCAATTAGAGTGCTCCTAAATGTTCAGCATGGGCTACCCTAAATGAAATAGGTCTCCATCCGACATTTTTTGCCCATTATTCTACTTTTAAAAAGAGGATAGGAAGTTAGGACATAAATTTTGTTACTAATGCTTCAGGTTCTCTCTAACAGTGTCTAATAAAACCTCATAAATGTAAGCATTGTTTCATCTTTCCAAACTAAAATTTACAGTGAAGGCAGAGGGAGGAACATGTATGTTTCTTCTCCTTTTCTTCTGAAATAAAACCTCAGTGACTCTAAGAAGGAGCTGCAAAATGAAGTGATTGTGTTATTTTATTAACCTTTGGTTGCAGCCAATTTTTCCTTGATGGCAATATGTAAATTTTCCCTCAATTTGGATGTCATTCTACTGGCATATGGAATATTGTTCATAGGATTCTTACTGGGTCAGAAGATGTTTCTTCTGTCAGTGTGAAAGCAGAATCTTACTGCCAATAAAAAGTGTGCTGTAATATCTTTAATATGCAAACATATGTTCATCTTAAGACTGCCCTTGTTGCTAATAGCTGCAAGCTGACATCTGCTTCTGTTAGTGAGCCTTGTCTAGGTCTCCAATAGCTATTTGAAGAGAAAAGCCTGTGCTGAATTGCAGAGTTCAAACTATGAAAGGATTTCAGCTATACATTCTAGAAATCTTTAAGAAAATATTTATTCAAAATATGAAATCTTTCTGGAAATAATTGAAGTAGCTTGAACCAGTCTTGCAACATGATAGACTAGGGAGTACTTTCCAAACTCATTGTGGAAGTGGTTCAGATGAACATGATTAGTGAGTTTAATAACTGGCTTGCCCAATAATTTGCTTTCCTAGCATGTCAGCATTGTGTACAGCTGTATCTCATTTGCTCCACTCAAATAAATATTAGTTAACTTCTAAGGGCAGTCAGAGTGAAGCCATCAATTCACAGATATCCTTGCTGGCAGCCCTGTCAGTATAACTCCAGAGCCATTGGCTCCAAAGCCTTTCCCACACTGCTTTCTCAGTCCTGCAGTGCCTCAAAAGCCTGAATTAAAGTACAGTACAGCATAATAGACCAGACAAAAGCTTTCTGTTCTGCCTTTAAGGAGCACCATTTTACTCTTCAACCTGCACAGTTGAGGAAGAGGCAGGGTACAGAAAGGAGGAGAAGGGACAAAGCAAGGATGATATAAAGGGTGTCTGTCTGCTAATCGACAACAGCCCTTCTCGTTTCCTTTAGCATCTGCTGCTGCAGAAGTTTAGGCTAGAAATGTTGGTATGGGGATATATCTTGGATTTGTGCTGAAAATGAATTTAATAATAAAGGGAAATTTCAGTTATATCTGAGCAGCATTTACCTAGAGTCAAGGCCATTTCTGCTGCTCAGCCCACACTGGGGAGGAGGCTGGAGGTGCACAAGGAGCTGGGCGGGGACACAGCCAGGACAGCTGACCCTGAGGGACATCCCACATCATATGGTACCATGTTCAACAAGAAAAAAACTAGGCAATAACGACTGAAAGGAGGGACATTGGGAGTGATGGTGTTTGGCATTTCCCAGTGGGCAGGATGGAGCCCAGCTTTCCTGGGGGGCTGAGCCCCTGTCCCCTCATAGGGAATGGGGAAGCAATTCTTTGCTTTGCTTGTCTGCAAGGTTCCTGTTTTATCTGTTAAGCTCTGGTTTATTGACTTTATCTCAACCCATGATTTTGGTCACTTTTCCCTTCTGGGGCTCCTCCCTGTCCCACTGCAGGGAGTGAGGGAGCAGCTGCATGGGGCTGAGCTGCCCACAGAGGTTAGCCCATGGCATTACCTCCACCACAATCAGGATAGGGAGGATTTCCCCTATTCGTATTTCAGAGGCTTTTATTCAGTATCAACATTTCAACAACTGTCTGATAATCCTGCTGTGACATCAGAGAAAAAAAGATTCTGTCAAGATTCAGTTCAATTTAAAATTTTATTTTTTACACTTGTAAAGGAGTACTGATAGTAATTCACCTCTTTCCTATATTAAGCTATTTAAAAGATGTCTCTGTGGGTTCCATCTGCAAGCTGACGAATCTGAAATTTGTGGCAGCAATGCTGGGAAGAGGCTGGCTCTTCCTTATGCTGAGCTGCATATTTTCTGTTTGCAGATCCAAAATTCCTTCAGTTTCTAGAGTATTTGTTCTTAAATGGCATCCACTGCCATTGATACCATCTACAACCTCAGTGGCTGCACCTCCTGAAGAGGAGCATGGCTGAGGGGCAGGGTTTGCCATCCTGTGCCAGGACACAGCCCTTTGGAAGAAATAGATTATTTGGGGCAAGAAGAGACAGGATGATAAATGGACCAAGTATTAATTAGTAGTTAAGGACTCCAGAGGGAGGACAGACAGCTTGAAAGCAATTTGTAGGCTTAGTCTGAGGAAGGGTTTTCCCTCAGAAGTGCTCCAAAGGAGAGCTGTGGCCTTGGAGAGGAGGAGGAGGTGGGCGAGCTGCTCAGCAGGCATGAAATTCTCTGAAGCTGAACTGCAGCTCATGAAATGTTTTCCCCGAATTTGACTCTATTAATTACATCAAGTGAACAAACACTAAGCCAAATCTATTCAGTGTTTTCCTGACTAGTACTGAATTCCTGGAATTTACAGGGATCTGTTAGTTACTAATTGCATACAGTCACACAACTTTTATTTGGAGAAATAATTATCTTTCAATGTTTGTTCCTGTTGCTTTGGGATTTTGTCACTCTGGTGTGTGATTAGAGGCAGAGGATGGTGTGCATGTTTCATAACAGCAGGCCATAAGAGGGCCCAAATACTAAATATAATGTCTTATTTGGCAGGGGATCTCTGCTACCAATATATTTGTCTTTGTCTTGCTCCTGCAGGTATTTTTAAAAATATTCATAAACTGAAGAAGTCACAGTATTTCAGTGGCTAAATAAATTGGGTAATTCTAAATTGTCTATCAACAGTTTCTTCACGAGGCATCACAAAGTTACCACAGTTAGCTATGGTGCCCTGCTTCAATACTGCAAAACCACAATCCCTGGTGGAATCACTACTTCAATGCAGTGGATTATTCATATTCAATATTCAAATTTATTTCTTGTTTAAATCCTTTGTTTATCTATCCTAGCTCCTCTTTAAAATACCATATGAATATTTGCATTTGTTCCTCCCACCCCTGCACAGATCACTGTGCTCAGATCTTTAAGCAGTTATGGCTGGTTTGGGAATAAGGCAGTAATTTTATTGGAGAGTGGCCCCTTCTGGCAGCACCAAATTTTCCTGGTACTTTAAGAAGGGATTTTGTAGTGAGACTAGGAATACCTTAAAATGAAATTACTTCTGAAACAAGATGTGATTTTACTATTTATCATGTTTCCTCTGTAAAATAGACCTGCTGACACTCCAAATGTCCCTTGTGAAGTACTCCATTGTGGAATTCAGGCACTTGTGTAAGTTTTGGAATACTTCTGTCCTCCTTTGAAACTCTGGGTTACTTTATTAGACCCACTTTTCCATTAGGAGTTTGGACTTGCAGAGCAAAGCCAATGTGCAATGGGTATCCCTGGCTGGAAGGGGGAAGTTCCAAAGCACCCTAGACTTTTCTAATGCCTCTTTCATGGAAAGAAACTTTTTAAAAATTCAGCATTTTATAAGAAATTTAGATGGGGGAAGAAAAAGCCCTACATTTTTGTGAATGTATCCAGAAATCAAGAAAAAATACAGAAGAAAGCTTCTATTTCCAGAAGGAACTGAACTCTGCAAGGTCTACATGACTGCCTTCATTAACAGCTTCTGAAATGTACTGTTACAGAGAGAAAGTGCTGTTTGTTGTTTGTATTCTTTTGTCATTGAACATAACTAAGCATGGGCTCAAAAATTAATTCTCAAAGAGGTAATTAAAATTAATGTCCATGATGGATAAAAGAGAGAGGAAAAGTATAATAGCTTGTTGTTAAGTAAATCATAATCTTGACAAAAATCATGAGATTGTGTATGACCTGTAATTGGAGAATAGTGGGGGAGGCTGTTGCATTCTCCTGAAGAGACAGAAGCTTACCTGATGGCTGATAAGTGGCTTTAACTATCTGCTCTGGAATCTAAATTAGGTAGAAATATTCTACTCTCAAGGTCTCCTGCCTTGGTTATTCCCTTGAGCACTGAAAGTACTATATATTCATCTACTGTACTCTAGTGACCCAGTACACTGCCCAGTTTCTCCTGGTTATTTTTGAAGGACAAAAATCTATTTTACCCCTTTCTTGTTATTTAGGAGAGTTTGTTGTCTGTTCAAAATGAATAAGAATCCCTATAAATTTCTGTATTAACTAGAATAAAGCAAGATGTCAAGGCCTGTGATTAGAAGTATGGAATTTAATTGTTTTACTATAATTCAGCATGTCTTCATTTAATAGTATTTATTTTACATATACAGTAATTTCACAATTATAGGTCGCACCATTTTGACTAAAATTTTGGTCCGAACCCAAAGTGTGGCTTATAATCAGGTGCGGCTTATATACGGACAAAGAACAAAAAGTTGCTGTTTTAGTTTGGAGGACAGGTGTCTGCTGAGAAAGGCAGGAACTTCTCTTTGAAATGGAGAATGTAAACCCCCTCCCTCCAAATTATTAGAATTTTGAAATCAAGGGGTTTTCAGGCAAAAATATGGGAATTAGGAATAACAGTTCTTTTCTAGGGAAATTAAAATAGAAATACAGTACTACAAAGAAACAAACTCCAAACCCTGACAGAGTACAACCTGACACCCCGTCAGGCAGGGTGTTGGTAGCAGTCCCATTCCATGGTGGCTGCATCCTCCTGCAGTGACAGATGTGATTCAGTTGAAGCAGTGCTCCTGTACAAGGTGCAGTCTCCCCCCGGAGGTCCAGTGGTGATGTGGAGAAATCCGGTTTTCCTCTGGAGTTCAGTGGAGAAAGGTGCTCCCTTAGTGTCCCAAAACCTCTGTTTTTATCTTGGTAAGAAATGTTGGGCTCTTCCCCTTGGCTGGAGCAACTTCCAATGGGATGCAGTAATTTTATCAGTCCCACAGTGGGACTCAATGGGCCATTAGCAGAAAATGACTCGCGGAGGAAGGATGGGTTGTGAAAAGATAAAGAACAATGCCTTGCCTGGTTTCAACAGATGGTCCATTAGCAGAATATCTCCCATGGAGATAAGGATCACTGCCTCCACCCTCAACAGATGGTGATAGAATAGATACCTTTTATCACACTCTGTATTGTAACGTGCGGCTTATAATCAGGTGCAGCTTATGTACGGACAAAAAAGGAAAAGTTACTGGCAACCGAAAGTGCAACTTTTACTCAGTGCAGTTTATAATCGTGAAATTACTGTACTCTATCTCCAACGTCATTGTAGTGGGAAAATTAACCTCTGTGAAGGAATTAACTTTTAGTCTCACGTACCCTTTAGTTCAGAAGTATAGCAGGGTTCCCTAGGCCTGGGGAAACCTTCCATTTGCAGGTTTGTGTTCTCCTTCCACTTGTCTGGGAAATGGAAGAGTGTAAAATTCCAGCCTTTTTATGTTAGCTTCCCAGATGGCATTGTTTTTTTCCTAAGAAAATGCCTGCAAAGCAACCTGTTGTTCCATAGAGGACATACACATGCTGGGGCTCAGTTAAAAAAGAGCTGCTATGAATGTCAAAACAAAACAATTAGGGGAAGACTAATTGCATTTTTCAAGTAGCAAATCCTTGTTAAAAAAACACCCAAACCAAAACAAAAAGCAAGATTTTTCCTCTCTTAGCATTTTTTCTTGCTTAGTTTATGTTTTGCTGCGAGGCCTTGGGCTTTAGGGTGGGTTTTCTTCATATTAACTTCTGCCACCTTGCTTGCAGAAAGGAGAAGATGGATTGTGCATATGCAGTAGGGATTGTAAAAGGAAGAAAAGGGAGTCCTATGATTATAGTAATAAAATTATATAGAGATTTTTCTTTTTCCTTCCTCTGCAGGTTTCCTTTTTACGCTAAGATGGTCATGCTATGAGCAGTCCTGTATGTAGGATTTCTCTAAGTCTCATTTCAGAACATATTAACACTGTGCTGTGCCTGCTAAAGAATCTCCCTTGAAGAAGGCACCTCTTAGCTTGGGCATGCTGCTGCACCAAGGCTGCTGACAGACACCAAAGCTTTTGCTCACCAGGAGACCCTGGCTCTTTCTGCATTTGCCTAAAAGACAGGATAAAAAGCCCACCTTTCTCTTTTTTTTCTGGCAAAGATATCTTATGCAATGCAAGCTATTGATTATTTCAAAGCCAATAAACACTTAACACTCCTTGCCTCAGTCTTGCATCCTTAAAATGTGCAAGTAACATCACCCTTTATCTTTCCAACGTGTGAAATTAAATAGGGGAAGGGAATTTTTGCCCTTGAGAAACTCAGAGGCTCTCCTCAGCATTGAAATAAGCTCTGTGGCTATAACATTGGCAAAGAGGAGATCTTAAAAAAATTTAAAAATTACTGGTAATTATTTCCACTACATGGACCTTGTCCTATTCCTGTGGTGAGCAGTGATAGGACACAAGAAAATGGAATGAGGTTGTGTCAGGAGAGGTTCAGATTGCATATTGGGAAAAGGTTCTTCACCCCGAGAGTGGCTGGTCACTGGAAGGAGCTTCCCCCAGGGAAGTGGGTTTAGTAGTTTAGATTTAGGTAGACTTGGAGTCAATGATCCTTATAGGTCCCTTCCAACTTGAGATACTCTTGAATTCATGACAGATTTCAGTATCTACAGTGTATGGAAATTCTCTTGTGATCCTTGGACTCGGCACTGACCACTAAGGCTGAGTAGATTCACTCTGGGAAGGAACAGACCCTTCCCTGGGCTTTCCAAGGCAATAATGTTCAAAGTATATGTCATATAGAGGGCAGAAAAAGAATAAAAGGGCAGTTGTGTTTTGTTTTGTTTCTCTTCTAGGAAAGAACATTTTAATTTACAAAGGTAAAAAAATTGTATGCAAAAGGCGAAAAAAAACCTTCTTACTGCAGAGCAGGGAATTAGGGTGCATCTTCATTTTTCCTATTTATTAAAAATTCCCCAACACTTCTTAAAAGCAGAAATTCTAGGACAGCCTGTTTATTTAAACTGGATACAAAATTTTGCAAATTATAATGATTCAAACGTGTCCTGTTCATCAGTTCTTCTGATGGAGGCAGATCCTCCATGCTAGTCTGATATCCTGTGGCAGTCAATTGAAACTCTATTTCAAAGTAACAGGATTCTCCAGAGATACAGTCCTCCAATATCCTGCATCTAATTGCAGAATCCAGGACTTGAGGATTTCTGTCCATTTAATGAATTTCCCTGTGATCTCATTTTCCAAAGCAGCAACAGTTTATTTCTCTTTTTTACTTGCCAATAAGAATTGGGCTAAAGGAAAGTTACTCATAGAACTTTGAAGTATTGAGTCATTCATTTATTCACAGAAATAATTAACAGCTGTAGTTTTACATTAACTGTTTTTCTGTTGCACTAGATAGCAATTTAATCTAGGTTTTAAATCATCTGAAATCATTAACAAAACAAAAAAAAAAAAAGCCAACCAACCAAAAATAGTCTTTCTTCTTCACATAGAAAGCTAATTTCTCTTTTGTGTTAGATGACTAAGTACCTACCACCAGAAATAAAAGGGAGTACGAAAGAGCTAAGCATAATAATACAGAATAGATAGCTAAATATGGAAAGGACAAAAAAAATAAACCAAACAAAACCCCCAACAAAAAGCAAATAAGCCCCCTTACTGGTGGGGTTACAACTGAGACACCAGGCCAGGTGTTGGGAGACTTCTGCAGCACCAGCCTGGTGCAGAGGGATTCCAAAGAATCCATAAACCTCAGTAATGTTCCTTTTAGCTTTGCCTTGATATAAGGAAAGGCAACATAAAGGAAGTTCAATCATCTTTCTGTCCTCAGCAGAAGGTTATTTTCCAAGGTCTGTCTCACAGTGGGTCAGCCCTGCTGGATGAGTCTTTACTTGCCCCTCTAATGGGGGCTGGGTGAAGGTGGTGAGACCCTGTCTGGGAGGTGCTGCCCTGCTCCAGAGCAGCAGACAGTGTAGCCCTTTAAAACAAATATCCCAGAGCCTACAGGCTGCCAAAGAACATTTTGAAAACAAAGTTTTAATTTCACTGGATCACCTCTTAAGCTTCATGGTGTTCGAGTCTTAAAAAGCTTTGATAGGTGTTATGCAAACTGAATAATGATTGAAAGATTACTTCATTTTTTCAGGGCGTATGGTAAAGTAAGGATCCTAATGTAGGATTTTATCCTTAAATTGTGACAAATCTGCATATGGCAGACAGCTTGAGGGTTTTTTTAAACTACCCTGTAATTGATGGCTCTTTTGATTTGGTTTTTTTAGGGGGTAGGGGGTGGGTGGGAGGGTCGGAAGTGGTTTTTAGGGGATTTGGGGGTTGGTTGGTTGGTTGGTTTGGGTTTTTTTTAAAGGGAGTGGGGTTCAACTGAATGCAATTAAAAAAAAAAGTTTTCCATAGCAGGTGCATAGACTTGCTCATGCAGAGTTTAATGCCCAGGTCTCACCAAATTTCAGGTAAACTGCACATGAATTAGCTTTTATACTGACACTAGAAAAAATCCCATGCTGGTTTATAAAAATATTTCCTCCTCAGTAATGAGTGCAAGAGAAACTTATTGCTTGAGAGTTTTAGATCAACTCTGTCTCTAATTGTCATTACTGCCAGTGATGCTTTGAAACTCAGCTCCAAGTTTATCATATAACATTTGGTATCAGCTGTAAAATTCTCTAATGTTTGATTGAATGGCAAATGTTATTATCTTCCCAAAAGGTTTTAATTAAGATGTTTGGAGGCCAAACAGCTGTGCATGGAAATGCTTACTTCAGCTGAAAAAATAAAACTTTGGAACCCATAGTTTCAAATACTTAATTTATATGCCTTATCTTCTGCTTACTATAGAAATCTAAATTAATGGAACTAGGGGAAATTGCATACATACTTTGCTGGTACAAACTGGGGAGCTGGGAATGAAAATGAACACAGGATTCATCTCTTTGTGTTTGCAGAACATCTGATTGCTCCACCTTGGCACAAGCATCTCTACTAGAGAGGATTGAGCCTGGGGGGGATGAGACTGAAAAATCAGGAAGACTTGAAGTAGTGCATGACTCTGAGTATTTCTCTAAAGTAAAAATAGAAAATTCCTAGCAAATCAATCTTAAATCCACAGTATCCAAGTGCAGGGCATCTAGTGATCTCTTTTGCTAAAACTTTTGGAAAGTGGATAATTTTTTGGTAAGGGTTGTGCCTGTCCCTCACGCAGTTTTTGTGACTGATGTTGATGGAGGTATAGGTATCAAGCTTTAGGAACTTATTTGTTTATAGAGAGGCAGGGAGAGAGGTTGTTTCTTTGGTTTCTTTTGGTGTTTGTTTCTTTTTTGTTCAGGCTTTCTTAAATCTCAGCAAATTCTACTGCCTTCCTCAAAAAGGCACTGTACAATGTATATGTTATGGAGCTCTGTTTTGTTTAGAATTCAAGTTTTCTGGGGGGTTTATGGTGGCCTTTTTTTTTTTTTTTTTGTGAAAATTCCCTAGTATGTAATTCTTGCAGCATGAAAGTATAAGTGAGACTATAAAAATTTTCAAAACAAATCAATCTTCTGCCTGCACTAGGAACCAATGCAGACTGGGGGGCTTCTAGAAAGCCTGGCAATTGCTGGACAAATTTACTTTAATTTTTTCTACTTTGCTGATTGAATGCGTTTGGAAATTGGCAGTAACCTTGAAGACTGAACAAAGAAATTCAGTATTCTGAGCCCACCACATTAGCAGATGTGTCGTTGTACGGGTAGATCCCTGCCATAGATCCTGTAAAGGTGTGACAGTGAAAGTCAATACTGAAATAGGCATGAGCACCCCTTTCCTTGTGCTTTCATCCTCTCTGTGCCCAACTCGCCTCTTTCCAGAAACAAATTATCAGAATATGACTGAAGAACTGTGTATGCTACCCATGTAAATTAAAAAAAATAATAGCTGGACCATTTTAACAGCCTCTTTCCTGGCAGGTACATCTCATCTGTCATAGGAATCTAATTCAGAGGCACAGTAGGTTTCCAGCCATTAGCAGATGTTGTAGGTTACATTCCATTCACTACCCTTGGAAAAAATACCCAGCACGTACTCTAACAAAGGAGAATTGTGCCTCTTGGGGAGAGGCTTGCCATGCTATAGAACTCCTGCTTTAAAATGTTTTCCAAGAAGGAAGAGATGCGAGAAATCCTCGCATGCTGGGAGGGCAAGAAAGCAAATGTTCACACCACGTCCACTTTCCAATATGCAAGAGCAGCTTCCCAAAGTAAAAGAAAAATGAAATCAGGACAGAACTCTAGTGTCAATAAAATACAACATTTTTTTGTGCTAGTGTCTTTCAAATGAATTTCAGGGTATGATTGCTTTCTTCCCTGCTGTGCTCCCCCACAACTCATACAGCACTGGCTCTTATCCTGGCGATAGAATAGAAATCAAATTCATGGGGGTATTCTCTCTCCATCTTTCTGTCTCCTGTCTCTGGTAGTGCTGATGTGATCCCTAGGAGAAGAGGATTTCCCCTTCAGTTCCCTTGAATTCAGGTGGTAATGATGGCCTTTAACACTCTGTTCAAAAACCAGCTAGACGGCAATACCCAGGAGACACAGTCCAGAGAAATGTAAGTCTTGCTCTTGTGCAGGGTGTAGCTGAAGCAGAAGTGACCAGGTGTTCTGGTCACTGGTGACACCAGGGAGGGGACTGCACCAAGGCAAGAGAGCAGCTCTGTTTGACAGCCCTCCCCAGGTGGGAGCAAGCCCCAGGTAAAGCTGCCTTCACTTGCATCACAGGGCTGAGAGCACGGTTGGTTTTTAGTACCAAGAAAAGAAGCCTCAGGAGAGACCTTATTCCTTTCTACCTGAAAGGTTGTGGCAAGGTAAGGGTTGGTCTTTTTCCTCAGGCGGGCAGTGACAGGACAAGAGGAGACGGCCTCAAGTTGTACTGGGGAGGTTCAGCTTAGATTTTAGGAAAAAATTCTTCACTGAGAGAGTTAAGTGTGGGAACCCAGGTGGCTTGAGACCCTGGCAGGGGGCTCAGGAGCCTTGGCACAGAGCCCAAGATGCCTGTGCCTTTGATTTTAGCCCCTGGGAAAAATTACCACCTTTGCATGAAGAGTTACAAGCCACAAAAAGTAAGTAGAGTTAGTTTATCAAAAGGTGAAAAAGTAGAATTTTAAGATTTTTTAGAAGAGGGGTCTAGGGTCAAGATGGAGGAATTTGGGCATGTTCTGTCCTTCTTTCTCCTTCTTCCTAGCATCCATCTTCTGGGTGATGTTGGCACTTTTGGATTGGTTTGGAGTAGAACTAGACTGTATAATATAGGTGATATGTATTGGAAGATAATTGTAAATAATGTTTACGCAGTTTTTAGTATAAAAAGATAATTCCATCCCAGGGGTGGGCAGCGTGCCTGGGACTGACCTGCTGAGCAGATCACAGCTCATCAGGGAAAGAACTTCTCAGATTAGATAAAATAAGCAACTTCTGGAAACCACAGAAGATGACTCCCGACTCTTTCTCCAGTGCTCAGGCTGGGACACAGAGACTCTCAACATACACTGGTGGTTGTCTTGAGCTCCTGAGACACCACTGACATAGTTAAGAATTGGAATGGGCTGCCCAGGGAAGTGCAGTTCATATCCCTGAAAGTGTTAAAAGAAACCAGTACGTCGCTGTAAGGCTAGGAAGTGGTAAAAGAACACTGCAACCTGGCTCCTCTTCTAAATAGCAAGAAAGAGCAATTTATTGAAAAGCCATGGCATTTATATAAGGGAGATCACAAAAAACAAAGTAGAAAAGACTCATTGGTCAGAGAGGCCAACACCTCTTTGAAAACATGCTATCGGCAAAATATGAAACACTCACAGTCTCAGTGGTCAACACTGAGTGTCTGTGCTGTTCTTTCATCCTTCTCTTTTTTTGTCTCTGGGAAAGATCCAAGCTGGAGCTCAGAATAGTCACTAGCCTGGGAAAAAAAACCAGATTAGGTTTCTCCATGAGTGTCCACACGAGTAGAAGTGTCACTTGACAATATGTTTTAATGGGCATGGTGGCATTTGGTTGAAGGTTGATGATCCTGGAGGTCTTTTCCAACCTCAATGATTCTCTTTTTCTGTAACTACTTTCAGTTGGAGCTGCCAGGTCCCGCTGCACCACTGCACTGATTTCAGGCACACGGAGGTGAGGTGAGAATAAAACCCTGCATGCTGTAGGATCTGTAGCTCTGGGAAGCTGCTGGGAATTGCTGGAGGGCATGCTGTACTGTTGGCAGTCCCAGAGGAGCCTCACCAAGGTATCAGAACCCATTACATGCAAGCTGTATTTCCAAACACTTGCAGCAGAAATCTCAGTGTGGCAATAACTGGGAATTATGACCCTCGGGGTGGAAAGCAAAATGTTCTGTTGTTATGGGAGGAGGTAATGGATGCTGTGTCAGCTGCTGTGCCCCGTGACGCAGCTCTCCTGCCTGGATCACTGCAGTGCAGAACAGCAGGGACCCCTCGTGCTGGAGCTGCTCTCACTGAAAGGCACCGAGGCTCTGCCCTTGCTTCCCTTGGTGGCTCAGGCGCAGTGTTTGTGGAGCATCTGGGGGCATCCTGGTGCTCATTCTCTCTCTCTCTGCCCTGTGCTCTTATTGCAATTTTTCAGGTTTAAAGGTCTGGGTTTGATCTTAAGACTCCACAGTGATGTGAAGAATGTTTAGAAAATGATGATTTTTGTAAAGTTATATGATCTGCTTTGGTAGTGTTACAGTTACCTACACAATATTCAGCTAAGGATTAAGAAATAAGTCACTTAACAGAGCAGATTGAAAGATCAAATATCCATGTTTCTAAAGGTTTATTGATCAGCCAAGATAATGCAGCTGAAGTACTTGAAATTAAAGATCAGCTTCATGTTTTCCTGTATCAGCAAAGGTTAAAATGGTAATCAAAAATACACTTATAAAAAAGTAGGATTTTCAAACCCAGAGAAATCCATTTCAATAAGAATCATTCTCATTTTGATTGTCTGGCAGGCTGAATAGGAACTGCAAACTATTCTTTTCTGAAAGAGGTGGGACAAAAATATTGGGATAAACTTTTCATTGTCCTCAAGTTTGTACGTGTGACTGCACTGAGATGTTCATTTCTCCAAGGTCTCCAAGGTGGTTATTTGAATTAAAAAAAAACAACAACAAACAAAACAAAACAACAAAAGAGAGAGAGAGAGAACTGGAAAATTAGCCAACATACCATAGTTTACAATGAATATGACTGTTTAGTGTCCAGTGAGCAGATCATAGCAGAGCAATTTGAGCCACAGAGAGCAGGTTAAATAATATGTGTGGTATTCAGCTTTCCTTCCAATTCTCAAATCTGAAACCAATGTATGTAGATGAAAATCATACGAGACCAAAATGTATTTTTGTCTCCCTTTTTAAATGAAAATTGATTTTTAATATCCAAAATCAGCTGCACATATTAGATATGGATGATTTCCATTTTCTACAGAATGAATGTGTTTTGTTTTATGAATATTTATTTTCTGAGATTATGCAGAGGCAAAGACCTATTTTTGAGGAGTAAAAACTTTTGCTAAACATAGGAAATATCCTTCCAGTTCTCCATTTTATTGACAGGAAAGCTTACTGTGATAGCGCCCCAATTTAAGTAATAAGACATTTTGAGGTGTTTGGGACCATATAAAGTTTAAAATTAGACTCAGACAGTATCCAAGAAATCTCAAATATATATATATACACCTTAAAGTTAATTTTATACAATGGTCTTTGTTATCTAGTTAGGCTTCTGTCCCCAGTAAAAGGAAATAGACAAATATCCTCTATATTACGGAATGTGCCCCTTCTAGTTACACAGTTTCAGCCTCACCTCTAGTTATGCACTGCTTATGCATTGATAGCCCTGCCCTTGGTAGTTTTGTCCACAGTGCCCTGAGAAAGAAATAAAATTCTTCATAATGTGAGAGAAACATAAACTGGTGGCAGCCAGTGGGCAGGTGGGCGAGTGCTGGGGTCCCTGTGCTCCCTGCAGAGCCTCAGGGCAAGAGGGGTCCTGAGTGCTGGGCACGGTCAGGGGGTCCCTTCTGAGCGAGCCCATCTCATCTGTGCCTCTGGGAAAGGGCTAAAATGTGCACTTGCAGCTTCTCCGTGCTTCAGGACCAGCATCTGCATCTCTTTGGGGATGGGGATACTTACTGATCGCGTAGGATTGCTCCTCTTACAGCTCTTGCAATAAGAGCTATAAAGAAAATTCGCATGGAAGCAGGAGGTTCTGAGATTTAGTCTAGCCAGCCCAACCTATAATAATCATTGTCCTGTGTCTGTAATACAATGTTATGTACAAGTCTACTTAAAAAGCAATAATGTCTGTTCCTGATAATGTCCACTTTTATTAGAAACTGTGAAGACTGACATGCAACATGCTTGATTTGCTGAATAGCATTTTACCAATTGATTACAATTTAAAATATAGCATATTCAGAGCATATGCCGCAATTATTAGTTTCAATAAGAGGTATATTCTTGCTGCAGTTAGGATAAGGATGACCATTTCTTACTGTTGTGAGTACTTGCCCTCAGAATGCAGCTGCTATTCTTCCTCCTTGATGTGACTTTTCTCTTGATGAGCAGAATGCTGCTGTGGATACTAAAATAGCTCATAGCCAGACAAGACCCTACAGGTTTAATAATGAAAACACACTTTGAAAGCTGAAGCACTGGGACAAGTGCTGCCAGCTGCAAGTGCTTCCATGCTCATGTATTCTTAGGGTTAAACAAACACATATTCTGTGCTTCAGCCCCCTGCTCATCCTGGTTGTACTGCACTCATTCCATTGTGTCACTGTCTGATAAGCTCAGCTCTGGACAAAATATTCCAGCTGAAGCCTCAGAAGTGCCAAACAGGGGGCAACAACCCTCAGTATATCAGACACTACTTCTATATCTGTACCATCTGCAAAATGGGTGTTTCCTTGCTCATCACGCAGGCTGTTAGTGAAAAAACAACTTGAGAAATATTTGGCTTGGTATTAAGTATAAATCCCTTGGAGGTCCCACCAACAACTGGCCACCAGCTGGACTTTGACTTTTCACCACCACTTTTCTTGTTTCTCTTCCTGTGATTAGAAATGGCCTTGAGGAAGACTTGCTGCATAATTTTCCCACAGACTGATGTTTCGTATAGCTTCCTGATTTTTCTTAAAAATGGGTTATATGCCTTTCTCCAGTCCTGGGGAAGTCCCTGAGCACCACACCCTATGAAAGTCTGCTGCTGGGACCTTCAGTTGCACCCCATCTGTTTGCATGGATTTGTATATTGTTCAATCCTGCCAATGACCTTCTTCATTATAGAAACACAGGATTTACAGTGTGATGGAAATGCAGTGATCCAAAACATTGTTAAAGACACTGATGCTGCAAATAGGATTTTTTTGTTTTTTAATCACTTGTGTTGAATCAGCTTGTGCTTCGACAGATGGTTAAGCATCCCATAAGACTAAAATAGAATATTGGGAATATGTCTTTATCGATACCAAAGTCTAGTAAACAACCCTCTGTTCCCTGCATCCTCTGGAAAATGTCAGGCTTGGTTTACTTATATCTTGTAATGCTGTTGCTGATAGAAATGTGTGAATGACTGCTGCTGTTAACGGATAAGATAAATAAGAGTTACTGTGTGGCTAACTGACAGACATGAGAAAACTAGCTCTCCTGAATCCTTGATCAATGCTTTTTTATATGAAATATTTTCTGTTTGTTTGGAATGGAAGTTTGGCAGGCCCAGGGAGCTGGTAATGTTATTCCACGTCTTTTCCTTAAATCACTACTTACAGGCCAGACTGCCAAAGCAGTAACTATGAGGTTTTGCTCTCTAAAGACTGATTGATGGCCTATGTGAAATAAGTTTGTTCTCTCAATATAGTTACTAGTGGAAGAGATTCATGTCATAAAAACCAGCACCACAGTGTATTGTCTCTGTGGAAATTTGACAAGAAAGTAAAGACTGACAGAACTTGGAAATTAATTACCTTTCTGCTCTAGAGGGTCTTCTCTAAAAACATGAAATGGCAAAAAGGCATCAGTGACACCTTAGTGACCATCATTGTATTTAAAGCAGGATAACCATTAGAACATTTTTTACTATTTCTTCTGTTTTTAAAACTATGTTAGCAATGATAAATTCATCCACATTTCAATATCAAAGGGAGAAGATTGTACCAGATGAAAAGGAAGTTAATGAACAAATGCTTCTATTCATTGAATGTGTTATTTTTAGAGCTGAGTGGAAAGGGTGATTGGGGGGTATTTGTTTGTTTCAGGGGATTTTTTTTCCCCTTCTTTCCTATTGTCATCAGTAGACAGAAAATTATTTAAAGACAAGAGAAACATTATCCCTGTAACACCACCCAACGTCCATCCTCTATTCCAAACAGCTGCACCAGTGCACACAAACTCCCAGCCCTTCCATGACTCCTGCAGCTGGTTTCAGATGGAAATGTCTGTATTCAAGTCCATTGTCGTGCACTGATGACAAGTCCATGTTGCATTGCTGTTGAAAGAGAATGTGATTCATTGCTGTGCCTTCAGATATTACAAATGTGCTGCTGAATAAAGGCAGGATAGTCCTGAATTCTCCCTCTGCTGCAAGCCCTAGTGCACCATATGCTGAAGGATACTTCATTTCAAGTTAATAATGAGATACAGCATAATAAGGTCAAAGCAGCGATGATCAAACTGAACATATGCTGTGGCATATTCTTTCTAAAGAAGACCTCCAACTATTGATGTTGTTGTTATCTAGGCAGAAATACGTTTTTCCAGAATGTATTCCTGATATATTCCTGTAAGAAAATCTGAAACACAGGCTCCAGAAAACAGGTATCAAGTGATCTGTAAATGCCTTCAGTATTAGTTAATATTTTCATCAATAAACTGGAAAAGAGGTAGAACAGCAGCCTAATGGAGTCCAATGACCTGTTGAGAGAGTCTTATAAATCTGGGAAATTATATCTGGGAAACAATGCAACTTAATGGGGGAATGGGTAACATAAAAGGAAATCCACGAGAAAAAAAAAAAAAAAAGAGAGAGAGAATTATGTCAAGAACGTACTGGTAGAGGGACCAGATTTCCCCCCTCTTTTAAACAGGATAGAATACAACATTCCCTCTTTGAACACTGGTATCCTATGTATTCAGGGAGTAAATGTAAGAAGAAACAAAGTGGAAATTTTACCCAACGGCATAATGTCAGCTGTATGTAGTTTTTTGGGGGCCAACTATATTAGAATATTTTGATTCAACAAAACCCTACTATTAAAAAGCTACCATGAATATTGCAAAGTACTTTGGCTCCATCAGTGCTATTTGATAGGGATACAGTGTGGAGAGACCCCTCTTCACAGAGCAGTTTCCTCAGGCAAGACTTCAGTCCTGCTACATGTGTTCAATCAGGTGTTCTTTCACCAGATGTTTCTAATTTTATTTATGCTGGTGCATTAAACACAAAGCTTTCCCTGTAACCTCTTCAGTGAGAACATAGACTCTCACAGAACACTACATAAAAGCAAGCAAAACTATAAAATTCATACAAGTTCAATGTTGATTTAGAGCTAAATTAATTACATTTCTTATGTTAGTAAAACTTGCTCCTCAGCTGGGATTCTCTAATTAAAGTGTTGAAGGACAGGGCAGTTACAGAGATTTGACTTAAAAATAAATAGGAATTGCTTCTAAATTACTAGGCTTTTTAGGGATCTGGCCAATTTTAAAATGGTGGTGGGAAATTGCACAACTAAGATAAGCAATGAAAAAATATTTCTACAAGTCTGTTAGATGCACAGAACATTCACTTTTAAATGTATTTTATTTTCGCTTGAAGTGATATTTATGCATGTCAGTTGCCACTATTTTTTAATACTCTTATTTCCTTTAAGTCAAAGTCAACATTCACAATCAGATTCTTTTTAATTTTCAAAAGTGTCTGCCTGAAAATATATTGCTTTAAATCTGAAGCAGTTATATGGTGGTAGGTAGGAAAAATAAACTTAATTGCAAATTTTTGAAGGCCAGTACATAGCCTGGAACTGGTTCTTCTCACATGTGCTTACATACATTTGCATTCTGCCAAAATGCCAACTGACATTTCACTGTAATCTCAGACACCTTTGGATAAGAAATGTCTTTTGTCAGGAGAGCAGGGCTGTGGAGCAGCAGAGCCAGGGGGTGATGAACAGTCCTGCTGTCCTGGGAGTGCCATTAGCACCTCCATGTGTGCTGAGTAACTTGCAATTCAGTACCTGCACAACAGAGCTTCCCACAGAGGGTTTCCTTCATTTCCTTGCTGTGTTTCTGTCCTGTATCTCACAGTCTGGGATTTAAAAGAGTTCCTATTCTGTCAGCATATACTGCTTTAGACATTGCCCTATTCCAGCAATTTTAGAACAGTGCATAAAGCAGTGCAACCAAAAGCATGAATGTGTGCATGGACAAGTGATCGTATTGGAAAATTAATATTCATTAGCTTGAGCCACAGCTGTTTCACTGTTTTCATCTCTTGCCAATTCCAAAACAAAACATTAAGAGGGAAAATATATGTTTCTGCCAGTTTTAAAGGCCCAGATGCTTAAAAAGTGCACTTAGACATGAGTACTCAGTAGCTTTTAGTTTTCTCTGTATCACACTCAAGATATATCCACTGTTTTTCTCACATTCATGCAGGACAGGGGGGAATTAATGCACAAGCCTATTCATGTTGTTAAAAAGAAGATGTTTCTAGGAAGTTTTTCAATGTTTGCTACACTTGATTTTTCCCATGACAGGGGAGAAGTGCAACCTCTGCCTTACCTTTGTCTAATCTTGTTGCATCGTGGATATCAGACATTTTGAATAATATGTCCATTAGCTGGTAGTTTCATTTTTAAATTCTGCCCCATGTGTTTGAATGCAGCAGATGGTTTAAACTGTGGCACACACGATGCAACAAAAACCTAATTGCATGTCTGTTTTCATTTCAATACAATGATTAATATAATTTCATCAGGTTAATTGGGCAACACAATTGTCTCTGCTTGATGTAAATAAGAAAGTTACAAGCAATTTCCTAACTTTTCTGAAACCATAGGAAGGGCAAGAGCTAAAGTGATGGTATCTTTCATTTTGAGCTATCTACTGGTTTTATCTACAAATATAAGTTTACTGCTTCCCCCTCTCTAGGAAATGATGTCCAAAGCCAGCTGATGCTGATGCTCTTGGTTGAATTAGGGCAGAAGCAGGAGGACTTGCTCGTTCAGCTTTCATAGCTCATCTCAGGACACCTATCAGAGATCATTGCCTTTGAGACACCTCATGTTCCCATTTGTATTGATGAGTTGGCTCCGTGAAGATAAGACAGAACTTTGTAATTTTTTTCCATACATGTTTGTCTTTCAAAAACCGTAAAGTAAAAAAAAAATAAAACCAAATACCAAAGCATTAATGGGCAAATTAAAAAAAACATCCTAAGACTCACAGCACTTACATGCAAAATAGAAAGGACTGCAAAACTCTAAATTCAATTATAAATCATATTTAGCTAATCCTAGGTATTTTAATGAAGAATAACAATGAGCTTAACCCATCACAGCTGAGACTAAACTGTTAATGATGTACTGAAGGACTGTGCTTATCTTTTCAATGTTACCCTCGTATGTAGATCTAAAACCAGATGTGGGAGCTGCTGATTCCTGTAATCCTGTTGAGGACAGCCCTTTGTGAGTTTGATCATATTCCTTCCCAAACATGTCTGAGCTGCCACCACTTGCAACATCGAACAGGAGAGCATCTAAAAAAGAGGGTGCAAGCAAAGAAGAGTGCAAAAAGTACTTCAAGGCAGAAGCTGCCACAGATATCCAAAGGTATTTGCATGAAACAGAGCCTCTACTATATCAGTGCTCAGACTCTGCATTCAACACCACTGGGAACCTTGCCCTCCCAATTGCCTCCACCAACCTGACTGAATGCTCTGTCTGACCTGCATCAACTACTGCATGCCTAGGATTCTTTAAAAGCACTGCACTTGACAACACCTCTGCCATGTTTGCAGAATGCATTGTGGTTCTAGAGGAATCCATTGAGTGCAGGTGGCTGGGGAGCAGCTGCAGGGAGAGCTCTGGGAGGGGGCTGAGAAAGGAGGCTGTGAATTGCTGTTTTTTGTTTAACATAGGGCACCTGTGGCTCAGCCAGTGAGGAGCTGAGAAACCCAGATTTTCCCAAAGTTAAAACAGTGAGAGGAGAAAAGCCCAGGAGTTCTGAGTCCTTCCTCAGAGGCACCTGCTCAAGCTTAAGTTATTGCACCAGAATTAAGTTTGTTGAAGAACCTGGACATCTAAGACCCTGTTACAGGGTCTGGCTGTGAGTGTGGGTGTGCAGGGAGCCAAAGGGGGACTTGTCTAGTCAGTTGTCTAGAGCTGCCTCTGTGAAGGGACTTTGGTCCCAGCACTGATAGGCAAGGGTGGTGCAAGTGTGGCTGCCAGAGTGGCTCCTGGATGGTGGTAGAGGGTGCCCTTAACAGTGATGTTGCACTGTGGTCAAGAATCCATGAAATGTGAGGTAGGGAGATGCTTCATCAGTATGATGCACTTTGCCACAACTGAGACAAATTATGGCCTGTTGTGCAAATTTAGAGAAATTTGTTACTCATTGTTTGTGTCTGAACACAAAATTACAGCCACAAAATTATACGAGTAAATCACATTTGAGACTTGATTGATGGTTTAGGTGTTGAAGGGTTTTTGTTTGTTTCCTTCTCTCCCTCCTTCTCCCTTTCATTAATGAAGAATAACTTCTGTTGTTTAACACCTTGTACGTTACGTTTCAAGCTAACAGCCTTGAAAGATTATACATATATATGTGCGTCTATGTATATATTTTTTATGGTGAAGAAATAAGACTGTGAAAGCAAAGGTCAACAATGTAGAAGTAAATCCATGCAATATAGCATCAGCAGCAATTTGAGACATAAGTGACCTTCAAGTTAACTTTTATTGACATCAAATTCTTCTAGAGAACAAGGACAGTACATGGCCTTGTAAATATTAGTCTCAAATAAATTCACCTTTGCTGCAAGGCTTTATAGACTAACATTCAGAGTAAACAAGTGCTATGGCTTTGAGGTTTACAAGATTTTAGGATTTTTGTATTTGATCGTGTGCAGTGAAAAAAGAATAAACTTATTGGATTTCTTTATTCTTTTGGTCTTGTTTTCTTGTGACAAATTATGAAAGAAGAATTCCATATCCGTAATTATATTTTACCTGGATATATTTACTTTATTCCAGAACCAGTGCCTCTGTTTGTTCTATATATTCATTTAAAATAATTCCATGCGAATTTGTTGCCTGCTTATATGCTTAAATATAATTGTGTTTACTCTTTGCATCCTCAGTGGAAGCAATAAAATTCTAGCTTTGCTTTTTAATATAAAGATGCAAAGTTGTTGCCTTCAAATATGGGAGAGATTTTGAATTGGGAAGCTGTGTTACTACTGAGCACTGGTTTTGATGATTTGATGAGGACTTCTGATAGACTCTTGAACTTCTTAAGTCATGTGTCTCTGAAGTTGCAGTGACAGTCAGAGATGGGAGGGATGCAGTCCTTTACCCATTGTAGAAAAACCCATATGGCTGAAAAGTCCTGTCTGAATCACTGGTTGTTCCTTTACAGTGCTTATCACTTCGTATGGGACTAAAGCACAAATGCCAAATAAAGCCCATCTTGATTTAAAGTGCCCAAGAAAGAATTTACAGCTTTTACTAGAAGACAGTTTCAAATTTGAAGACACAACCCATTTAAACTTTTATACTAATCCAACTTGAATTTATCGAGATTCAACTTCCACATCTCACTTCTGGATTTACTGTTTTCCAAATTCAGTCTGAATTACATGGGTTGCAATCCCTCTTTTCCAATTGTATACCATTCCATCTAGCCAATTAAAATTGTCACAGCCTAACCACTGATCCAAGCCGACTTTTGCAACAGTTTTATTATTATTCTTTACCACTCTGTTACCTTCAAAGATATTAAGAGATGTGGGTCACTCCCAGAACCCCAGCATGCTCATCCTCAACCTGCTGATTACTTGTTAGGTAACTTTTTCTGCTCTTTCAGTTCATCTAGTGTTAGTGAATTTTTAATTCCGTAGGCACTGTACACCAACACAAATAGAAAACAATTGTTTAAGTGTCCAATCTATGAGAACAACATAAAATTTGCTATTCTGTTTTTTCAGAGGCAGAGGATTTAGCACTTTTCTTGCTGAGCATCAACTGCTTGAGATTCAAGAGGTTAAAGCAACCTTGAATAAGCATCCAGGGGCTTTTTGTGGGAAGCTGTTAAGCAGACACCTACACTTGAGCCTCATGGATAGTTCCATACAGGATTTTGACTCTTCTGTGTACAGTACTTTGAGTTCTCTATGTAACTGTTCAATGGGTCACTCTGCTTCTTTGTGGTTTTCAGAGAACAAACAGGAACTAGAGAAGTTCTTGGCCCAGCTCAGGTGTTTCCATCCTTTGGAGACTACTAAACTACAGTAATTTCACAAATACAAGCCACAGCAATTTGACAAAAATTTTGGTGGAAACCCGGAAGTGCGGCTAATACTCGGGGGCGGCTAATATGTGAATAATTTTCTGACATTTACAACCCCAGACGTGCCAGCCAGGGCGCCGAGCCAAGCACCTGCCAGTAAAAGCCGGCATTCCGCGATTGTTACAGTGTTACTGTGTTGCCCTGACTCCCTGCAGGCAGCATGGGGGGCGGGGAGAGAGGCAGGAGAGCTCTCTTCTTCCCTCCTCTGCCGCGGCCCGGGGAGGACGGGTGGGGGGGGGGGACACCGCCATTGCCACGGCCTGGGGAGGATGGGGGGGGGGGGGGGGGGCGCTGCCATTGCCACGGCTCCGGGAGCCGACGGGAGCCCTGCGCAGCCATTGCCGCGGCCCGGGGAGGGGGGGGAAGTGTGCGCCGCCATTGCCGCGGCCCAGGGAGGGGGGGGAAGTGTGCGCCGCCATTGCCGCGGCCCGGGGAGGGGGGGGACGTGCGCGCCACTATTGCCGCGGCCCGGGGAGGAGGCGCGGTGCTTTGTCCGCGCCCGCCGCCGGCGCCACGGGCGCGGGAAAGCTCCGTCCCCGCCTGCCGCCGCTGCCGTAGGAGCGGGGGAAGCTCCGTCCCTGCCTGCCACCGCGGGGCAGCGCCGACCCGGGGTGACCGAGCCCAGTGGCAGCGGCGGCCGGCCCCGAGCGACAGCACCGGGCTGGGCCACCTGGCCCCGTCAGCGGCCCCTAGCGGGCCGAGCCTGCACAGCCTTAGCTCAGCCAGTAAACCCCGCCCTCCCGCGGTTCTGTTACTAATTGCACGCGGGTCCTCGCTGCGAACGACAGAGCGGCTTATATTCGGGTGCGGCTTATTTATGGACAAAAACCAAAATATTTGCCAACACCCAGAGATGCGGCTTATACTCAGTGCGGCTTGTATTCGTGAATTTACTGTACTTCAACTTTGGCTAAGTCAAGTGCATCCATCACAGAGACGAAATGGCCTCAGGTTGCGGCAGGGGAGAGTTAGGTTGCATATTAGGGAAAACATCTTAATTGAAAGGACTGAAACATGGAATATGCTGTCCAGGGAAGCAGCTGAGTCACCATCTCTGGAGATATTTCAATAACACATGGATGTGGTATCTGGGGACATGGTTTAGTAGTGACTTGACAGTGCTTGGTTAATGGCTGAACTTGATGTTCATGAAGGGATCTTTCCAATAGAAATTATTCTATTTCTAAATTTATTCTGATTTCCAAAGGTAACTGCCTGGTCTGGAAAAGTATTTTATTTGAATATGCAGAAAGAGACATTCTTTTCTGGGGTATCAGCAGAGATTTCCGTGGTTCTTAATTAACTTCAGCATGTAAGTGGTAGGTTTTAAATTAATTGAAGTGTTTTAATACTTCTAAAACTTATTTTTATTACTAATCTTGCTTTTGAATGTACAGTAATTTCACGAATACAAGCCGCACCAATTTGACCAAAATTTTGGTGGAAACCCGGAAGTGCGGCTAATATTCCGGGGCGGCTAATCTATTAACAAAATTCTAAAAGCTGCCAACACGGAAGTGAGAGCCCGCGGCAGCCCCAAGCCAAGCTGGAGCCCGGCCGGCCCCAGCAGAGGTGGGAAAGCCTGGCAGAGGCGGGGCCAGCAGTGTCGGGGGCGGGCGGCAGAGCCTGAGCCAGCAGGGCGGGGGAGCCCGGGAGAACTGGGGCTAGCAGCGCAGGGGAGCATGGCAGAAGCAGGAAGGCCGGCGGGTGGGGCTGCCTGGCAGCGGGGGAAGCCCAGCATAATCGGGGCCAGCAGCGTGGGGGAGCCCGGCGGTGCGGGGGCCTGGAGTGCCGGCCAGGGCGAGGAAACGCGGCGGCGGTGCAGACGGGAGGGGGCGGCCGGCGAGCCTGGTGGCGGCGGCGGCAGCCCTGCCGGCGGGGCGAGCGAAAGCGGCGCTCGCGAAAGCGCCGCCGCGAGCCGCGAACCGCGAGCCGCGAAAGCGCCGCTGCGAGCCGCGAACCGCGAGCCGCGAACCGCGAGCCGCGAAAGCGCCGCCGCGAGCCGCGAACCGTGAGCCGCGAGCCGCGAGCCGCGAGCCGCGAGCCGCGAACCGCGAGCTGCGAACCGCGAGCCGCGAAAGCGCCGCCGCGAGCCGCGAACCGCGAGCCGCGAGCCGCGAACCGCGAGCCGCGAACCGCGAACCGCGAACCGCGAGCCGCGAAAGCGCCGCCGCGAGCCGCGAAAGCGCCGCGGGGCGGGCGCGGCGCTCGCGAGGCGCGGCGCGGGGCGAGCGAAAGCGGCAGCGGGGCGGACGGCGAGCCCGGCGGCGGCAGCCCTGCCAGCCGGGCGAGCGAACACGGCAGCGGGGCGGTGCTGACGGGAGAGGGGGGCCAGCGAGCCCGGCGGCGGCGGCAGCACCACCCGGCCAGCCCCGCCGAGCCGTGGCGCTGAGCTGGGCCACCCGGCCCCGTCGGCAACCATGAGCGGGCCGAGCCTGCCTGGCCCCGCCCCGAGCCAGTAAAGCCCGCTATGCCGCGATCCTCTTACTAATTGGCCAATTTATGAAAGCTGCGCACGGATTCTCGCAACGAACGAAAGTGCGGCTAATATTCGGGGTGCGGCTTATCTATTGACAAAGACAGCAACATTGTCGAGGCACCGGGGGTGCGGCTTATAATCCGTGCGGCTTGTATTCGTGAAACTACTGTAATTCATATGAACTTGGTAAAAACTTCACGAGGGACTGAAGCTATTTCAGGGTTCACAGACAGGACAAGATTTAGCAGAATTTTCTTGCCTCAGCATTTGCTATATGAATGCCAATGAGAAAAGGACAACATTTTACTTTCTCAAACCCTATCTGCTGTCTTGATGTGGATCATTTTGATACCAGGATCTTCCTTTTTTAAATACCTACCTGTGTATGGGGAGTGTATGAAAAGAATAGCAAAAAAGTTACTATGTTGTTCTAATCCATGGTCATGTCTCCTGGCATTTCATGATTCAGTAAATAAATGGTCTGCAGTGAACTGACTTGCTTGCTGAAGAATGTGTAGGAGAGGGGAGAAATTAGCATGTATGTTTCTTTATACAGTGCTAAGCCTGAATTTCAAATGGATGATTGTGTATTCTTTTTTTTCCTAAACAGATATTCATGCTAGACAGCAATGCCATTGTTTGTAAATTATGTCACCTAAAAAAATCATGTGGGTGCTTCATTCAGTAAAAGAGCAGTCTAGGAGCCATGGATATATTAGGAAGGGCTTAAATGCTTAGCATATAGTTATTGCCAGAACATACAGATTTGAGCATGTTGCTGATGAGATGATTAGTCATGTTGTGCAGACCAGATATTTTTATAGCTAAATCACTGCCTGTTCAAAGGAGTTGATTTTTTTTTTCTTTTTAATATGAGAAGCAACAACAGTAAAAGATGGCGTTTAGAATCAATGTTGTCTTTCCTACATGAATTCATTTATCTGTCCTTCTTTATTTCTTTCCTCAGCCACTGTTTTACAGTCTAATTTGTCTTGTTCTGTTATTTGCATCTCAATGAGGCAGAGATGCAATGAAAACATGATTTATTACTGAAGATAAACATGAGCTAAGAAAAGCTTTTAGGCCTTCATGAAAGGGAAAACTTGGAGATAAAAGGTTGAGGTGCTGCTGCCATTATTTGTGTTAGGGCAGTAGCTCAGCATAGATGAGGCCACCTGCAATTTTGGGCTTTTTTAAATCAAGGTAAGAGATAATGCCCTTTCTGAAAAACTTTTTCTTTAATTGACATGAGAATGGGTAAGGAAAGGAGATGGCTCCATTTCACTGATAAGGAACTGAGAACAAAGAGAAATCAGTGCTTGATTCAGTGTCTACACGGAATGTGTTTGCTTTCAGACTGACTAGCTCCATGTCAATTCACCACTGCATTTAGAGTGACTTTTTTTTACCAGCTGAGGACCCAGCCCAAGTTCTTTGTATCAATTTGTCTAGTTCATGAAGAATAACATCCTTCTTCAGCTGCTTTTCTGCTTTGCTAATGAAATACTGTAGATTTTAAACACAAACTTGGTTTTTATCAGTCTGCCGTATGTTTTCCATAGATAACTACATGGTCTAATTGGTTTGATTCAAACTACTGACATCAATATGCAAATCTGGTTGAATGGAATGTGTTTATACTGCAGCTTCCTTCTGAACCATTGATTGAAATATGAGTGCTCAAAATAGATCTGTGATGAATATTTAAGTAGTTTGCAATTGTACGCATTCTGTCTTGCTCATGCTGAGTCCTATGAAGCAAATAAGGAAAAAATCCTGCTCAATTGCTCTTCCCTAACCTGGCCCAATATGTTTTAGAGCATCTTCATGCTTGCAAGATTTTTAAAATTGAGTTAGAGAGGAAGTAGCATCTTTAGAAAGGTAAATATATGCTTATGTGATCCTAACACTACATTGTGCTGGCTCTGCAGAGATATTACTGGAGCCTTTCTGACACTTTCAAAGTGTTAGTTACCTTTCTTTTTAATATTGCCATAATATTGGTTATGGTGTTGTAATGGGTGTGTCTGTCTGGTTTCCTCTCTGTACCCTTTGCCTCTGTCCTTTCTTTCAGTGTCCTTCCCAAGTTGTTATGGCCAGATACCAAGTGGGCCAAACCATCCTGCCAATTATTTCCATTGGAAGGACTGCCAGTACAATCTTCTACTGCTCATTTTTCATTACCACAAAACATCACATTTCTATGCAGGAGTCAAAAAATGTTTATGCTTGCATCTCTGAATTGATACAGAAATATGCAGGCTCAGTAATTGTAAGTGACTACAAAATTTCCAGTCTTATTGGAAGGTGCCTGAATTTTAAAAAAATTGTTTTGTAGGGAAGCAAAAGTATACACATGCTAAGCAAAATTTTAAATACACTAACTCAACTGTTAGAAGTTTCCCTAGTAGTTTTGTGTGATTTAGTAACAAAACAGCTGCACCCTGATTTCTGACTATTCTTCATTCAAGCAACAGCCATTATAACAAAGTATAATAATTTCTTGTATACAATAAAATATAGATTTTTATTTATAAACTTTAGTATTTCACATCATATAGCCATCCTTTCTGATAGCAATTCAGTATCATTATATTAAATAGATTTTTACTAGTGTGAATCATGCATTGATTCCTTGACTTGTTCTTTTTATTAAGTGAAGAAGCCCATCCCTTCAAGAGCCACATGATGGCAATAATAAGTATCTTTCATATCCTCACCAAATTACAAATTGACAATACACAAAGTAGTGAGTACACTCTTAGCTAGTTCAAGCCCCTTAAAAGCTGCTGGTATTTTTAAGTATCAATTTTAAAGAATAAGCTTTTGGAGGAGAATCTCAGCTGCTCTTTCAAGAAAAGGAAAGGGACTTGAATAATGAAAAAGACTTGCAAAACAAAATTCCTGCAGGCCAAGTCATCAAATCATAGATAAAAACCAGTCAAGTAAGTGGCCAGAAAATAGGATTTTAGAACTCAGTCTAAAATCTCTTTATAGAGGTTTCTTCTGCTTGGAGTATGCTCAAGCACTCCTATTCACAGCTGCCAGAGACAGGGGGATAGATCATTTTCCTAAATTGCAAAAAATAATTTGATATCCAATTATGTCTTCTTTTTATTTCTTTTCCAGGTTTACAATGTTGGTTTTGTTATGCTAATCATGAAAATAAAAGGAAGAAAAGGCAATAACCTCACATTAGTGACTGAGAACACGAACAGTCATTTCCAAGGGGACAGGATTTTATTCCTCTACTTTAATTCTTTCCTCATATTTCTGTCATTCAGATTGAGTCCCTGGTGAAGAGTAGGTTGCAGGAGAAGGGGCACTGAGGGGCTGGGACTTAGGCTGAATAAACTCACCAGCAGGGTGTTCTGGAGGGCAGAAGTCTCTCTAATGCAAACAGCAAACTCATTCTTCCATCTGGCTTTCACTGCCAGGTTCAGGGTGAACTCCAGTTGAGTTGATTTCCCGGTGGGAATACTCAGCTATCTTCATTCAGCAAGACACATATGCTCTTAACTCTTAAACTGCAACCAGGGCTGTGCAGCTGGATTACCCCTTCACTCCCTCTAAATGCAGCAATGGAAAAAGACAACTAGATTGAAAATTCCACACAACTATATGCCACAAGTTATGTTAAGAAGTGAGAGAAAATAAAAATGAATGGCAAATATCTCGTTAGACCTTGCTGTGCTTCAGACAAGGCAAAGCTGCTTCTTCGTAGTCGCTCCAAATTTTGGAATTATTTGCTGATGCAGCTGCTTCTCTGTGGGTGGCTCCATTGGTGCACAGTCACTTAACTGGGGACAACTTCTAAGATTGCTGTTCAGAGAGAGCTCTCTGAAATCTGAAGGGAAATGAAGATGATTCTACAGGAAATAGCATAGCAGAATGTTGAATTTTAGAAAAGCTTTATAGGCCTACTACAAAACACTTTTTGGCTGAAAGACTTTATAATAAGATTAACACTTATAATTCTCCTCCAGACTTTTCTGAATGATAATGTGCAGCTGTGGTTCAAGATGTTTATATAAATAAGGACCATTTTCAGGGCTACAAATATGTAATAAAATTATTCACATAGGGGGAAAATTAGATTTAAATATACAAATATACAGAAAGTTTTATCAATATCAAATTTCTAATGATTTTTTGGCCCCCTAGTGTTAAAAATGAGTAGAACTTGATCTTGTGAGCATGTATTCACTTGCCTACACTTGTTCCTTTGAGTTATTGTATTGGATTTGAATGTGTTGCCTTAAACTGCAGCTTTCGCTGATTAAAACATCATGGCTTTAAAAGGACCAAAACCTCACTGATCACTTATAGCATGAAATTGAAAAGAGCAATATAATGAGAGTTAGGATAATGATTTCAGCACCAAAAGTAGCTGTTTGTAAATATTTTAAAATTGAAATTGGGAGGAATAAATTGACCTGTATGATAGTGGATATAAGGACAAAAATCTTCAAGATACCTACTAGTTCTTTGGAGCAAAGTCCATAGAGCTTTATGTCTGTGCTTTCAACTTCCTAATTCCAGGACACTGTAAGCTGCTGATTACCACCCTACTTCTGCAGTTAGGTCTGTTTTCACTGGCAAAAGGTAAACATGCAGGTTTGTTGGAGGATCAGAATATGGGTATAAGGCAAATATCTATAAGAAGAATCAGTGTCTTCATGTTATTTTCCAAACACTTGGCATCTTTTAGCAATGCAGCTTCCTATTCCAGAAACAAGGCACAGCTCTGTACAGCACCCAGCAATCGCCTATAAATTAGTTTTGTTTTTGTAAAATTTGGAATCCAACTCCAATCAATTACTATGTATTAATTAGTGACCTCAGTAAGGAAATATGCTCCAATTCATGCAATGAGAAACTTCCTTTAAATTGAAAAGCACAGCATATTTGCAGTTAGATTGTAAATCTGAGAATGGTTTTTGGATTCAGAATTTATATTTTAAAATTACATGCAAAATAATCCTTTGGATAACATCTAAAACTGCTACATAACTAGCATATCAAAACTAGTATGTTTTCTTCATTGTTGTATATCCCTTGCCAAAAATTTCTCTGTATTAGGAATTCAATTCTGAAGAGAAATATTAGTTTGCTTTAATTTGTATATATATAATTACTTCCTTTATTGCCTCTTCATTAATATCTGTGTTCATGCTTCTACATAAAGACCAGTGCTCTGAGCTGGCTCACAAGGTTGATTAAGCAGTAAAAGCAGCTAACTTTGCAAAGCTGTTCTCACAAATCTAGATTTGCAAGCTGAGTTGCTACGTTTCAGTTGATTTCAACACGTCCTTACAAACTTTTGCATAAAATTCTGACAGTGTATATTTTCTGGATCAAAATAGTTGTCTGTGTTCTATAACTGATCCGTGAGGCTCGGCAGTGAGATAGTAAGTTGAAAAAAAAAAATATATATGTATATGAGAGACTGAAAATAAAATTGGAATATTGTTGGCTTTGGTGGGGAGACCCTGATGGGAGGGAGCACTGTGCAGATTTCTGGAGTAGATTTTAAGGGCCTGCTTTGGGAAAACACTTGCAGTCAGTTTTGTTCCTGAGTGCAAGTGTCTCTCATATACTGCACTCTGAATAACATGATTGGGAACAAGCATCTGGGTGAAATCTGGTTATTCATCTACCCCAGCATTTCTGAACACAAAATTTATTAAAAAAGACAAAACAAAATAGATAGATTAGGGTCTTTGAGAAGCAGATAAAAAGAGACTTTTGAACATGCTCAAATTTCTGGCGTGACTCTGATAAGAAGCAAGCCATTAGGAACCAGAACTGTAATTTAACAACTTTTTGTAGCATGGCCAAAGGAAAACACTGCACAACCATCCTTACAGACTCTTTAAAAAAGTCCAGGTCAATGAGTTAATGGTGTGCTAAATAAAAAATAAAAAAAAAAAAAAAAATTAATAAATATATTTTGCCTGTCAAGCACAGATGGATGCATAGCAACAGTATAATGATGTTAACTGGGCCCCAAGATGGCAGTTTTTATTAAAAGTTCTTGGTTTGCATTGACCAGACTACCACAGGAAGAAGCACTGAGACAGAAAGCCAAGTTTCACATGCCAAACTAAATGAAGGAAGAATTATTTGTGTTGTCGCGAATAAATTTTATTTATTTTATTTCCACATATAATAAATGTTTATAAATAGATATTTATTTATTAATTATAAAAATGAGATTGTGGGGTCACTTATATTAGTGTGCCATTTCACATAAAAATGTTTTGTCAGTGTGATTTACTAAACGACAAAAATTCAAAACTTTTCAAATCAAACTATCAAATGGATTGAATAACTCTGTATGCACTTGGGAGATTTTTAACCTACTGTTGACTCGAAACACTGCTGGACCTGGCATATGTACTTCTTAAAGATCTAAACCATTAACTATTGAGTTTATTTTTAAAGTTTTTATTGATAAATTACTGAGGAGAAATGGTTGGTTGTTGGATGGGACAAACTGCATGGGATGGGATGTGGTGTCCCTGACCCAGCCATGCTTCCAGGAGTTCGGGATCCCCCGGGCTGCTCCTGTCCATCCCAGCTCAGAGCAGCCGTGGGTGCCTGCCCCCCTGAGCACCTTGCTCCCACATTCCCAGCAGAAGGTGCTCAGTGTGCTGGTGTGTAATGGGGGTTGCAAATCTATCAACATCTGTGAACAGCAAAGCACGTCCTTGGTAAACTGGGCTGTGGAGAAAATGCAGGAGGAGCTCAGCAGCTCATCCGGCCCATCCCTGCTGCAGGGGAAGTACTAGTTAGAGGGTTTGGGCTTTTTCAGTGGGAGTTTATCTAATTTTAGCACTTCTGATTACATAATGGTTGATTTTTTTTTTTCCAAAAACGTCTCTTAGTGTTCCATGCTTTTAGACCTACTGCTCCATACATGGGAAGAGGAATGGAAAGTATATTGCAGCTCTTATTAGAAGCGTTAGTAAAGAACACACTTGTCTGATGGGTACGTGCAGTGTTTACCTTTGCTATTTGATAGAATAGCATTCTAAAAACAGGAGGCAGAACTGTTGACTTGAGTAGAAAGAGGAGGAAGAAATAATAATTTGGAGCTTTTTGTGACCCAAAGTCTTGGCTCCATGATTAACTGTAACGTATTCACCACACACTGTTGTGAAGATCAGATTCAGCTGCAGCTGCTACAGCTGACAAACACTTCACTTTAACTTTCATGGTGCTGCTTTGGAGTTCTTCTGTCTGCATCAGAACATTCCAAACAAGCAGTTCCTGGAGTGCCACATAACTATGTCTAGGAACAGAGTGTCATTTTAAAACCAGACTTGATCTGAACATGAAAATGTGAAATTTAATAAACCAGTTGTAAATGTAACTGGCTTCCAAATTTAATTAAAGAGATCAAATGTTCATTACCAGACCACTTACAAATAAAGGTGAAAACACTACCACCTGTCAGTAAAAATGCCTCTTTAAAGCAATGCTTTATGTGCTGCTATGTCCCTGACAAACACATTTTTATAACCCTGGTCACATTCACAAAAAAAAAAAGGAACTGGTTGGAAGGTAAAATCTATTTGCTATTGTATATTCAGTTTTTCAATATCTTGCTAGTAGCAACAATAATTAATTTCTCAAGCAACTGTATAATTATCATGATTCCTGACCTGGGAAGAATGCTAAAAAATATTAAAATCAGTCTGTAAACAATAAGTGGTTTCAATTTATGATAATATTCTTACACCTTATGAAGCTAAGAAAGGAGAAAAATTGAGTTCTTAGCATGAGGCTTCCTCCATAGTTGTCAATGTACTTCTTTATGTAGTTCTATCAGATTAAAAAAATTATTTAAAATAAATTTGTTTCACACCTTTTGTGAAAGTAGAAAAGAAAAAAAAAGTACTAAGAGAGCTATTAAGCCATGATACCTTTTCTCCCAGATATCCACAGCACTGCAAACGTCACAGAAAATATTACTCATAAAAGTTTCTTGTTCCTGGTGTAATTACATTGAATAACTTTTGATTCTGTGATCCTGCACTGATTTTTCTGAATGATTTTTCCTGCCACTTCCTTACATTTTTTGAAATTTATAATAATGGTGCACTGTTCTCCCTGACAAGAAGTTATCATTTTTGTTTGGAAAGGGAATTTTTCATTTCCTTCGCACCAACTTCCTGGACACTGGGTTATGGCTTTCTAGGAACTGGAAATGACTTAATAAAATATATTTATGCTTTCCTGGCCCTTCTTCCAAAACTGAAGCATTGAATTTCCTGAATTTCCTGACTTCAAAATTAGTATTCTTAAACAGAATTTCACAAGGGTCTATAAATTGAGGTTAAATGGAAAAGAAACTAAAAACTGTTTCATTCCACTGATGGAAGCAGAATGGGTTTTCTGTTTGTTCATTCTCATCGCCGCTGCATAAACGTGAATTTTGAGTCAAAACGTTTTAAGCCTATGTATTTTTTATGTTTGTACTAGAAAACAAAAGTTTCATAAACTTTTCTACAACATTGTTCTAGGTTTCTGTTTGGGAGAAGCAGGATGAGAAGTGCATCTCAGTTGCATGCACAGGAAGGAGACATTGACCACCAATGCACAAAACCAAAAAACGCCAAATAGCTTTTATGATAATGGTAAATTTTCAATGAACTGCAAAACCTTTCATATTAATACATGGCATTATGCAAATCAATTTCCTCTTCTTTGAGCAACGAGAGTAGTCTGCTCTGCTGGGAAAGGCTGAAAAGACTCCCAAGGCAATGGTAAACATTACTGGAATTATATTACGAATGATCTAGGACTTAAAATCGTGTCTTCTGTGCTCCTGTGAAGTGTTATCTCTGACTGTGCTTCAAGCCAGAGCTGCATTAAAGATGCATCAGGGAGATGCAGCAGACTTCAATGAATTCTGTAAGGACAGTGAATGGGGAACAGAGTTGTCACATACAGTAATTTAATTGGTTGCCTCTAAAATTTTCAGACAGGAGATACTTCTTTACATAACTCTGAACTTTCATATGGAAAGCATTGCCATGGGAAGCCTTAGAAGCCAAAATTATAATTTCAAAGCAAGAGATGAGACAGATGAGTGGAGAAACTACAAACTAAGTTAGGCCAGGTATAACCTCCAGTGGCAGATGTCCCTAAGATTTAAGTTTGTCAGCTGAGACATCATCTGAAATTAAGGACCGCTTTACTCATGCATCTTTTGAGTTTCCCTGAACTGATATTGTTAGACACAAAACTGAAGTAAAATTTTTGTCTTCTAGCACAGTTGTGCTCTTAAGTGTATATATTTCCATGCTGTTTCTATACTACTCATAGACTTGAAAAGGTTAAAGTAGAAAAAGACCTTTGAGTCTTCTATTTCCAAGCCCAGCCTCTAACCCAGCACTGCCAAGTCCACCACTAGGCCATGTCACCAAGCACCATATTTTAATGCTGAGAAAGCCAAACTTATTGGGGTGCTATAATAAATTGCAGTCAAAAATGCAGTTAAATGAGAGCAAGTAACTGAATATTTGTGTTGGATATCAAAGTGAGGCAGTACTTTAGAAGTTTAATTATACCACAAATCAAAATATAAATCAATTTTTATTCAAGCGCCCAGAAGTTTTTCCAAATATTGACATATATAATTCAGATATAAGTTTTCAAGCCTGGCATGATCTATTGTGTACGTTAGTGGTGTAAAGCAGTTCACTTTACTGTTTCAGAGCAAATTCTGTACTGGCTGCAGTTGCTATTAGGAATGTAATCACCTTTCTCAGTTATTTCATTGCTTTGACTCAGATACCCAGAGATCCAGGAGTTTTCTGTGTCCCCAGATGTTTAGAAGGCTAATTAGTGTTTGCAAAGCTATTTAAAGACAAGAACTGCTGTTTTCATGGTAGTAAATATGGTCAATTAATGTCTGTTTCGCATTTATTTTGCAAATTTTTAATTAGAGATAAGGCATCAAGACGTATCATTGGTCAGTATCACAACGAGTTGAGGCTTTCAGTTTTGAGAACTTGTCCTGACTTCTTGCACTCTACTACTTCAGCATAAAAGCTTTTTAATTTCTTCATTGTTTTAACATCAAATGGCTTTATATAAATTTTGATTTTGACCAAGAAGAAAATTGCAATTAACTTGGATAAGAAATATTAACTGAGTCAGAGCTGACATTAGCATTTTTCTTTAGGGCCACTAACTCTCTGAACTTTTGTCTAGTGATACAGTCATGACACTGACTGTAATCACACATTGTAGTCATCCTAGGAGATACTAACAGATTCTAATCTAGTCTGCTAATGTCAATAAAGAATGTGATTTTCTGTTATAGAGTACAAATCCAGAGTTTGAAACCATGGGGTGGAAAAGTGCAGGAGGAGAAGGAGGAATAAGAAAAGGAAGACTTTTTCCTGATTCTGCACATGTCCAAATAGGGAAGGTATAGTCTAGTTGTAATAAAGAGAAATAGGTATGTTTTAATTTTAACACTCAGCTAGAATGCTGCAGCTGTAATTGCATCAGTAGTATGAAAAGAGTATTAATTGGCATGCACTTTTCCAAAATAATTTAAAGTACAGAGAACCTGGTCTGTCACCTGCCAGTCTCAGTGTGAATCTAGTTTATAATGATAGACCATATCCATCCCCACTCACTATGTCATTTTTTAATTGCTGTCTTTGTTCAGTCTCAGCATTTGGCTGTCACATCTTTAAGAAAAATGGTCCAACTGTTTTGCCACTTGCTCTAAGAAATAAGTTACTCTCAGCATATGGAGGCTGTCACAAACAATATGCTTTCAGTTTTCTGTGCTTTGGATTTCTCCACAGAAAATTGGTAAAGCTAGTGTGAGATTAACTAAAAATGCTGCTGTCCATATCAGCAGAGCCTGCAAAAGCTGCTTCTGCACAGGAGCTTGCTAAGGAGGTGGATTTAATGTGTATCCTGCTTCAACTGAACTTCCTATAGTGAAACAGCAGAGAAATAACTACTGTACTGAAAGGCAGTTGAAATGAAATGCAATAACAATTAAAAGCAATACTTACTAATGAAGAGATGCCACCTCCCAGACCTGTGCAGTCCTGCTGGATTCATTCCTTCCCTCCCAAAGTGTGGGACTGCTCCACACAGCTCGGTGGTGTTGGCTGAGGGTGCCCTGGATCCCATGGCACCAACGAAGCTGTTAAACAGTGCCAGACCCAATTTCATGGTCATTGCTGCCAAGGCTGTGTCCAAAATATTCTGAAGAGTTTCACAGTCTAAGACTCTGTAAATGAATATCTTCCTGTTACTCAAAGCTCCACACTGACTTAATCATGCACTTTAGCACTTCTGTTGGAAGTGCCACTAAATTTTTTGTGTAAGTCTGTACTTGAATTTTTCAAGTCTGTTCCTCCTTGGGGTAAAAATATTGAAAAAGGGAAAACAAGAACAGTTCATTTTTAGATGTTTAGGTACATGTTGCAATGTAATCACTCGCCTATTTCCATCACAGTAATTATAAATATTACTTAGTAGAAATTGCTTTGATTTTAACTGGTCTTTTTTGGCATTTGTCACTGTGATGTGCTGCTTTGCTTGAAAACATTGGTAACACTACTGGTTCACCAAGAAGATAGGTTTCCTTCATAAATAGCATCTCTGCTGTTTTCATGTTATGTAATTCATCATCTTTTAATTTCCTTTGGTTTAGTAAATTTTTTTGTAACTTTTTGCTGTATATTTCTGTCTATAATTTTATTGTCTGGCAAAAACGATAATATAAAATAAGTTTGTGTATGTTTCACACAGTCCAGTTTTTTTATAACTTAAACTTGCCGTTTTGCAATTCTAAGCAAACATTAATTTTTATATAGCAGGGTTTAGAAGTTTATTTTACACAGTCACAAGAAATTTCATTTTCATTTCTAACAAGCCAGAAAAAGAATAGCATGGAAAACAGATATAGTTCTTGGAGCATTCCTCTTGGAGTGTGTTTTAACTTTAGCAGTAAGCCTGGCATTTCAAGGCATAGAGTGACATTTTTCATATAAGTTTAGGAGTAAAGGGCCATGATTTGCAACCCTTCTGCTGCTTTTTCATTCAACCTTATTAATTTCAAAGGGGACATTTCTTGACTATGTTTCAATGAAAGAATGGCTAATAAGGAAGGTTGAAAATGATGATTAAATGGAGATACAGGCAAATATATTATTTTAAGAAGTTACATTTCTTGTTAATTCAATATTCAGTGAATATCTTTATATTCCTCTAGAAATTCATAGACAGAAACTGATCAGAAAGTGGATCCCATCTGAGAGGAACTCATCCATGTTTAAAATAAGTTAGATTAGATAATGACCAGAGCTCACACTAAAGTCTCACGTTTCCATGTTTTTTAATCAGTCCATATGTGGCAGGGAACAGAACTTTCTGAGAATGGATGAAATTCCCATGTTTCCTGTACCTTCTTTTGATGCATTTATTTCCAATCCATATGAAAGAAAATATCTGATCAGAGATTTTATGTAAAGCTGAAGGCATGAGACATGACAGTGTTCTTTGACTAAATTAAAGAGTCCTTAGGCATTAAATTCTTCAGTTGTGAACTGAATTTAACAAGAATGACCCGGGAAAAAAATCATTGTGGCAAGAAGTTCAGTGGAAACCAGTTAGTGGCAGAAGTGAAATGAGTTTTTCTAATAGCAGGGTGTGACAGGATAACTGACAGTGTTACGAATGCCTTGCCACCTTCCGGGTATCGCTGGGTGGACAGCCCTTTCCATCAACAGCTGTAAAGAACATAATCAATTGGGAGGAAGGGAAGTGTTTATGTGTTGGAGCTGAATTACTGTATAAAATGGCTGTAGGGAACAAAGAATGTAATGACATGTCTGGGTTATAGAAGAGCATCTAGTAAAGCAAGAGTACAACAACTCTCACCCAAAAGCTTTTAAAGCACAAAACCAATCAAGTATAAAGAATAATGTTTGAGCCTTAGTACCCTGGGCCTGCTCTCACTCGTGCTCCAGGAAAGATTTACAACTGATTTCAGCCTCCTTGCTTAGTCATTCTCATTAAACGTATTGTGAGCCTCATCTCCCCCACCATAAGTCAGAGAAAACTCTTTTAGTCAGCAGGGCTTAGCTAAGAGAAAAGTTGACTACACCAGTATCGTCTAACTGAAACTCGATGTTGCTCTTCTTCCTCCATCTTTGACTGAGCAATAGTATTTGCTCCCTGGTTCTGAAAAAGATTTAAAAACAGAGCAGTGGTAACACCGGTCATGCTTTAGCTTCAGACTTGTGAGAATTGAGAACAAAAGTGGGTAGATATTAGTCAAGTTTAGGGAGGAGCTCTGCAGAGTCACATGATGGTCAGTAGGCATCCTGAGCATGCTTCAGAAGAGGAAAAATCCAGCTGGAATGCAACAGGGTAGCTGAGTATGAAAAACAAAAACCCAGATCTCTTAGGATGTATGATCAACGTCTGTTTTAACAGGCAATTTGAGTGTCAATTGTTATTGCAACAACCAGTTCAGGTGAATGAGCTCCCTCATAGCTCTGAGCAAGAGCAGTGTCGAATTCCTTCTGTACTGGAAAATATTTTTATTTTACTCTTAGATGCATTATATTCTTAATTCCTTTGAAATGCCCACTGGAATTGCTCTCTGATAGGAAACAGGCTCCATCCCTGTGCTCTTTACAGTGCATTTCTTCAGCCCACAGCCTGAGTTTTTCAAGCATAGAGGATAGATGGAGATGATGCGTGAGGTGGTTTTGGAGAAGGAAGAAAGGAACTCCCAGCAGCATGAGATCTAGACAATAGAGAAGACTTGTTTGTTGTAGTGAATGTTTATTTTATTCAGTTTATTGTTATAATGATTTGCTCCTATGTACCCCTAAGTTTTCCCCAGCTGGTTTGTCCCCAAGTTGTATCTACCCTCGACACTACCTTGTTTGGCATTCCCTGCCCCTTATTCCAACCTTTTCCTTGTCCATTATTGCAACCCTGCCCCTTGTTCCAGCCCCTTCCTTGTCCATCATTGTAACCCCACCCTTTGTTCCAGCACCTTTCTTGTCCATCCTTATAACCCTGCCCCTTGTTCCAGTACCTTCCGTGTCTGTCATTGTAACCCCGCCCCTTGTTCCAGCACCTTCTGTGTCAGTCTTACCCTGGGCCCATCCCCAGTTGTTCCACCCCTTTGGAGATCCCCTATTACTCGATGCCCCATTGGCCCCTGTGACCCTTTCTCCTCCCCTGCTCCCCTCATTCCTTGTAATCCTGTGAGACCCTGCCCTCCCCTCCTCCCCTAAGGATCTCTCATTGGTCAATTGTTTGCATCCACCTCCTATCTGCCCCTGTATTTAATCCCAAGCACAGCAGTGTTCTAGGTTCTTTGCCTCTGAACCTTCCGACTTTGCTAGACTGTTTGTAATCTCAGAAGGTGAGAGCCTCTGTGACTTTCTTTGCCTTGCCCTAGACGCTGACCACACTGAAGAGCAGCTATCTCTGAAGGTTCTGTCTGCAGAAAGCCTTACTGTGGGGCAGTTCCCCACACCTGGGGTGGTGCCAGTGTGCCTTCAGCGAGCTAGCCTGGGCTCCAGTGGGCTGCGTCACTTGTTCTTCAGTGTTAAGCTCTGTTTTGGCCGTGCCTGATTCAAATACATGTGGAGTTCGTTATACCACACGTATACTTTTACATAGAAAAGGCCAAATCTGAAGCCCCAATTCAGCTCTTGCCAGGAACTCGAGATGGTCTGACTGAATTTAAACTCATATACAATTTGGTCTAAATTTTGCTGAATTCAACCTTCATCACATTTTATTTCTTTATCTTTGTTGATCAAAGCAAGGTACTTGGTCTGTGAGTTTAATGTCATTAATTGCTGTCTTGTAAAGTGGTTTTGTGTTCCTATGTTTTAGGGAGAATGACTTTAGTGTGGAAGCTGTTAGAAAAGTTAGAGGAAAACAAGAGGCCATTTTAATAGAATTAGGCAGAATTATATATTTTCCTTTTGAAAGAGAACTTTTATAGAAGCCATCGAGGTCATATACCTTACCAGTGGCATTCACAGTTAAATACAGAGCATTCATTTATTTAGATCTAGAGACTACTAAAATGATAGTGAAAGGAAACAGCTGCTACCAGGGCTGCTCAGTATTTATGTGATACGGTTTCAAAGCTGTGTGACATCCTTTACTAATCTGTAAGCATTAATAGTGACATGTTTGTTTTTCCAGCTATGCATTTATATATTAAAACCCACTAAAGTGAGTAGCAAATCCACACAATTTTCTATCCTGATCTAGTCTTCAAAATCTGTGAGTAGCTCACTGCACAGATCTGGTGCTTCATCTAGCCTTAAAGTATCTTTTAAGTGGGAAAAGTTTTATGGAACATTGGTGAGTGCCTTAGTTCAGACTTTGTTTCTGTGGTATCTCTTAAAATATAATGCTATTATATACCATTTATATGTTTTGTAACACATATTACTAATGTTCCTCCTGGACTCACACAATTATTTCTATGTTCTAAATCTGTCAATAACAGATCTGTGAATGATAAATTATATTTGGTAATATAATTAGTAAGTTTTTAAGGGTTTGACATTTTCCATCTTCTGCTATTTAAATTGATTTTTATGTAAAGCAATTAAGGACATCCTTTTTCCATTAAGGAAATTATATTTAACTTCTGTTGTGATAACGTATGTTATATATAGAGAAGAAAGTACTTGAGTTTCACTTTTTTCTCTGCAAGGTCATTTTAATTGCTGGTAGTGGTGGTGTAATTTTTCAGAATAAATATATTAATAGGTGGTGCTCTTAGCACAAATTCAATCAAAGCTTCAAATATAAATATTTCTTTTGACATAATTACTGTCATAAATGAGAAATTATTTTAATTCACTAAACGACTTTAGGTTTTTGACAGATTAATAAGCAGTATGGAAGGTGTCACCTGAAAGCTATAATGTGAGCGCTGTACTTTCTTGTCTGAGATTATTGCTTATTGCTGGAGTTTTCCATGACACTTCATTAGGATGGTGGCAGACATAAATAAATATACCCAGATATGATTAAGAGCTTTTGAATGTGCATTAGACATTGAGCTGTTTGGAACAGAGCAGTGTAAGAGTAGCAGAGATACTCTGGACAAAAAGATGAATATAGTCCATGAATAGCCAGTGAATATAGCTTGAGATGATTTTGTTTCCTACAAAAATGCTTGAGGAACAAGAATTTATTTTATCACTGCTAATCTTAGTATTTTTTTTTAAACAGTGTTTAGTTTGTCTGTGCACATCACTCTAAGGCAAAGCACTGACAATTCCATAACAGTTGGAATTAATTGCATAAGTTACTGTCAGTTTAGCCTCCAACTAGGCTTTGTACAAAAGTTCAAGGGAGATATTTTTGTCCTACAGCTTAGTGAGAAATGTGAGAAAATAATTTAAGATTTCTGCTCTGTGATTTGCTTCAGGAGAACAATGGTGAGGAACAGATGAAAATTACACTTTAGTGTGCATGGTAAATTTTTAGGTAACTCCATTGGCACTAATGGTGTCTAGCTGACTCTGTCTAACACATACACAGAAATGTTTTTTCCTGTCTCATTCTGGATTAAAATATTCAAGACAATTCTTAACACCCATGGGAGGAAGTCCTTAAACTACATCATCTGAATTGAGCACAAAGCAGGAGGGGTTGGCCAGATGATCTCCAGAGATACATTTAAGCTTGAATTATTCCAGAATTCTGTGACGTGATTAGTTTTAAAAGAAAAATCCTGTATTTCTAACAGACATGCTCAGTTCTTTCCCAACACCTTCTTATGGAGTAGTAAATAAAGATACTGTGAACATAACTATGGTAGAGCTGAGTGTGAACATTTTCACCCTTCCCTTGACCTGAAGGAAATCTCTGTGCACTGCACTAGTGGGCATCCAAGAGCATTAGAAATTCTGTTAAGGGAGGGGAGCGTGTTTTGAGGTTTTTCCTATCTAAGAGGTTTTAATAATTTTCTTGCCTTTCTAGTTTTCTATTATTTTTTGTTATCTTGGAATTCACAAAACAGTTTCTATCCCAACATGGTATCTTTGGAATTGCTCTCAATGAAATTATATCTTTTTTGCAGTAAAAATAGTTTCCAAGGGAGTTTCTCTTGATTTTATTGTAATACTTTACATTCTGATACAAGGGGAGGTTTCATACAGCTTACAAAGCTTCTGATGTCATAGCCTGCCTCACCTGTTGTTATGAGGCACATTTAATACGAATTTCCATAGGGGTACACATTCATCAGTAGATGAAGCTGCATGCAGATTTGTAGCTCTTTTAAAGACAAGATTTAGTATGTAAAAAACGTTTCAGTTGTGTTCAGTTCATCAGACTGCTGGAAAATCTTCACTCTATTAAGGTACATTGCATAATTTTCCTGAGAAAAAAACATTATGAGCATAACTTAAAAGTGTTCTATGACTGCCATAGAATCCCAAATGGCTTATTCAGCATTCTTTAAATGGTTTTGTGGTTTGATAGTGCTCTTAGTTATTCTAAAATATCTGTGGACAAGAGCATCCTCTTAGAAGACAGTCAGGAGGTAATATTAGATTATCTTCTTGATAATAGTGCCACTGCTTCAATAATTCTGGTAGATGTTTTTCTTTATTCCTCTTAATTGATCCATGTTTAAATGTTTCTGCTTAACCACAGACACAGATGGAAGGCTGTTCTCTTTCTATGTGAATATTTTACATTTGAGACTCAATTTTTTGGACAGGGCTGGAATACCATTAACAATCTTTAGTTTTAACTGTATTAGTAAGAGTGTGTCGATATCTATGCTTGTATTTGATGTGAAGTGAAAAGAACATTTTGTTTAGGTCCCAGACCTCATCTCTTATAGCATTATGGCCTCAATTAGGAGGTAGGCATTAACTTGTTGCCATTATGTTTTTGGGTTTTTTTAATGGGAATCAATTTACAGTAATTTCACGAATACAAGCCGCACCAATTTGACCAAAATTTTGGTGGAAACCCGGAAGTGCGGCTAATATTCCGGGGCGGCTAATCTATTAACAAAATTCTAAAAGCTGCCAACACGGAAGTGAGAGTCCGCAGCAGCCCCAAGCCAAGCTGGAGCCCGGCCGGCCCCGGCAGAGGTGGGAAAGCCTGGCAGAGGCGGGGCCAGCAGTGTGGGGGCGGGCGGCAGAGCCTGAGCCAGCAGGGCGGGGCAGGGAGGGCGGCAGAGCCTGAGCCAGCATGGCGGGGGAGCCCGGGAGAACTGGGGCTAGCAGTGCAGGGGAGCATGGCAGAAGCAGGAAGGCCGGCGGGTGTGGCTGCCTGGCAGCGGGGGAAGCCCAGCAGAATCGGGGCCAGCAGCATGGGGGAGCCCAGCGGTGCGGGGGCCTGCAGTGCCGGCCAGGGCGAGGAAACGCGGCGGCGGTGCAGACGGGAGGGGGCGGCCGGCGAGCCTGGTGGCGGCGGCGGCAGCCCTGCCGGCGGGGCGAGCGAAAGCGGCGCTCGCGAAAGCGCCGCTCGGGAAAGCGCCGCGGCTCGCGAAAGCGCCGCTCGGGAAAGCGCCGCGGCTCGCGAAAGCGCCGCGAGCCGCCGCGGCTCGCGAAAGCGCCGCCGCGAGCCGCCGCCGCTCGCGAAAGCGCCGCCGCGAGCCGCCGCGGCTCGCGAAAGCGCCGCCGCGAGCCGCCGCCGCTCGCGAAAGCGCCGCCGCGAGCCGCCGCTCGCGAAAGCGCCGCCGCGAGCCGCCGCCGCTCGCGAAAGCGCCGCCGCTCGCGAGGCGCGGCGCAGGGCGAGCGAAAGCGGCAGCGGGGCGAGCGAAAGCGGCAGCGGGGCGGGCAGCGAGCCCGGCGGCGGCAGCCCTGCCAGCCGGGCGAGCGAACGCGGCAGCGGGGCGGTGCTGACGGGAGAGGGGGGCCAGCGAGCCCGGCGGCGGCGGCGGCAGCACCACCCGGCCAGCCCCGCCGAGCCGTGGCGCTGAGCTGGGTCACCCGGCCCCGTCGGCAACCATGAGCGGGCCGAGCCTTCCTGGCCCCGCCCCGAGCCAGTAAAGCCCGCTATGCCGCGATCCTGTTACTAATTGGCCAATTTGTGAAAGCTGCGCACGGATTCTCGCGACGACCGAAAGTGCGGCTAATATTCGGGGTGCGGCTTATCTATTGACAAAGACAGCAACATTGTCGAGACACCGGGGGTGCGGCTTATAATCCGTGCGGCTTGTATTCGTGAAACTACTGTAATATAGTTTTTCTTTCCTTAAAAAAAAAGTTTAGATGTTGCTTATTTTAGTTGGCATTTATGTTAGACTTTAAACTTCAAAGCATTTCATAGAAACTCGCATATCAGTTTGGTGAATTCAGTGAGGAGAAACTGGGCATTCCAGTGCATCATGTTTGTGAATACCTATAAGGATAATTAAGTATGGAAATATTTTTGTGGACTAGATGAGTCATTCTGATTCAGTATTGTAAATGTTTTTTACAGCCCTGTGCTTCTATTTTCACACTTACCCCTACCAAAGGTGGTCAAGAATACAAGAAAAAATTAAATTTCATACTGGGGAAAAAGGAGATGAAACTAGAAAAAGGAAATCAGATTTCTCTTTAACCACACAGTGTGCAATTAGTATTAAACTCTGAAGTTTTAAGCTGTTAAGGGAAAAAAATTAGAGGCAAAAATGTAAATGAGAAATATGTGTAAACTGAGCATTAAGAGAAATATAGAAATATTGTTAAATGTAGAGAATCAGCCTTTAGAGACTTGTGAAAATGTATAAATTGAGGGTCATGATTGTTTCAGGTCTGGTTTCTTCCTTTATTTTGTTGTGTTTGGTGCTGATAGAGAGGATGAAGCAGGAAGGCCTTGCCTCAGTCAAGTGTGACAGTATTTCTGTTCCCAGACAAAATCTTAGGAAAATAAATAGGTGGCCTAGTTTCAGAGCAATTAAATAACTACAGTAAAGATTGAGGATAAGCACAGGCAGGGATGTAATGTTCTTAGGACAGAACCCAAGATTGCATCTGCCCTGAAACATCTAAATAGGACTCTCTGGCTCTGTCTATCCTTCCAGGCAAAAGATCAGGTGCTTTGCAGAACTGGTCTGAAAATACCTCAGCAGAATTTTTGTTGGACATGTGAAATTAGGTAGATAATTTAGTCGGGTAGTCTGTTTATTTTTTTTTACTGCAGCAGTTAATATCAGAGTTAAAACCTGTCTTACCACTATTTTCTATACTAAATCAGTAGATTATATCTTTGCCTTTTGCGTCCTCTACACAATGTTTGGAAACCGCATTAATGAACAAATATAAGAGCAAAACATATTGGGAAGAAGTAAAAACAAGTTCATACATCTTGAAAAATGCAAAATATTTCAACTTAGTCTCATTACTCACCATGAAGTTTGTTTTCTATTTTGAATTAACAGAGCTCTTGTTCTGATTCTACAGATTAAGAATGATAGTTATAGATGGATTTAATTTCATTGAAAGAGGAGCTGACTTCCTCAATTGTATTAGCATGTGGAACACTGGGGAAAAGGTGTTTGTTAATTCACTTCAGCAGGGTGAGCTGGAAAAATGCCATGTACTGTGGGCTTTCTCTCTCCTACTATTGTTATTTTTCTCAAGAAGCTACTATAGATTTTTTCAGACTTGTCTGTAGAAAAATAATGAAAACCAGAGTTTACCTTCAATCCAGTGGATTTTCAAAATATGTGAACCAAGCATCTTTGCAGTTGTGTCATTTAGCTTTAATATTTTCAGTTCTCCAGGAAACTGTCCCTATTTTTCGCCCTATTCTTGGAAGAGAAAGTCTTCTGAGAATTAAAATTAGTTTCATTATTAGTTTTTTTCTCAAAAAAAACCAAGATGAAGTCTTGTTTCTCCTCAGTAGATGAAGATGAATAGCTTTGTTTTTCCATTTAATCTCCCTTTAGAAGTTTAATAATTCATTGATCTTTTAAATAAGTTTGGTTTAATGACATAAACTTCCAATATAATAATGTAAAATAAACCATTTGAGACTATTGGACTATCATAACAAACAATTTTAAAGTCTGTGCAAGATATAAAGATTTTCAGCCTATTGCAAAATCAAAGCACTAATTAGGATCACCTGACTGGAAGAGGGGGTGTTTTTGATGTGTAAAAGTTGCAGAGGTTTTTTTCATCTTAGTTCACTGTCATGAAAATAGAAAAACAATTAACATTCTGTTCCTTGAACAAAACAAATGAAGGAATGTGTCCACTGCATGGAGATGAGCTGAGATACCTCCCTTCTAATAGCAAAGAGAGTGAAATAAGATATTTACTAATTAAAATGCTCCTTTGTTTTCCTTACTGTTTAGTGTAGAAAATTCATCCTTTCACTGGAACTGGACTTCTCTATGGCATTCTCAGTTACCATGAAGAGCCTTAAGTACTTTAGGTAAAGAACAAAACCCAACAGAAAAAAGCCTCACATCTCAAAGTTAGATTTAAGTTTGGATTCTGGAGGCAGAGATAGGTATCGGCCTTTTGTTTTCTGAGCTCTCATTCCAAATATAATATAAATCAAATCTTTAGTGATCCACATGGCCTGCAACTAATCACCATCTTCATTAGTCAATATTAATAAATTAACAAGTTCATTAGGCCCTGCTGGTGTCAGCTGCTATAAGGACAGAAAAGTTGTTTTTTTTTTTTTTTCCTTTTTAAATTGCAGGATGAATTTTACTCTTCTGCAGCCCATGAAGTTGTCCTATAACGTTTATAAAAATGTTAATGAGCTAAAGGTCTAAATACTTCTGGGAATTGCAGAGCCTGTAGTGTCAGTGGGTTTGGGAAATTACTGACTGAAATTGAAATCTCCATAGATGTCAGTGCTTATTGTAAATTGCTCTGTTGGGTGCAGTGCTAAGAGCCATTGGGCTTTTCCTCCTAGATTTTAACTGTATTGAACTAATTAAACCAGCATTTTTCTGTGCTTCTCTTTCTGACAAACATGTAGAAGTAATCCTAGTTAAGACACAAGAATCCTACTTTTGACAAGATCTAAACTAAAGCTCTACACTGGGGAAACGCTTCATCACTTTTTTGACATTTTCTTCCGTTACTCACCTCTCACAGTTTCAAAAGAAATTATTTAGTGGACACTGATAAGGTAGCCTAGGATGTCACTGATAAGAAAGAAAAGGAGATAACTGTTTCCAAGATGTATTATCAGAAATCCAGGAAGCTATTAACATATTGAACAAAGATAAGCAGTTAAGTAAGTTGTGGCAACCTCACAGGCTGCTGGAATGATCTTCAATATTGATTTTGATGAAAGAGTCATTAATCCTTGCAAAATGCATCTTAAATTGTCTTGTCTTTAAAGGAAGCAAAATCCTGGCCTTATGATCAATACCATTCCTCCTGGATTTCTCTGGCCTGGAATGTCACACCAAATGCTCATGAAATGCACAGTCGAGAAATCAAAATACCCAGGCTTGCAGGAGAGATTGACAGTAAAGAAGGACTTTGCAAGTAGCCCCCATGGCTAGTTTATTATGGTAGTCAAAACTGAAATGTGAAGTATTTTCATAGTGTATTAAATAGTATCATAGTTTAAGTAAGAGTTTAATAATGTAATTAACCTTCACATACTCCTGCCTGTTTATTCATGTAATGATGGATTTTTGATGTTGTGATTTAATATTTCTCCCACAATAAAGAAAACACTTCAGTAATTAGTACTTTGTCTCATTAGCCAAGACTGAACTCATTTGCATAAGATATCTTTTATGTTATTTGAGAAATGTAATCTGAGAAATTCAAATGTAGTTCTTGTTTTTAAAAGAACGGAGCTGTGGAAATTGGAGAGATGTGGATTTGACAGATGGACAGCTCGGTGGATAAGGAGTTGGCTGGATGATCACACCCCAAGTTGTTGTTCATCGTTTGGTGTCCCTGTGGGGAGCAGTGAGGCTCCCCAGGGTCGTTACTGGGGTATCAGTGCTGTCTCACACCTTTGGTCTAACACCTTTGGGATCCAGGGCACCCTTGCAGGGTGTGCTGATGGTGCTGAGCTGGGAGGGTCAGGCACACACTGCAGGGAAGGGATGTCATCCAGAGGGATCTCCACAGGCTGGAGAGCTGGGTCTGTGTCAGCTTTATGAAGGTCAGCAAGGCCAGGGGCAGGTGAGCTGGGTCAGCCCCGAGCACAAACACAGCCCGGGGGAGCTGAGAGTGAATGGAGAGCAGCTCCAGGAGAACAGCCTGGAGGTGTTGGTGGGTGAGAAGCTCAGCATGACCTGGAAATGTGCAGTTGAAGCCCAGAAAGCCAAACCTGCCTTCATCTCATCTTTGAAAAGTGATGTTTTGCACAGCTTTCTAAGGCATAATTCTTAAATAAGAGCAACAGTTCTGTTTCTCATTTAAAATGTATAATTAATACAATCATAAAGAAATTAATCTTTAAATTCTGTCCCTAATTATGTTAAAGTATTCCCAACTGTTTTCTGTGTGTAGAAGCAGCAGTTATCTAGCAACAGAAGGCCTCAAATTAATTTAAGAATTTATTTACATGTGTGCTTTTGTATACATATACTTGTATGAAACTTTCACTGGTTTGCTTAGCCAGGGCAACCTGATGATACTTTCTATTGTTTTGTGCTTCTATTTTTCTGAATACTTAGATACAATCTCAGATATTTTAAAAAATTATTATTGATATTTTCCCTGATATTTATTTCCTTCCTCTCTTCCTGGAAGAACAATGATAAACAGTGGTGGTTCAGGTTATTCACAGTTGTAGTTTTTGCTCGTGGATTGCTAATTTGCCTCATATCAGCATATAGAAAAAGGTAACTGTCAGTGTGCAGTAATAGGGAAAGGGAGGCAATTACAATTCTGAAAGCTTCCTAGTCCCATACTCCAGATAAGGCTTAGGGTTAAGACAAAAGTTTGGGGCTAAAATTCTTGGGTTTTTTAAGGATTCTGTACAGATCCTGTTACTCTAGGGTAGACATATATGTGTTAGAAAAATCAAAACTGTCCATAATTAAGTTTTTGACAGTTCTTTCATGAAATAAATGTATTCCTAAGAATTTATCATGTTCAATTTGCAAATTACAAAAGTAATATTATTTATTTTATATTTGATTTTTTAAATCATCATTTATTCTGTTTATGACAATTATCTCTGCCAAAGAGACTTGACTGTTTTATTTTTGAATTCTCCATTCTTTGCTAGATGGCTAATGACCTTCATCACGTACTGGTTGGGATTAGAAAAATACACAAAGAATTATGTAGGAAATGAATCTTAATTTTCCAAGCAGTTACTATGCCAGTCTCAATAAATTCAGATATCATTTTTACAAGATTCATGGGCAGGGAGAATAGGCTTTGTGTCAAACCTTTAAGCAGTCTTTCTATCTGAAGGCAGTACATTTCTAGGATCTTTTACAAAAAGGACATCTGTGGTGGGACAGACAGCATATTATATATTTCCAGTTTATTAAAGACACAAGTTCACAACTCTGGTGACTCAGCACTAACTTCAAATTACAGTGAGTGCATGTGATATCCACATTCTTGAATGTCTTGCAAAGAATTGAAACATGCTATGACTTCTTACTGCCAAATTTCTCAAAGTTATCGGCTGGATTTCAGGAGTCGAGCAGTTGCCAACCTTAGCACTTCTATGAGTGAATTTCTGGCTGATCTGTGCTCAGATTCACTGTGTAGCAGTTCACTCCTCTGAGGAACAAGTGGTGTTTGATTTAATACAAAGCAATTTGTCTACTCCAATTGTAACGGAGCGGCATCTTCAGCGGATCATGGGACATGGGAGCATGGGTGCTCATGTGTGAGACAGTCTCAGCAGTTTGTAAGTCCTCATAAGGCCATCCTAGATCAAGTAAGGTGACTCCCTCTAAAGAGAGCAGTCCCCAGGGAGGTGAACTCCATGGATCACCTCTCCTGAGCCACAGCCAGCCTGCCAAGATCCGTGTTGCTCCTCCTTTCTGACTCTCTGCGTGCATGCTCACCCGTTTGTAGAAAGGCTTGGGGTGGGAGCCAGGGCTATAATTACCATTCTGTTCAGTGCTGTGGTGCTTGTTTTCCCAGTGTACAGCAGTGGATGTGGGCCTGGTGATGTAATAAACGGGTACAAAAGGTTAAATCTTGTTAAACGTGTGGGGAGAAATTTCAGATAAAAGGAGAGGGCAGTCCATTTGCCAAAATTCTGATTCATGCAAGAAAATCAGGGAGGAGGGATAGAGTAGAAAAAGGCTCTGTTATTTTTTAACAAAAGACACTAGAAGCACAATCAGTGGATTCTGTCTTGACTGAAATTACACAGTTTTGAGCATATAATTGTTGGGGAAAAGTCGTCTGGAAGCAGCTAAAGCTTGCTTTTGCTTTCCCGGAGCATCTGTAAGCTAGTTCTATTTCATGCTAGCAATCATAACCATTTAAAAATCAAATAAATTCTCCCTATGATTGTAAAATAGAATGATTAAAAAATAAATGAGAATACATGACAATTTGCCTTTTCTCGCCAATTAACTTTTGGTTTAATTTATTTTTTTAATCATACTGAGGCTTTGACAGGTTGTACTCTGTTGCTTCCCCTGGCGTTTTAGCAAGTTCAGTGATATTTGAATTAGGCTCATAATTAAACCCCAGAATTTTTATAGTCTTTACTGACTGATTTAGTTCTTTCAGTGCCAGGGATGGAAAGGTACAAGATCCCTGACACACATCATCTCAGGCATATTGCTTAAATTGACAGAATGAAAGACAAGAGGGTAAGACAAATTTCAGGAAAATTTCCATTAAGATTCTGAAATGGGTTTTGGAAATGGTTCTTTGTCTTACTGGATTCTTCTTTTCACATGAACATACAAAATGGTAAATAGAAAACCAATATATTTACCCCTGATTACAGTATGGATTCAGATATTAAACCAGAAAGGGAGCCAGGCTGCCCTCCCAGTGAAGAAGCAAGAGCAGAATTGTACTGACAGGCAGAAAAGGAATGCTGCTGCTCCCCAGCATTGCTCAGCAAGCACCATCTTACAAAAAAGAAACTGAGGAGTGAAATTTGACAATAAAATAATAAATCTGGCAAATAGCATGAAGGTCAGAGATAAATATAACCATCAGGGAAAGGAGAAGGAAAGTGGGAAGAAACAAGAGAGCTTCAGCCGAAGTGCAGCTGCAAATTGAAGTGACTAAGGAACATGAAAGAGGAGGTGGGGTAATTGGATCTCTCAGTGGTAGGTGCCTTGGCAATTGCATGAGTGGATACAACCAGCTCTATAGGACACAGCATTTGCTTGTCATTCAGGGGGAGCTGCTATTAAATTCAAAGTGAGAAGAACAACAGAAAGAGACAGCTCAGGAAAGTTACTCTGGGAAGATTAGAACAGGAATTTCAGTCCAAGTCACTGTGGCACTGACTGTTAGCTACCTAACAGGGTTTTTTCAATTTTCATCTGGGTTTTCAGTTTGACAGGAAGGAAATTATTTTCACTAAAGATATAAAGGGCAATATTTTCAAAAGTGCCTGTGTGCTTTTTTCAGAAAGTCCTTAGCCTTAGTTTCACAGAATTAGAGAATGGTTTGGGTTGGTAAGGATGTTAAGGATTATCTAGATTTACTCCCTGACAGGGGCAGGCACAGCTTCCATTAGTGCAGGTTGCTCAAAGCCCCATCCAGCCTGACTTTGAACAGTTCCAGTGATGGGGCATGCACAAGCTATCTGGGCAACCTGTACCAGGCCTCACCAGAATTTCTTCAGTGTATTTAATTTATACCTCTTTCAGTTCAGAGTCATTTCCCTTTGTCCTATCACCTCATGCCCTTGTAAAACATCTCTCTCCAGCTTTCTTGCAGCCCCTTCAGGAGCTAGAATGTTGCTCTCAGGTCTCCCCAGAGGCTTTTCTTCTCTTTCCCAGGCTGAACAATCCCAATTCTCTCAGCTTGTCCTTACAGAGGAGGTACTTCAGCCCTCTGATGATCTTTGTGGTCCTCCTCAGGAATCTCTTGAGGAGCTCTTTTTAGTGTTGGAGGTCCCAGAGCTGCCACAGCACTCGGTGGGGTCTCTCAACAGTGCAGTGAAGGGACAGAATCACCTCCCTCGACCCACTGGTCGCAGTCCCAGTGCTTTAGATGCAGCTCAGGATGTGCCAGGAGGTATGACTTACTTTGTAGAGTGGTCCCAGAGATGCTCCCTTATGGTGGGAAGGGAGAGAAGGAGAAAAGAAAAATAAAAGAATCATCCAGAAGGATGATACTGCCACTGCTCCTTTTATTAACCACAGAAGGGCTCTAGACAGTTCCATTGACCAGGTACTGCAGTGCTGACAACTTCAGGTGGAAAATGGTTCGTGAAAATTATGAGTACTTTGGCAGGGGGCAAAAAAGGGATGCAGGATTATTCGTATCAGGTGAGCTAACATAACAGCATGTGAGGTGTGAGGTGAGGTGTTTTGAGGTAGTTAGGTAGACAAAACATCTGAGTCAAGTAGATTCTTGATAAAATGCTGCACTCTTATTAATTTATGGCAGACATTCAGCATATTCTCAGAGAATTTTTTTTCCTTCAGAATGGAATTTTGTGTCAGAAAATCATTATGATTTTTCTCCCAACTCATGGTCCTTAGGTGCTGGTATGATCTGCCAACTGTTTCTAGAGCTGCTCCATAACTCTCTTAAATGTTATGGCCTCTGTTGTTCCTTTGGAAACAGAATACGTTGAAAGTTTCTCTTACTCTAGTAAGGACAGCATGGCCGAAAGAAAGGTGTATTATCCATCCTATTACCAGCAAAAGATTTAATTAACCTCATGTTTATTTTCACCTTTTAGTCACCTGTCAGTTGTTCTGTGATAATAATTCATTTTGGTTTGTTTAACAAAAGTTAAATTTGCACAAAGTGAATTTAGCTGAACCTCAGCTGTATACCAATTGTTTCAGAAGAGGATAAAATGCTTTGAAACCCAAAAGAACATTTTTAAGGAGCTGTTATCAGAATCTTTGGCACCAACTGCTGTTCAAGTATCTAAGTTTTACGAGTCAGTTTTCATGAGTGTACCTGTTACACTGAGTTGACACAACAGGTGTCTATAAGAAGGAATTGCCATGCAAAACTGTGAACCCCAAAGCTCTTTCTGTTTGGACAGTGATAATTTCTTTTCCCTGCCATTGCTTGTTTCAATTTGTGTAGGATGTGAGACTAGGTTAAGACAGGGAAGTTACAAATATCATGTTCTTTACATGTGACATGATAATTTGGATTAAAATTTGGGAACTTCTTAGAAAATACCTGTTATTTTCTTCTATGGTCTCTCATACTCCATGTTGGTGTCTTTGGGAGCAATCAGGACTGTGGTGCTTTGTGAAGGAATTGTTCTGCTGAAGTTCTTCAGTCACAGGGGAGAATAGGATGCCAAAGAGAGCACACTCTAGCTTCTGTGATCACCTAGAAATCCTTTTTAGTTTTCCCACTTCTGGTTTACATTCATATTTTCAGTTTATCATTTCCCCAAAGCAATAGATTAGGATTTTTTTTTTTTAACAACAGGTTTTATTTTCAGAACCATTCATTTAAAATGCTTTTTTTGTAAATCACAGTATGTGTGTTCCTTGAATTGTGCTGTGTTTCATGTACACTTAGGCCCCTCGGATTTTTACAACTGAAGATCACACATTAAAGAACTTCTCTGTTTGTGCAATAAAAGGAAAGAATTGCTATATCAGATATTAATGAGGTTATGAAGAGGAATTTCATTTTTATTTATATCACTCATTAAATACCATAAAAATCCATTCAAAGTTGTTCTCTTAGTTCTGAGTTTTTGCTGAAGAATTTAGAAATAGTTTTCAGTGCTTCTTGGTCTGCTGAAGTGCCATCTGGATCTTCAGGTATAAGAGAATAAACTTAGAAATTATCTTTTTCACAACAGACCATTTTTTGGTGTTCAGTAATTCTATCTTTCCTTTCTCCTTGCTAGCCTAGACAATATTCACATTAGCTGAGATATATTTGCTTTGTAATTGAATTTCAGTTTAATGTATTATTGGAAATTACTTTTGAAAATACCATAAGGGAAGAGGCCTCTGCCACTTTCCCAAACTGAAAAATAACTTCCCCTGTATATACACCATCCAGATTTATTAGATCTGTCTTCCTAACACAGAACACAGGCTGCTGGCTAAAAAGGAATATCTTATAGTTAACCTCTTTGGCTGGAGAAAAGATTCAGATTTCACTGTCTTTTGAGTTTGTTTTATTTTCTGCCTATGGCAAAACAGATGAAAATGAGAAAATGTAAGGGATGTGCTTCCTACCCATGTAGGTGCAGAGCAGGTGATGCTGGCAGGGATGGGGCAGTAATAAATGGTGGCTGGGACACAGCCGTGCTCAGTCCCTGTTCCTCCTGTCCTGGTTCAGGGGGATGCAGACTCCTCTTGTCCCTAGGTGCTGTCAGCTTCTAGCTGGCTCTGAAATAGAGTCTGATTTTCATCCTGGAGCCATTGCAGTGTCATTTGTGAAAGGGGGTTTAAAATCTGCAGTGTTGGTAGCAATAGCTGTTAAGCACTGTCTTGCTTTTGCTTTTCATTTAATGGTACATGTATGCATTTAACATTTATATGTTGGTCTGAAAAGCTGGTTCTATGTAGGAAAATTTGCCTTTTTTCTTTTCTTTTTAACTGAAGTAAATCATAGTCATCTAATATCTTGTTTCCATGCCAAGTTTTCTCCAATTAAGAAAAAGAAAAACAAGAATCCCCAGGCAACCCTGTTACTCTTATTCATAATTAAACCATCACACCTGAAACATCCAGCAGGCTGCTTGTGAGATTTCTGAAGTACAGGCAGAAGCCACATTAATATCTTTGGGCTGTGTGCCAGCACACAGAGATGTCTGAGCTAGGAAGTAAACCAATATTTATAATATTTATAGGAAAGAGAAAGTTATTTCCTGATCAAGCAAAAATTGAATATGCAGCTCAGGGAAAAAGTGAATAGTAGGATGTAAAGTTGCTTTTGTCCCTCTGTAAAATGATTCTGTCATTTAGACATAAGTTCTATTTTGTGAAAAATACACATTTTTAATTTTTTTAAATATGCAGCTTCTGCATGATACATTACTGTGTTGCATTTCCATGGGAAGGTCTGAGGGGAGCCATTGAAGTTTTCATATTCTTGTTATTTGCGTTAGGGCCAGTTCTAAGATACACCTGATATGATTCAGAGCAGAGGCAGATAAACTTCAACCTCTGGCACTTTGTAGCTTCATAAATTTAATTCTCAAAAAAGTTGCTTGTCTTTTCTAGAACTGTTACAGAGAGCTGTAGAATCTGGGAGAATCAGAAGCTGCCTCAACAATAGTAGACAGGAAGAGAACTGTCTGAAGTGAAATTTATCTGTTTTCCTCATAATATTCCTTTAAATAAAAATCTATTTCCAAATAGAATAGCTCACTGGAGAAGAATATGATTTAAACTCCTTTTTCTTCTTTCATGTGTTGCTAAGAACCCAGAGGCTTTATAATTACCTTGTAGCTGGAAAATCAATGGGTCAGTGAATGTAACTGGCCTCTGCTGGTTGGAAAATATATGTGATTTTCTCAGTACCACTATTCTTTCAGCAGAGAAGAGAACACATACTTTTGTTATTTTGGTTGTTTTGGTTTTTGTTAGATTTGTTTTGTTTTTTTTTTTTAAAGTTTTGAGAGGGAAATAGTCAACTACAGTAATTTCACGAATATAAGCCGCACCGTTTTGACCAAAATTTTGCTCCCATACTGGAAATGCGGCTAATACTCAGGAGCAGCCAATATGTGAATAATTTTCTGACATTTTCAACCCCAGGAGTGCAAACCAAGTCAGTGCAAACTGCAAAGTCGAGCTCCTGCCAGTAAAACCCTGCATTTTATGCGGTTGTTACAAATTGGTTACTCTGTTGCGCGGCGGGTGGAGCTGCTCCATGCAGGCAGCACAGGGGGTGGGGAAGGCGGGGCAGCTCCCTCCTGCTGGCCCCACGGCTCGAGGGAAGCAGGGGCAGCTCTCTCCTGCTTTGCCCTGCAGCTCGGGGGAAGGCGGGGCAGCTCTCTCCGCTTGGCCCCGTGGCTCGGGGGGCTCCTGTCCCCGCGTGCCGCCACCGCAGGAGCAGGCAGGCTACATCCCCGGCTCCCATCGCTGCCGCAGGAGCCGGCGGGCTCTGTGCCCCCCCCTGCCGCCACGGGGCAGCGCCGGGCCGGGGTGACCGAGCCCAGCGGTGGTGGCGGCCGGCCCCGAGTGACCCCGCCGAGTGGCAGTGCAGAGCTGGGCCACCCAGCCCTGTCTGCAGCCCTGAGCCCTCACGGCCCGAGCCGAGCCAGTAAACCCCACCCTGCCGCGATTCTGTTACTTTTTGGCAACTTTGTTGCAAGCGGGTCCTCGCTGCGAACGACAGAGCGGCTTATTCTCAGGTGCGACTTATTTATGGACAAAGAGCAAAATGTTTGGCAACACCCGGCGATGCGGCTTATACTCAGTGCAGCTTGTAATCGTGAAATTACTTTAATTTCAAAAAAAAAACAAAATAGACAATAGAGAGGTGAGGGGGGAGGGGAATCTCTCTCAACCCTCCTACCAATGCTTGAAACTGGGAAGAACATCTGAAAGATATTTTTAGATGTTTTACTGAAGACATAATTTTATTTCCTCCTTTTCTGTCTTCAGAAGGAGATTTTTAATAGTGAAGTGATCCTCCTCCTAGCAACAAATGCCTTTTAGAGGAACTTCATCTATGTTTTTTGGGTTTCTTTCCTGGTGCCTTGTATTATCCAACAGATTTTGTATTTCCCCACACTTATTTCCTAAAGATAATTAAAAAAAAGAAAATCTTCCTGTGACCTTGCCTTATTCCTTCGACATAGATTATCCTTGTAGCCTGAAGTAATTGACTTTTGTGGGAAAACACCCTTAACTTGTCATGCCATTGACATCCTTGCCTTGGCATGACATTGTCTCTCACAACCCATCCTCAGGGTCATTAAATTGTGTTCTTGCTAACAGTGAAAATTCTAAATTCTCTTGCGTGTGTCCCTGCACAAAGCTCCAAGTCATCCAAACAAATTGTACATAAAATTAAGAAATTAAATGAAAGCATGCTTGTTTATTCAGGAGAAATATTAGTGCTTCGAAAGATGCACCTGCAGTGTGGGTAAGACTGGGGTGTAAAACCACATTTCCACTGGAGTTTTCAGGGCCTGAAGTGTTACACCCAGATCTGGGACAATTGTTGGTGCAAGAGCTTACATTTATACTGTTGCAAATGAAACCTGAGTTTTGGAGATTAAAGGTTGGAGTACCTTCCGTCATTTTTGGGTTTTTCACCTGAATTCTTCCTTAAGAAGAATTTGTGACTCTGGTTTCCAGCTGCAGCAGCTGAAGTGCTCACCTCGGGCTGTGTGGAGAGGAGGCAGCTGCAGAGGGGGTTCTGCACCAGGCAGGATCTGGAGTGCACTCTGGAGCATCACTCCCACCCAAAAGCTGCAGAGGGAGCAGGGAACGATGAGTGCTCTGATTTAGGCAGGTCAGTGAGGTGCCTGGAGCTGGAGAAGTGCAAGTAGACTGAAGTTCTTTATTGGATTTTAGCATTAATTACCTTTGTCAGAACAATTCAGAAAAATGCTTGATCTCTTCTTTATGATTAATGTTCTTTATGATTAATGATGCCTCCTCCAGCCCAGCCCTGTGCAAATGGCTGTCACTGCCTGCAAAGCAGGGATGTGTGCAGGGTTTAAATTGTCACAACCACTGCAACTAAGCGAATGTTGCTGTCCTATTTTATATGTGGGGAAATTGCAGTGCAGAAAAAAATTAACCAACTTGCCTACAAGGTACCCTATGGCTCAACAGATTAAACATTAATGCAGGATTTCATTGAGTATAATTCTGCTCTGGGATTTCTGTTTGTTCATTTGCTTTGTTTGGCAGAGGTTTGAAGTTCTGATGCTCTTTTTCCTCAGTTTTGCTAAGAGCAGTTTTTATGTTACCTTTGATTCAGAATGCTTGAGGGTGGCTTTAAAATTCTGGTTGAATTGGAATAGGAAAATCTTCTGTATATTGGATCAGTTCATTTCAAAGCCAGAAAAGCTGCTTTAGTCAGTGAATGAGTGCTTGTAGCACCTCTTCCATCATCCCCCACCAGGCTGCCTGATTTAACTCATTCCGTGTCCCGAGTTATTGGGAGAGCCTGGAGAAAGATGCATCACACTTGATGTGTCACTGCTTCACTGTCTCTGGCATGCTGGCCACAAGCATTGAAATGCTTTATTCTGAATCCAATATATAATTTTAATGCAACTATCAAAATTTAATGATGCAGTTGACACATTTTTCATTTAATTGTTTTACTATACCTACATTAGGACAATGTAATCAGGCCAGATAATGTGCTAATTTTGCCAGTTTCTGAACCTCTTATCCATTTTTTGCAAGAAATTTGATTGGCATAGTAGGATTGAACCACTGTATTTCTGTGCCAATTTTTTAAACTGTTCACAGTAACAGGCTCCAGATGAGTTTATAAGAGGAATTTTTTAGTTTGAGAATCAGATAGGCATTCATACTCTTATTTTGGGTAGACTTGCTTGAGTAGTTACATATTTTTCTCATTAAAGTAATTTTCTTCTTAATTTTTGTGGAATGAAGGTTTACAGCCCTGAGCCATTGTTATTTAATGGTTTTTATTTTTTTAATATTTCATAACGCTGAAAAGTTGCAAGGAAATTTTCTGGATTTCCTATATTATTCTGATTTGAAAGTGCACGACATTAAATTGTACTAGTTCTCTCCAGTAATGAATAGCTCTTACGACAGGTTTTTTTCCTGAAACTCTCATTATTGATTTATGTCTGCTTCTATAAATATCAAGACAAATTTTACAGGTGTTTAAAAAAACCCCAAACCAGTAGAAGTTTCATAGTATTTGAATTAACAAGGATGACACACAATTCAATAAAAATAGCCAAAATAAGGAAAAATAATGAATCTGAAATGAGAAACTATAGCAATTTTGATACAAATACAGGCATGGACTCTATTTATTCTCATTTATATTACTTGCCTACATACAGAGAAAAAAAAAAAAAAGATGGTTCTTTCCCTGCCCTCTGGACAAAACCAATGAGCTATACAAGGCATTTTCTCCCCCTCTTTTCAGACTACTTTAATTGGGTCGTTTGATAAAAATCTTTGTTTAGATAGAGAAACTGAAGCTATTGCATCTGTATGAGTGAATAGGCACAAGGGGAAATACCCTAAGGATATTGCAGCTGTTTACAGGGATAAAGAATATATGGATTTTTCCTCACAAATTTGTGGAGGTTTTTTCCTTAGCATTATCTTATTGCCTATTGTAATTTTACTTCTTTCTTTTGTCTGTTTTCATAAGAGTCTGCTTGACTGAGGTCTTGCTCTTCACCTCAAGAAAAAAGAAAAATGCAGCAATGGATGAAATATGCTCAGAGACAACAAGCGAAAACTGAACAATTGAAGTGGAAGAGAAACACGTGTAAAGAGAAAATGCAATAGAAATGCTCCCAGAGAACATATTAAACTGAAGCCTTGAAAACATTTATATGTTGATTCATCCTTGTAGGCCAAGTCCTGGTCTTCAAAAGGAATTTCTCAGTTCCCTGTCAGAGGCCAGGGCTGGGACCTATCACAGGAATGATGGAGGAGGATCATGGCAAGTGGAGTTTGTGGTGTTTGCTGCCTTCTTCTAAGTTTATTTCTTTTGTATTTTCATGCCCAGCAGATAATAATTCTGGCAAGGGCAATCCTTTTTAGGAAAAGATGCTTCGGTAGAAGGGAATTTTACAGTTCTGTAAATAGTGCTAGAAGGTTTGGAGTAGGAGATTTGATTTGTATTTTTGGAACTTTAGGAACTTAATATTACTGTTAGGTATCTAATGGTTCTACAATGCACTTTCAGCTGTCTGCCTGTCTTCCTGCTGGCTGCTGGAAATGTGAAAACCCAGAGGAAGTCCTGTCCTATCAGAAACACCCTATCAAAGGGGAGATTTAATAAAGTCTTGATTGAAAAAGTAATAGAAAAGGCAATACTTAAAGACTGGTAATTTTTCAGTTCATCTTAGAATTATAGAAACAATTGAAAATAAAATACCATTCCTCTATTTTATCCAGTGAAAAATTACGCCCTGAAGGATGCTTAAAATTAGTTTTCCCACTCAATTATAAAATGTCACCTCATAATGCTGCTTTCATGAGTGCACATGCCCTTGTTGTTTAACAGAACATATAATTCTAAAAATTTTCAATATTCAGAATTAGTTTTCCTTTTCATAGCTTTAATACAGAACTAATGATAACCTTTTGGTCTTCAGTTAGCCATCAATTTATTCTCTTCTGTTTTAGTCTGCATAGATTAATAAATCTTATACATAGGCACAGACTGACTTGCAGAAGTTGAGAATTCTCAGCCTTTCTTCAGGTGAAGATGGATACAAATATTATCACTGGAATTTTCTTTTTCAAGCCTGGAATGTTATATTTATTTCACTGATATGTCTAAGGAAGGAAATAGAGTAACTAGACAGAGAATGCCAGGTGAAGTCTGAGAGCTGACTGGTCCTCCTCTGCCCAAGAATCCCACCTGGAGGAAGCATGGAAACTTAACTTTTCTTACGTGATTTGTTTGCTTGAAGGCTTTATCTCCTTTCTTAGCTGCAATAAAATCTTATTCTAACCCCGTGTCTGATTAACATTGGAATATTTTTATCTGCTATTTGTATTCATCACCTGCTTTAGTAAGATAAATAAACTGATTTTGTTCTGCAATGTAATGGTGTTCTAGATACTTTATAGGGATCCCTCTCCCCTTCATTATTAGTTCATGTTCATGTGGCAACTAAAGTTTTACTGAAAGAAATCAATAGACGCACTAAACATTCATGATATTTTTAGATTGAAAGAACAAGTGTCCATGAAGCAGCAGCTGGTGAGACATTGTCTATTTAAGTAACAAACACCTGTCTTAAAAATCTGGTTTTATATGTATAGGACTAATGCTCTTCAAATCCAACTTATTTGGGATCTGCATGCAGTGTTCTCTGATCACTCAAGTAACTTGATTCTTAACAAGAACTTAACAAGGTTCTTAACAAGAACTATGATTCATTATCTTTAATATTCACCTGCTTCAGAAATTCTTCATGATATGAACAACTTCAAGAAACACAGAGAAGCTTAAAAACAATCAAGGTGGGTTTTTTTACACTTGAGATTTCATATCTACCACTGCAAAAAGAGGATTGTTTTATTTATTTTACCAGAAGGAATATTTATGTGCCATTAGGAGTTCACAGTAGTTCTTTTCTCTGTTAGATCCGTGTCTGATTTCCAAAACAAGCCAAGTGCATTAGGATTTTCTTTTGTTTGTTGGTTGTTTGTTTTTACCTGTCGTTCTAAATACAGTCTGGTGTTCTCATGAATAGAAACTCTTGATCTTTTACAGCTCATAAAATTGTCAGAAGTTCCATATTTTTGCTTTGATCCCCTACTCAGGGAGAGACAGCAGGATGGATACAGCACAGGATGCCCTGGTGGTGGTGGCATCAGTGGAGGACCCCCGGCGTTAGGGAGCTGCTCCTAGGGAAGGGGAGAAGTCCTGGTGATGGTCAGAGCGCACTGCGACTGAGCTGGGAGCCCAGCAGAGACTTCAGCAAGGTGAGAGGAGCTGAGGCAGAGCCAAAACCACTGAGAGGGGGGTGGAGGAAGGAAAAGCAAAGTGGAGGTGGGGGCAAGTGGAACAGCAGGAGTTGTAGAAAAGGTATCTATCATGGAAGCAGAAGCAGAGGTTCTGGAATTAAGAAATGGGGGCACAGATTTGTAGAAGAGAAGTTGGTTCAGGAGGGGGACAGGAGGAGCAGCAGCAAACATCCCAGAGCTGGGGGGCCTTGGGGGAGGCCCAGGGGGGCTGGAGAAGGCAGCAAATGAAAGAGGAGGAGGATGGCAGGAAAGGAAACAATTATAAAATCTGGAAAGCATGAACCTCAGTGATAGCATGTATGTATGTATGATATTAGTGCACCTCAAAAGGAGAGATTGGTCAAAGTTTAATATTTTTTAATCTTTGAAAACTGAAATGTGGATAGAATAATTTCTATCAAATGCTTCAATTTCTTTTTTTAATGTTTGATAAACCTGGCAAAAATATTTCCTCACCTGTTCCTCTGACTTCACCCTATGTTAAGATGAATGAGTATTTTAATGAACTCATTTCTCTTTTAAATCATTAAATATATTCATGCTTGATAATATGCATCAGTTCTTTCTGTGGGGGAGATTATTACTAGAAATAATGTGGTGCATTAGAATTGCATTAGAATGTAGATTTAGGCCATATTTAACTTCCTCCTGAGCTTCGTGTTGTGCAAGCAGTGTACAAAATAGATGTAGTCAAAGGTAAAACCTGACAGGATGAGCTCATGCCTGCAGGGGTCAGCAAAGCAGCTGCTCAGGTTCTGCCCCTCTCAATCTGCTCTGGTTTCCTTTGCTCTGTGCAGCACAGGATGCTCGGGTACAACCAACACACACACTCTGAATTAATCAGTCAGCTCAACATTAATAATTCAGTGCAAATTACAATGAGCTGATCTGCAGATGTACTTCTGAAAGTCAACGGTAGAGCTCTCTTTCACTTTCAAGCTGCAAAAATCTAAATCTCAATGGAAAAGGATTGGAAATCCCAGAAACCGATGGTGTGATATTGGGAGTCACTCTCCAGGTGTGACCTTGTGTGCTTTAGTGAGGCAGCAGCTGTGGGGCAGAGGATGTGCAACAGGATCTTTCTGCACTAAGGGGTGTTTGGCAGCTTTGGGCTATCTGAGCTTTCTGGGGAATGCTCTGCATGTGCCGGGATTTAAAGGCAGACCTCAAGCTCTGGGAGACGAGGAGCATTAGTCATGATGGAAGAATAATATTCCTTTTCTCAAAGGTAAAAATCTGATGATCTTTGGTTGCCTTTCAAATCCATTCTCAGTACTAAATGGGTTCTCTTTTAACTCCAGTCTTTCTGTAAAGGAAAAGTCTATGTCAGTAAGATTCTCTATCAGAAAATCATTTGCTTCTGACCAAACCAAGTTCTTACGTGTTTGAGCCAACCGTAAGGAAGGGGAACTGAGACCTGGCCAAGGAGGGATGTGGTTTTGTTGTTCCCGATGGGCAGCAAAGGGACTGAGATTGGCCAACTCAGCTAATGGCCAGGAGAAATTAAACATTTCATTTCAGGTCAGCAAAACAAAATATTTCAGAAATTTGACATGCATTTTTTTAGGATTTTATTTTTAATGTATAGATTGGATACTGCAATACCAGTTATTTTATGTGTTATTAAAAAGACATCAAATTCTTGAGTGATGTGAAAGAGTTTTGTTTGGTTTTTGTTTTTTTTTTTTTTTTTTTTGGTCACCTCTGTATTAAATGTGAAACAATAACACAGAAAGTGAATTATTTCTTATATTTCAAACTAATGGTATTTTGTGGAAAAATATACCCATTCTGGACTTTCATTTTAAAAAAGAGAGTATCTCTGCTGAGAAATCAGGAAATTACACTGGGGACCATTATTCTCATCTTTCTTGAAGTGCAGTTCTCAATATGAACCACAACTGATGCTCTGGATTTTGAGGGGAAGTCCATTGTCCTTTTTCCAATAGAGAACATGCCCATTTATGAATCCTCCTTTAACCTTTTCTTTCCTTTTTTTTTTTTTTTTCAATACCTTGGGGTTGGAGAGCAATTCCAGGTCCTAGTTTCATTTTAGCATCGCTGTTGCCAAGTGAATTGTTCCCTATCCAGTATTTTTGCAATTTATTCTTCGTGCCCAAGTGTTAAACTTTAAAGCTGTCTTTATTGAATGGCTTTTTTTTTTTTTTTTTGGTCTGGAATATTTCCTCAGCCTGTCAAAATCATTTTGAATTGTAGACCTGTCCTCCAACATTCTTGAGACCCTTCTGTGTTTAGAGTCACTTGTGATTTTAAGAGCTGTATTTTCTCTGCCACCATGCACTTTAATACTGCTTTTTATAATTAAGGTGTATGTCAAAGTAATTTATTGTAGTCATTAAGAAGAAAAAAAATGCAAAAGGATAGGGGAAATCATTATTCTTTTGGCAATATCTCACATTCAGATAGTCAGCAACACCTATTCTAAACTGAGAAATAATCTTTCATTCAGGACCCTGAAATCCCCCTAAGATTTTCAGTTGCAATGTCGCCTGGAGCACTGGAGAATAGAGAGCCCCCAGGTTAATTTGCTGTGTTCTGCAGCATGTGCTGCATATACAAAGGCCCAGTCTTGGTTGTCCCACAGGAGTACTTGATAATATACTCAATTTGTGGCATTAATAGCAAATAAACTGTCCAAAAGAAAACGAAATTTGATTTCCTTCAATTCCTGGAATATAGAGAGGTTTGTTTACCCAAGTCACACAATTTCTGGTCCCTAAGAATGAATCTAATAATTTAAAGCCTTTGGACCTGGACTCTGTTGTACTGAATTTTACCAAAGGCTCTGTGCCTGGTGTGACTTATATTCAGCATCTTAGCCAAGGGGAATTAGAGTGACTTAATGTATCCAAACCCAATATACAGTCAATGCCAGAGGGCATTCCTTGCCCTCAGAGGAGAGACTCACTGGCTAAAGAGGGAGACAGGAGAGCTGCTAAAAAAGAGTGTGGCCACAGCAGGATGGAATAAATCCCCCACAATGTCTCTTTGCACAGTCACCTGTCTTAATGTATTTCTTTATCCATGGATACTTAGATGATTTTCAAGCCTGAGTTCTTTTGGTAATAATGGAGAAGTGGATTGAGAGCATAGAAAATAAATTAAATTACTTATGTAGGAGGCAGTGAAATATGACTAAATGCATTGGGATCTTGCTGTTCCTGATGATGCATCTGAATCATTCACCTCTTCTGAACCATTCAGTTTCCTGGTGGACACACTCCTAGGAGAGAGTTTAGCTGAAAACTACCTACAAGGAAGTGCATGCTTGAGTAAATCTGATTTAGAAAACATTAGCAATTATTATGGAAGTCTTGTTTATATTTAGGTTGCTATCAGTCACTGAACTTACCATGCCTCTGGACAGGGACTGGATTTGTTTTGTGGGGATTCCGGTACTGTAAATAATGTAATCAGAGTTTATAACCTTTTTTACCACATGTATGACACAGCAATGAAAGGAAAATCTTTAGTGGGAAAACAGTAAAAGAAAGTTTCCCATCCTCAAAGTATGTATCTAAAAGTAAAAAATAAACCAAACACAAACAAAAAAAAAAAGTGCAGAGGAAAAGGATGTATGAATTTTAAGAACTGATCACTAAATACCACACATTAAAATTTAAAAGTCTCACAAAGTTTTTAAAAAAAGTCTGTTCAGTAGTTGTCCCTAATTTCATCACTTCCTGTGATACCTGAAGGGTTTGTCACAGTGTGGTCTGCAGGAGCAGTGAAGTCTCAGTGTAAGCTCAGGTTCCGTGGGAGGAGCAGGGTTCCCCTTTCCTTCCCCCCAAATCCTGATGTGAGGCCACTCTGCTCCTGCCCCCACAAACCTTGGGTTTGGTGTTCCAGTGCTCAGACTGACTTCATTGTGTCCTCATCTCTAATACTGAAATAAAATGTAGAATGGCAGCTGAACTCTTAGGAATGTCCAGGTTTTAGGGCCCAGTCTATTCAACTTTTTCATTTCATATTTTTTCCTGTGTGAGGCTGTTCCATTTCTCATGGCTCCTCCTTCACACTTTTGGCACAGAATTCTGCCCTGGTGCAGGTTCCCTCGAGCACTTTCAGTCCCACAGGCTCCATACTTCCATGGGTACTAAATCATTGTCTTTTACAGGCCATCTAGAAAATACAATAACATGGATGTGAGGATTAAATTAAACGAAAAGCAAAAGAAAGTGGACATTTCTTTGTGTATTTAACTAAAGAGAAATATGGAGATGGATGAAAGACTATAAACAGACTTTCATACAGTTTTCAGAATGAGTTTCCTCATCTTCAAAATGCACTTTGGACAGAATGTTCCTGTCCTGGGTGCGACTGTTCTGCATTAGGGACAACCACCTACCTCTGCTCTTTTCTGAAACCATTTTCATCTTCAGCTGGCATTCTCTGAGATCATATCAATCTCTCACCCCATGTCTGCTTTAAAAGACTGGATTCTACAAATTATTTTTTGACATTCTTCACCCTCAGCCTCCCTTTTTTCCCCTCTTTCTTTTCCATTTTTTTTCCTTTTCTTAGGTTTTTGTTTTGGTTGGGTTTTTTTGTTTTGTTTGGTTTGGTTTGGTTTGGTTTTTTTGGTATGTGTGGTTTCAGACAATCTGAAATCTTCAAATTTCATCTATCTTATCATAGTAATGTGTTTTCAGTCAGGTGGGCACTTAAGGGGTTTTTTCCTCCTCTGCTGCTCCTGTTTTGGTAAATAACCAACTTGACCCTGCTGACAGTTTTTTTACATGTGCACATTTATATATTCAAAACACAGCAAATAATTCTTGAATTTTGCACAGGTATTTTCTGCAGTCACTTACTGCAAAGACCCAGGAAACAGATGAAGATACTGTGAACCTATGACAGACTGGCAAAAAATAATTTAGTAATCTGTTTCTGCAAAACTGCTTTCAGGTAGGTTTTTCCGGAAATAATTTTCCCAGTTGATAAAGTTACTTTTTGGTCATCAAAGGTTGTAGGAAGAGACAGGTACCTTAAAGCTTCTAAACATTTCTCTGGTTTATAAAAGGCATCATAATTATTTATAATGTGACAAATTATTAGTTTCATTTAATATTTAAATGTATATTATTTTAAGCAGTATCTGAACAACAAAGCAATTTAAATTCTCTGTTGTTATTTTTCATCCAATGGTGTGCTTGCTCTAAATCCAGAGCAATTTATGGATTTCAGATAATTTTTCTGTAATGCTTTCAATTCATTGTTCAATTTTTGAACATATATTTTCTGCTAGCTGTGCTCATGCATAGTCCTTTCTTTGCTGGTATCTGTCTAACTCTGAAGTGGTATTATATTGTATTTCCTGTTTGCAAGTATAAAAGGTCTATATTGACCCTAGTGGGACAGAAAGCTATTACTGGTACAGTAGCCAATAAATCTTGGAGTTGGAATATGTCTGCTTTAATCTTCACTGTAATCAATTAAGTTTTGAGGTTAGGACTTCTAAGGTTTAATTCAGCTGGCTGTTTGCAGAAGTCTATGAGCTGTCTTTTCTGAGGGATTGGTTATGATATTAAGATGCAGTGGCAGAAGAATAAATCTATACACAAGATCTAAATTTGGGTAAAAGCTATAAAATGATAGCTGAATTACATAGATGGGTAATTTATTGTGTGCTTTTTGATCAAAACTCAGTTCATAAGGCTTAAGGATAGGGGATTTTTAGTTTGTGCAGAAAACTTGTATACATGTATTGCTAAAATTCCACATGACTTGTTTGTTTTGTTTTGGGTTTTTTTTAAGCAATTATTTTAAATATGAATAATGAGTCATGCATTAGTCAGACTGTTGATTTGAAGATTCACTTCCAAATGCCATGTGATAACACAGTTCCTGCTACTACATGCAATTGTGGTTGGTTTGGGTTTTTTTGGTTTTTTTCCTCTAACTAAGTCTCAGAAACTCAACTATGATCCTTGCCTGTCTGACACTCCTTCAGAAATGGCAGTCAGCCTGCAAATACTATTTAGGTATCAGGTTACTCGGTCTCAGACCCTCAAGGGAGAATGGGGCACTTTCCCAGGATGGTAAATGTGATATCCCTGTTGGTTTAGCCGTTCAGGAAAAGCCCCCTGGGCTGGTTTGCAGCACAGAGTTACAAGAACCACAGGGCCCACAGAAGTTATCCTGCCCAAGGGCTCTGTAAAGCACTGCTGGAGGAGCCATCAGCCAGAGTGGCTCCCAACATCATGGCAAAGGTCAGCAGTGGCCAGACTCAATCCCCCAGGATGACTGTGACCATCAGAGCCTCTGTGTGCAGGGAGCACCCCAAGTGTCACTCACCCATCCTACACACTGAGCAGTTCCCCTTCAGTGCCTTCCTCCCTTTCCCAGCACTAACCCTGTGCAATTTTGCCTCACACAGACCATGCTGTGCCCTCACTGGGCTGACATGTGTGCATCAGTGTGGGTGGAAATCTTTCTTTGTGATGAGCTGGTCCCTCAAAGGTTTCCTGTATCTGTGACAGAACCAGAATAATAAGTTCTCTCTGTCTGCACCATTTGCCTTTCCCTCCCTTCTTAGCTGCAGCCTAAATGAAGCAGAGGATGCTGCTGCTGTCGGGAATAAACTTCTCTTTCCCTCTGAAATATGGAAACAATAAAATGCTCCAAGTCTTCATTTTTTCTGTCCACATATAAGCCAGGCATTGTAAAGCCTGAGCAATAGACAGCTTCTCCTGTTCTCCTGTTTGTTAGAGCAAGGCGGGGTTTTTTTGAGGTTTTTTGGGGGTTTTTTTGTTTGTTTGTTTTTTTGTTTTTTATTTTTTTTATCCTGTGTGAGTTTTCATCTAAAAGCCAAGATCCATTTAAACTGAAAAGCACTTTTGTCAGTATATTAGTTTTATCAGCAGTTCCACAGTGAAGAACAGTGCAAAAGACAGCAGAGCCCATCCTGGCAGCAGGCAGCCAAGACCATGGGGTCAGGGCTCTGACCTGGCACAGGAAGGCCAGCACAGCTTCCTACTTTTCCTGGTTTAGAGGAGAGTCTGGAACTGAAGCTTTCCGGGATGCTGGATGCACGACCTTAGTGCCAGACACCTCAGAACATTCCTTGCTGACGGTTCTTTCAAAGTCTTTACATGGTCCTACTTCTACCTTCAATCCCTTCCTGAAAGTGGCAAAAATAATTCTGGTATGAGCTTTAGTGTTGTGTCTCATCAGGAAGAAGTTCAAAAGAGTAATACCCTAAACCCTTTTTTTCCCCTTTTGTGGTTTTTTTTCCCCCTAAAAAAATATCATCACAGAAGACCCAGTTTGAATCTGTATTATCTGTATGATTATTATTCTGATTTTAAGAGACAATGAATCAGACCAATGGTAAACATTGTACATTAGCCATCATCTGAGGTACTCAAGGCTGTGTGTCTCTGTAGCCCATTTTCCATCAGCCTCCAGTAGTTGGCTGATTTTATTTCAATGCGCAATTATAAAAACACAAATGTAGCACATTTCTTAGCTGGATTGACATATTGCTATTTATGGCTTTTTAAGTCATGTATATTTATGAGCTTCTAAAATGGTGTATCCAATATCAGAACATCTTCAATGTCCTAATCTCATGAATTATAAAGTATGTGTTTTAACATATGTGATCATTAACGTACAGAAGAAAAATTACAAGTAATATTATGACTAATTTCCTGTGAGAACTGATGAATTGTCTGCATATTTATTTCTTCTGGAAAACTCTGACTTCTTGGTTTTATAATTCTCAGGCAGAATACGTTATTATTAAGTCTATTTTATATATATTTTAAGACTGATTTATATGCCTCACTTTCTTTTCTCAAATACATTTTGAACTCAAGCCTTCAACAGTGTTACTCAATTAGGAGAAATAGAAAAATATTTTCCAATGGCTCACTGTTCTCTTTGTTTAAACTTTACTGGGCTTAATCATCCTACACTTGAAAATATTTGTGGTATATAAGTGTATATAAGTGCTGTACATTAATTAAGGAATTGCAGTGTGTGCTAGCCATTTTTTTATTCTAAAAGAGCAGAATTATGTACTATTTATCTAAATGCCAGTCAGGTGGTATTTCTCTCTGGGTAGAGTTTCTGGTGTCTCATAAGGAGTACACTCATGCTTCAACCACAATAAATTCAGTTTAAAATTCTTCAGCCATGAGAGACCCCTTAGGAATTATGTGTTGTTAGTTCCAAGGCTACTTGTTTGAAAATTGTTTGACAAATTTGCTGGTTATTAGAGGTGAAAGTGGGGGGAAAGTTGGGAGATGGATGGAGAGAGGATGCACAGCACAGGAGAGAAGGGCACAGGGGAGCTGTGGGAAGTGAGGCAGGGGCAGGAGGCAGAGCCACCATGGGGAGAAGGAGTCTGGGAGCTATGCTTGGGGAATCCAGCAGGGAATGAGAGGATGGAAAAGGGATGGAAACTTTCAGTGTCTGAAGAAAACAGAGTATAATCAGGGTGAGAATTGCTAGAGAGCATTAAAGTGGTGAGAGCCTCATATGAGTGGCAGGTGAAGAAGCTTTACTTTTTATTTCTTCTAAAGATGTAGCTGGATGGTTTACAAAAAGCTTTAAAAGTCACTACTGCTTATTTTGTAGACTGAGAGTACAGTAAATTCACGAATACAAGCCGCACTGAGTATAAGCCGCATCTATGGGTGTTGGCAAATATTTCGGTTTTTGTCCATAAATAAGCCGCACCTGAATATAAGCCGCTCTGTCGTTCGCAGCGAGGACCCGCGTGCAACAAAGTTGCCAAATAGTAACCGAACCGCCGCAGGGCAGGGTTTACTGGCTCGGCTCGGGCTGTGCAGGCTCGGCCCGCTAGGGGCTGCTGACAGGGCCAGGTAGCCCAGCCCAGCGCTGCCGCTCGGCGGGACCACTGGGGACCAGCCACCGCTGCCACTGGGCTCGGTCACCACGGCCCGGTGCTGCCCTGTGGTGGCAGGCAGGGACGGAACCCCCCCCACTCCCGCGGCGGTGGACGGGGACGGAGCCCCCCGCTGCCTCCCCGAGCCGCGGCAGTGGCGGCGCGGGGCCCCCCCGTCTCTCCCCCGGGCTGCGGCAGAGGAGGGAAGGAGAGAGCTCTCCTGCCTCTCTCCCTGCCCCCCGTGCTGCCTGTAGGGAGCCAGGCTCCACCCGTGGTGCAACAGAGTAGCAATTTGTAACAATCGCAAAATACCGACTTTGCAACAGCTCAGCTCAGCACTCTGGCTGCGCTTCTGAGGTTGTAAATGTCAGAAAATTATTCACATATTAGCCGCTCCTGAGTATTAGCCACATTACCGGTTTAGGAGCAAAATCTTAGTCAAATTGGTGCAGCTTGTATTCGTGAAATTACTGTAAAAGTGTTTTAAGCAAGAACGTTCTCAAGTACTTGTGGTAATTGTCATGGTGAAGAGACTACTCCTGTGAGCCTCCAGCCCCACTTCTAGATTATCAGCCAAAATACCTGAAGAACATTAATAATCTTCATTTTTAAAAGATATTTGGGTAAGAAGAGAGTTCTGGTAAATACCAGTTTTGATAAACTGCGAAGATCAATTCTCATTCTAATTTCAATAGGAAATATATACCTATTTATCTGCTTCAATGGACCTGTTAAGGCATTTTTACATATTATGATATATACACATAAATTTTAGGCAATTTGACTTAAAAACTTCCAGGTAACAGAAATCTGTAAAGCATTTTGTTGTCAAAATTTTGACTGGTTGTGGTATGGAAAGGAATGCAGGTAAACACAGATTAGCTGTCATTAATCTGGGCAGCAAAGAGTGGTTCAGTTTATGTTTACTATTCACTGCTGCACTGACACATAAACTGTGGTCTTCTAATAAATATCAGTGTTTTAGTTAGGGATCCACATATTAATAAAGCTGATTATAGGATGGCTGCTAGTAAAAAAATAAAAATAAACAAACCTTGGAGTAAGTTGTAAAGTTATTTAATTGCCTCTAAATCAGATGTGGGGAAAATAACATTTAAAGCAGGCATTTTTTTGTAGTATTGTGAATTGCCTGTCTGAGAAAGGTTTTAATAACCTAGGTTTAAAAGGAAAGAAATTATTGTAAAAGCAATGACACCTGTAAATGTGAATGCTTGGGATACCTTTAATGAAGAACAATAGTTTAAAGGTATCTGCAGCTGATTTGCAGCAAGCAGCAGCTCTTATTGAACCACTCTACATTAAAACATATTGAATAAATTGTAGAAAAATAAATGTAAACATGATAGTAGAAGTCATAGTTTTCCAAGGTGAAAAACTTAACTGCACAATCAAATGAACTTTTGGGGTTTTTTTCATTTAGTTGTTTAACAGATAATTTCTTATTCAGTGTAGCAGTTTCTACTATGAACTTGGATGTTTACATAAAGAGAATCAGGAAAATAACATAAAATATGAATTCAGGTCAGGCATACTTCTTTGCTCCTGGTAGCATTTGCTGAGTACCAGTCCTGGCTGAACAGTGTAGCTCTCCTGTCCTCCTCAGTGATGTTCCTCTGTGTAGATTCTAAATCTCTATTTTTTAATTTCCATTTCCTTCCATAAGTACAGCCACTTTTCCAGTGTCAGCTGGGAGAAAATAAATGGTTATTAAGGCATTCATGATTGAGTCTGACAAAGGGGCAAAAAAGTGCAAGTAAAAGCCTTCAATTAGGCATATCCATGACTTTGTGTGACTGATTCTCTGCAGGCTTATGATGTAATTGGTTTGATTTTCAGTCTTGTTTTGGGAGTGGCTGTGATGTGGAAAAATCGTCTTCCTAAGTCTGGTGCAAAAGTCAAAATGTACAGAATCTCTTTCTCCACGATCCATTGTCACAGATGCATGCTAAACACTGTAAATATCAGGGAAATTTCTGAGCTTGGGAAATGTAAAGGACCTTATCACTCTCTAAAATTCCCTGAAAGGAGGTTGTAGCCAGGTGGGGGGCAGTCTCTGCTCCTGAGTAACAACTAACAGGACTAGAGGAAAAAGCCTCAAGTTGCACCAGGGAGGGTTTACACTGGATGTTTAGGAAAATTTCACTGAAAGTGTGGTCAGTTATTGGAACAGGCTGCCCACTCCTGGAGGTGTTCAAAAGCTGTGAGGATGTGACATTTGCAGGTAGGTTTAGTGGTGAACAAGTGATACTGAGATCACAGCTGGCCTCAATGACATTAGAGATCTTTCCACCTTAATGATTCTGTGAGAGTAAAATGGGGTTTTGGGATGCTGAAGGCAGAAGGTGAACCCACAGCCTGCCCAGAAATGGCGTTTGCTGCTCTGTTGGAACACAAGGTTGAGAGTCTCACAGTGTGACTTTGGTCACTGTCAGGATTGAGCAGGAACAAGATTTTAATGCAGCCAATGCATATGAATTTTGATGAAAAGGATATTTCTAATTGTTGGATCTGTCTGTGGAGAGCTGTAGAATTAAGGCTGCCATGACAGAATAGCAATAGTTTGTGATATTGAAATTATTGGAGAGTGAAAGGCTTCTCTTGTCAACAGTGCCCATAAAAAAATAAATAAATAAATAAAAGCAATATGTATTGGCATCATTTACTTTGGCTAGGGGAAAGCAGAAATATTTTATTAAAAATATTTGAAACAAGCTGCTTGTTCACACCCTGCAGTTGACAGATGTCCCAGCAAAAGACAAAAAACCAGCTGGGGTAGATGCTGAAATATTTTGGGAGGCAGCAGAGGGGATCACCTTCCCTGAAGTGCAAGGAAATGTCAGAGCTGCATTCCTTAAGAAGAGAGACCCAGTCTGGGGTCTGGGGGAGGAGTTGCTTCAGCTCTCATTGCATTAAATTTTTATCTCTTTTTCCCAAATACATATTTGTCCTACCTTTGACATTTACAACAAATCTCTTCTTTTGCCTGATGTGGCATGCCTCAAAGAAAATACAAACTATTTCTACTTTTTTCTTCAAGTTAGATGCAAGTTATAATTTGTAAAACAGTCACATGGCATACTGCCATGTCAATCAACCCTTTTTAAAGGAGATTTGATTTAAACACTGCTTCCTTAAATCATGTGTCTACACAGGCCTACACATCCATGCTTTCAATGAAATTAATAGTTGTCAAAAGAACAAAACATGTATTATCTATTTCTCACACTGACTTGAGCAATAATGAATACTGTTACAAGGAAAGAGTCCAGAAGATACGACAGATGTGAAATCTTTTGGTATGTTTTTGTTGTTGTTGTCGTTGCTGTTTTTTTTTAAATCACATCAGGAGCACTGAATATGAATTAAAACTTGTTATTGTGTGGAGAGAATCAAAAGACTTGCAGAATTAAAACCACCTCTTTTAACTTATATTTGTTTCCATAATTTTAAGGAGAACAGAAGGGTATAGGGGAAAATTTTCTTGTCATGAAATGAACTTTTATATGAAAACAAAATGTATTTGAAATTGTCTGAAAGATCCAGCCATGAAAGATGATTTTTAGTATGTGGCTAAAGAATTTTGTAATTTTCACTACAGTTTCTCCAATATCTACTGCAGAAAATATTTTTTCTCAGGATATCAAGCGATAGTGTGCCACCACCTCTTCTGGCCCTTTTTTCTGTTCCACAGAGCCGTGAACTCAGCTGGAACTTTCCTTTGAGAGGTTCTCACAGATATTTCCCATTCCTACATGATTTCTGTCTGTACTTATTGCTGCAGAATCCTGTCCTGGGTTATGGGACACTAAGCAGACTGTGTTGCAGATTATGTGTTTTCTCTCAGCTTTGAGTTCAGTTTCAATAGTGCCATCTTCTTTCTGTTCTAATTTTCTTAACTCCTCAGAGCTTTAAATCAGCTGCTGCAGGTGTGTCCCTTTTTTCCTCTTATCAGATCAGTTTCAAATATAAATGTTGCTGCCATCTGATGCTATCACAAATTTCTTTATGGATTTCTTTTTAGTGGTTTATCTTTTTTTGCTGAAATCTGTAGAGAGTTTGAAGCCGGTACAAAGATAAATTATTTGGGGCACCCAGCCTTGAGTTGCATTGGACAGATACAAAACTGTTCCATTTCAGGGGAAAAAATTACATTTACAGCTAACCAGGATACTTGTTCTTAATTTTGAAGCCAGACAAGAGAAAAATTAAGCCACTTATATCTCATAATCTGTCTCTCATCTCTGTGTGCCACGGTTTATTTTTAAACTGGTAATTCACTTTAACTGAGAGCACCGATGCCTGAATACCTAAAGCTCTGTACAAAAGTAGAGCCCTGAAAATAATTTTTACCCAAAAGCTAATATTTTGTACTAAATCAAGGAAACAAGTCCAGTCAGGCCCTTTTTATTTACAGTGACTTTTAGTGAGCTAAATGTTGTGCAGCTTCTGGATGGTGTCTTGAGACTGACCCAACGACTCCGTACCTTCCCAGTGGATGTTCTTGAGTCCCTTACAGCAGCTCTGATTTAATCCACCCAAGCAGCTGAAGCTCAAATCTTCCCTGTAAAATGACACCTGTAAACATTCTGACTGCACTGCCAACTGGGAGTGAGTTCCTAATGAAGGGGATCAATGTAAACTTCTGTAATTTTCTCACTGCAGAAGAATTTTAGAAATATGATCCTTGTAACCTCTCCAACAAGCTGCAGCCTACTATAGTTTGTGCCATTTGAAATTACTGATAGATGTCATTGGGCTCAGAGTGGCTACCAGTAATATTTGTGATCATAAGGTGCCCTGTTCTGGCTTTACATGCATCTAATATTTGTTGGAGCCAATGCATTTTTCATGGACTTCAGAGAGTTATACATAAAACCTAAAAAACACCAAAAACCACTTGTTCTGTAAACAATGACAGATGAGTCTGTTCATACAGAGAGATGTCCTCCTTTTACCTACATCTCAATTCAGCAGTAATCTTCTTACTGCTTATACCTGCCTTAAAACTATGTTGGAATATGTGAATTTTGAATTATGTATGTAGGAATATTATGCTAAAAATTAACTTTGGATAAGTTGTCTGTGAAGATGTATCATGAATAAGAGCTGATGACAAGAATAATTAGCATCACTGCAAGTTTTGAAAGATGCAAAAAATAGGTCAGGAAAGGAAGTAAAATTAAAAAATATAAATAAAGAGAAAAATCCCATTGAACCATTTCACAGAAAGTTACCTTAGCTGAACCATTGAATCTGTTAATCTTGAACAGGTGAAAATTGTTGGTACCAGCTGAAAACTAAGCAGGGGTCCAGCAGGATACTTGCCTTTCTTGGACATCCACAATGCAATCTCTGAATGCAATATATCTCATTTCTTGAGCATGTCCCATAAACATTTTTTTTCCTCCTTTTTCTCTTCAGAGGCAGACATAGATGTCCTTTATTACTCTGCACTTCAAATTCACCTTAGAATTTGGCTGAGGCTGCTTTTGGCTTGACCTGTCAGAACAGGGGTTTCTTTGGTCAGGCCATTCAGTTTTGCTCTAACTTTTCTCTCTATCGTGATCACCAGTGAAAAGAGGTCACACACTACCTGGATGTTTTCCTTTCTAAAGAAAATCTTTCCTAATCCCTTCTATAGGGAAGTGGCAGATCATTCTTCCTGAAGGTAGAATCTAAGTTCTCTATTTTTTTTGCCGTATTCTGTCCTTACAATATTCCTTATCAGCTTACATGGTCGTTTCTTTTGCATGGTATCCTCTAAATCAATTTTAATAGCACATCTTTGATTGATCCTCACTCCACTCCTTGTAGTGATCTGAGATTCCATATTTATAGAGTCTTTGGAGAATAAACGCAGAGAGGAAGACCTATTTTCTGTGATTTTACTATTATTACTAGGTTTGCTAGTACTGGACATGTTCTCCATACATTGTACTCTATACAAAATATCTTCAGTGTTCCATGCCCTGTCGGTACAAATGTGGTATAATAGAGTAAACACAATAATAAATAAATAGTAGGCCTGCAAATCTGGTTCAGCTGTAATTTGCCAAATTAGAAAAATCTCTGTCTTACTACAGAGCTTTGAATTCTGGAATATTTTAATAAATCAAAATCTGTCAAGAAAAAACCTCCCCCTACTTACTGCCTGCAGAAAGTTGCTTTGATGCTAATTCCTCTTTTACTTCTCATGAGAGGATTAGCTCAGAGTCTTGAAAGTAAAAAAGAATCCAGTCTGTCAACTTAGGGCTTTTTCAATGTGCAAATTAAGAGAATTTTTCAATGTGTAAATAAATAGATGGACTTTTTTATCAATTTCTTTACAGATTTCCAGTGTAAGTGATAGGTGTCTTTTCTGAGATTTTGGTTTGCAGCCAAAATTCAGCTGTTGTGGGGGTTTTTTGCTTTGTTTTGTTTTTTGGTTTTTGCATTTTTTTTTCTTTTTTTATCAAGAAGGCCAATGTAATCTCTATACTTGGGTAATAAGGACCTGTGAATTTTTTTCTTTTCCATACTGTAAAGAATTCTGTAGGATTAACTGGCATAAATCCATAATATAAACAGCTGAGAACAATATAAAACATGTGGCAGTACTGATGAAGATTATGCATGTGAGCTTCTTTAGACTTGTTGCTTCAAGGCCAGATCTCCTTTCATCTCCATCCATTTAAAATGTATTCATTCCATGGAGTGGAATTAAAACATTGTATTTTCTTTCCAAATTTCTTCGTGTAACAAAATCTTTTAGCTTCTGTCAATTACTGAGAAATAAGATGAAGATACAACAAAAACATGAGGGAAAAGAAATAAAAAAATAAAAACTTAAGAAGACAATCTTGTAGTCAGAACAGCCACATGAAGAGGTTTATAACAAATTAAGGAAAGGCAGAAGATGACAAGGAAAAGAGAACATTTTAAAATGAAGAATTGGGTTAAGGAATTCTTCAACTAAGACTATGAGGAAGGAAACAGAGCAGAAAGAACTGAGGAAATTATTGGAAGGATTACTTTGGAGCTGATAAAACTCACTGGGTTTGGGAACATTTTACATCACTATGCACTGTGCTCCCATGTAGGAAGTTCTGGTTTTTAGAGAGGGAATTCACAGACCTGAATATCATTTCTGCCTTCCTCACTAACTCTGACCATAGGCAGAATGGGATTTTTTGGATCAACAGATCTGTGTCAGTTCTTCTTCATACATGTTGCCTAAATGGCATTTTCTTTAATACAGTAATTTCAAGATTATAAGCCGCATGTCCAGGTGTCGGCAACTTTTCCTTCTTTGTCCATATCTAAGCCGCACCGGATTACAAGCTGCAGTTTCGTTCGCAGCGAGGATCTGTGTGCAGCTTTCACAAAGTTGCCAATTAGTAACAGAATCGCGGGATCACGGGGTTTACTGGCCCGGCTCGGGGCCGGATGGGCTCGCACTTCCGGGTTGGCAAATTTTTGAACTTCATCCATGTATTGACTGCACCTGATTATAAGCCACACTTCCAGGTTTGTACCAAAATTTTAGTCAAAATGGTGCGGCTTATAATCGTGAAAGGATTTTAGGATTGTAAGGATTTTAGGTGTACAATGCTGTTATGTATTTCGGGCTGTGCTTGGAAAAATATATAAATTCTACTTGTTTGTGTGTTGATTTTCATTTCCATTAAATTCTTTGTTTCATTCACTTGCTTTATGGTTTTTCAACATTTTTTTTCAATACCACCTTAGTCATAAAATCACTGAATTGTTTAGTTGGGGAAGATCTCTGAGATCATCTAGCCCAGCCATTAACCTCAGTACTGTCATGTCACATGTACTACAGTATCACCTGCTATAAAAATTTACTGTTCTTAACAACCTTTGGAACAGTTATTTTTTCCTTTTTTTCTTCTCTCCCTCCTCTGACATTCATTCCTACTTCTTTCAAAACTGCAGTCATACATTGTGCAACTGTTCCATCTTTATAAAATATCTGTTTTCAGGTTGGTAGAAGTTTTATTTGTCCATCATTCATCTCTGAGTATTAATCATTCCTTAAAAATTATTTCCACTCTTAATGCTGAGTGTAGACATGATGTTAATGTCTCCTGTACCTTTTTGGTGATTTGGAACATTTACAGTCATTTAATATTTCTAGAGGGAATGTGTGAAAAGGAGTTAAGACCATATTGCCAATTAAATAAATAAAAACTTCCAAAAATATTGAAAACATATTTTGCCATTAACTTTTGTGTTATTCTATTTTAAGATCTTTTTTCTTTAAGATAATATACTCTTGAAGCTACATGGAAGATCATTGCCTGCTACTGAAAATATCCACAGAGCAAGCATTTGTTTCAGCCGATATCTGGAATTGTCTCATGTTTCCATCAGGCTGGTGAGTGGACTACAAATCACTGGGATGCAGAGAGCAGCACCGAAGGGGCTTAGGAAGGACACACTGCCTTCCACTGAAAATTTTCTTCTGATTTATTTGCAGGTGCAGAACAAATATTTTAAACGTGTCTAAGACCTAGAAAGACCTTGTCAGTTCTGTAATCTGTCAGTGTCCCCAGTACAGTGATGAAGATCACCATGTGCACAACTCCTATATTTACATGCAAGAAGCCACCTAAAAGATGACAGATATGACTTTATTGCAGTAAGACATTTTTCTTATGTGATGAATTGAGTTCCCTTTTTCTTCCAAATCTCATTTTTTGTCCTTTCTAAACTTCAATAAACCAAACTGTCAGTGGTTTCCCAGAACATATTTTTCATATTTCTGTTTAACTCTTTCCATGTTGTTCTGTTTTGTTGTGTTTTGTGTTGGTTTTTTTTAATTTTGTTTTTTGGGATTATTTTTGGGGTTTTTTGGTCTATTGTTTTTTTGAGATGAACTGATATAACTGGATGCTGTGAACTTGCATTTCTACTGTGTTGTTTTTTATAATAATAGCATTGGGTAGGATTGGGCAGGTATAGTAAAACACAAGAGAGATGCATGGAGTGGGGTTCATACTTGATGGGCACCCTGAGACAAACCACTGAATATCTCTGAGTGAGGTAAATTTGGCTTTATTTTTCTGCCAAATCTCAAATCACTGATTAAATGTCTGTGATTATGAAAACGTTGCTCTTTAAAGATGACCTCATCTGTCCTGTTCTGATTTTTTCAACCTAATGTTTTTATTTTGGATGCAAATTTTTTTTTTTTTATGTTTTCGTTTATTTTTTTCTAATGATAGCTTTTTTCCTCAAAAATAAGAAAAAGTGTACCAGCATTTATTTGTCACTTTTTTTGGTAACCTCTGTAGTATGCAATAGACATTTACTGAAGAAAACTAATTTTATTTTCTTATTTTATTATATATAATATAATGTGCCTAGGTGTATTGTTGAATCAGTTCAGTATTCAGCAGCTAATGCAAATGAATGTGACAAGTGTGATTTATGAAGTTTGAGCAAAGTTTTGATGTTATTGTATGCAATATTTCACATTTTATTTTAGCACAGCAGGGTTGAAATACTATCCAGGGTGCCTTGTAGTTGTTTATTGTTTGCTTGTTTTTTGAACAAGACCATGGAAGCAACAACCAGGAAAAAAATAACTTGCCTTTGTTCAGAAGTCTGTGCATCTTGAACTGATTGTGTGTATTTGAGACACTTTATTTTATTTTTAATATCACACTCTAAAATATAGCATGTATTTTTAGATGCTCTCAGAACATCTGAATTCGCAGGAGGGAGCATTTTCCCCTTGCTGCTCTCCATGAACACTGTGGTTAATGCAGATGTGAGTTGTGCAGCAGCATCAGGGGGAGATTTTCACAGCAGTGCTGAGGCACAGCGAGTGTGAGTGGGTGGTGAGGAGAGAACAAACAGCACCGTTCTGGGGGAGCTGGGAAAGGCTGTGAGGAATCTGTCTAGAGAAACACCTCATCTGCTCTGCTGTATGCAGAATCACAGAACAGGCACTGAGTCTAATAACATACATCATCAGAAGGCTGTTGAAGGACCATTGCTGCCCTTATCTGCTCTAAGGCATATATGCATTGATTTTTTTTTGTAGGTAGAAGAATTCTGCAGACTTTAAAATGTAAAGCAAGTATGCCCTGTAGAAAAATGAGTAAAATAAGTGCAGCAGAAGTTGAGGAGAAACAAGAGAAACTACTTTGGTCAGAGAGGTGAGCAAATGGGAGTTGAAAATGTACTGCAGAAATATTAGGAAGCGTGAGTTTTTACTGTCAGGAAGGATTATTTTAAATACTTACTCTTTTTTTCCCACTTGTATTTTTTCTACACTCTTTTGAACTTTCTGAAAACATGAAATGGTAGTGGAAATTTTTCAGGAGTCACTGCAATAAATTCTTTCTGCAATAATCTAAACCACCCCTCTTTTTATTTAAAACTATTACCCCTTGTCCTATTGCAAGTCCTTCTTGGCAGGGCTGTTCCCAACCTACGTTGACCTGTGGCTTGTCACAGTCAAGGACTGGAATTCTTTATCTACCTGGCACCTGAAGGTTGAGATCACCAGTGAACACAACATTTTCTGCTGCTCACCTTCTTCCAGTGTGACAAATTCTAGCACAGGGCCCAGGAATGAGGAAAGAGAAATGTGGATCTAGAAAGAATTTACCACGCTTTAGGCTATAGCTGTGGGAGCCCTGGAGGCGCATAAACACATATAGTGGTGTCCCTGTACCCAGGTCTTCCCCAGAGGGAGCTTTGGGAAAACCCTACAAGAAATAAAGTCATGATTCAAGACATAGATTTAAATCTGAGTGGTTAGCAATACAATCAGACTCTTCCTAAAACAGACAACTGACATACAACTTTTATCATTATTAGCCGGTTCTTAACATCCAATCCTGAGGTGATAGAAAAACAGAAGATGAAATTATTGTCCTTTTTACCATTAAATAGCATTTTACACATCTCAATCCATTTAAAGAAAAGAGGGCAAAAATCAGCATTGTCATTTTCAAATGGGAAAACCATGGCACAAAAAAGTGAAATAGCTTGTCCTAGTTTGTACAAAAATCTGAATGTTCCCTGGTGATCATTAAGAAGGATCTAACCTATTCTTGGCTAATGAGGACAAAATATAAGTTGTTCTGGATGTGGCTGAGAAAAGATCAGACACACTTTGTAAAAAGGAAAAGCTCAGTAGATATCATACCATGTTTCTGAATCAGTAGTGTGACAGAACAAAGTCAAGAAAAGAAATGCTTGATTGGAGAATATTAGTTAAATTAGGAGTACTCATTGCTTTCAATAAGTACTGATTGGGATAGATTAGAAAAAAAATGCAGCCAGTTTATAATTGTCCTAATCTGACTTTTCAAACTTAAGGTTATGTACCAGTCTAGACAGATTTATAGTAAGTTTGTTTAATTAATGTGGAGCTTTTTTCTTCCCAAGTATTTCAGTGTTCTCCATATCTTAACTTGGTGGAATTAGTGGAGGATTCTATTAAACCATGACTTTGCTAATGTAATTTGATGGTTCAACATCTCAGTGTGCCTACTTTTCACTATTTGTTCCGCTTCAAAATTTGACATGATCAGTCATATCTTAGAATTCTAATTATGCAATGAAGAAAAAGACTTCAATATTTCAAGTCCCCACAGAAAAAGCCAGTGGGTATGTAATTAGGAATGAGAAAAAAGGTCGACCTACTTTTTCCATTTAGTCTAAACTTCTAATTGATCTATCTTTATTTTTTTCTATCGATCTATTTATCTGTTTATCCAGTCTGTCACTAATAATCTTGACCTTATTTTGTGTTGATTGCTCATTTAAACTAATTTCTAGCCTGAATGATGGTAATTTAATAATGTGAGCCAATTAGAAGTTAAATAGGATCAATAAACCATTCTGTGACATCAGCAGGAGAAACATTGAAGTACCACTGTCTCATTAGACCTTTCAGCATTTTATATGAATATTTTTAGGGCTGAAGTAAAATGAAGGTAGTACTGAAACTGGAAAATACTTCATGACATGTTACTATTTTCTGGCTATCAACTTTTTCCAGCTTCAGAAAATAAATGCCAGGAACGGCTGTTACTTGTTCAACCTCAGCAGACATTCTTCATCTAATCAACATCTAGTACGGGGAAAGACGTTTGCATTCTTGCTCCTTTCATCATATCACTAATATTTGTTTTCCAGCTGTTTTGTCTTTCACATCTATTTTAAATAGTAAAACAAAGAGCCTGATATCTTCTGAGCCAGCCATGCTATAACTCAGATCTGTGTAATCCATGGAGAAAGCACCATTTGCTGAGTAATTGAAATATTTTTCCAGGAAGGAAAAAAAAAAGTGAAAAATCAGTGTTTCTGATGCTGGAAATATCAGAGGAAGAGTTGTTCGGAAGAGAGTGAGAAGGCTGATTGATGACCACTGCACATAAACAAATGTTTCCTCCACTGGAGGTAGCATCATGATTGCATCTTACGGGTACATACAAACATTGGATTCACAAAACCCTATTGAGCTGATGCCATTCCTTCAGCTTGCTCACTTGCCTTCATAAGATTTTGGCTTTCAAATGGCTTGATAGTACTTTTGTACAACATCCTTTGCCCATCTCTGGTTCCTCCAGTGAATCTAAAAGCAAATTTAATTCTCAGAAAGCAGTTTTGTATCCTGAAAGAAGCAATATTTTTGAGGCATGTTTACAGATATTTCTAAGAATATTCTCCTAAGCCTGGTATCATGGAGGAAGGGGTGCTGCCATGTGCTTGCAAATTGATTCCATCCCTCTTCCTTAATGGACACCTTTGTGGAAAAGCTATTTTCGTATCAATTCAATGTGCATTCCTCACAGAATCTGAGTTCTCTGAGGTTATCGCTTACAATTTTACACCCTTCTAGTCCTAGATTAAAAGTTCTTTTGATCTAATCATTGCCTGTGTTGGATGAATTCTAACTATGGTTTCCAAGAGGCTTGAGTACAATTTGTTGTTCCTGTCTCTGGATGGTGGCTGACAATTCCTGCTAGATCTGGCCCAAATTGAAGTGTTAATAGTGGGCATTAGCAGAGCTGTAAGCTTCTTGTTTGCTTTCCTGTTGGCCTTGTCAGATGTTGCTCTTTTGTTTTGGAGTTTATATTGATTCATTTTGCTTCCTTCCTGATAAAACAGTCTTAGGAACACAACACACATTATTGTGGTTTTAGACAAGAAGCTTCTGTGAAGGTGCTAGATACTGTCCATGTGACAGCGGGCAAACAAAATAATCCTTTCCCTAAAATCTTTGTAATTCTTTGTAATCCTCTTCCTAAATTCTACTTTTCTGGATGGATAGACAGGGTTGTGGTGCTGGCCTGCTCCTTACCAGGTTCTGATTTAGAGTTGTTGGCTCTATTGTTCTCATGTCCTTTCTCTGTGCCAGAGCAGATTAGGTCTGCTGGCTCCTATGTAAATCCAGATGTTTGCCACATGAATAATTGTTAGTCTGAGGCCCATGACACAGAAGGAGATAGATACAGCATGTCAAAACCCACCCTGTTGCAACTACAGTAATTTCACTATTATAAGCCACACCATTTTGACTAAAATTTTGCTCCCAAAACGGAAGTGTGGCTTACATTCAGGAGGGGCTAATATATGAACAAATTTTGGAAACTTCCCAACCCGAAAGTCCAAGCCAGCAACAGCCCCGAGCCCAGCCAGAGCCCGCCCGGCCCCAGGTGGCGGGGAAGTAGCGGCACAGCCGCGGCACTGCCCGGCCCTGGGGGGCACAGCGGCGGCACCATCCGGGCATGCCGCTCCCCTGCCTCCCGGCGGCACCGACCGGGCACGCCCCTCTCCCTCCTCCTGGTAACACCGGTGGGCACACCACTCCCCTGCCTCCCGGCGGCAGTGGCGAGCGGGGCTGGGGCCACTCCCTTGCAGCCGCCCTGAGCAGGGCCAAGCCAGTAAACCCCGTGATCCCACAGTTCTGTTACTAATTGGCAACTTTGCGAAAGTTGCACGCAGATCCTTGCTGTGAACGAAAGTGCGGCTTACAATCCGGTGCGGCTTGTGTATGGACAAAGAACGAAATGTTGCCGACACCCGGACCTGCGACTTATAATCAGGTGCAGCTTGTAATCGTGAAATCACTGTACTTCATTTTAGGGGAGCTACAGACACCTCCTGACTTCAGTTCTTTTAAGCTGGTTCTTTTTTGAGTCAAAACTGTCTGAATTGTGGATGGGATGAACAGAATATGTGAGAGGCACAGCACTAGCCCAACTGTCTGAGCCAAAGTGCCTTTCCCCTCTTTCAAAAAAAACCCCTAAACCACCAACCTCTTCAACTGCAAGCAGTTGGGGCAACAATATAACAGCCAGCTGTGGTCAAAAAGGCAAAGACAGCACTGGACTGAATGAAGGGATAAGAGAGAAGAGAAGAATATTACATGGTACAGAACCAGATTATATTTCCTCGCTTTAGATTATTGCACAAAGTTTTGGTTTTTTTTTTAAATCTGTTATAAAAACAAACCCTTAAGTTGTATGAAGAGGCAATAAACAGTTAATTGATATTGTTAGCAGAAGAGTGGGAAGAGTGCCCATAAAAGTAGTACAGGATGGCAAGGAGGGCTTGCTCTGGTAAAAAAAAAAAAAAAAAAATTTGTGAGCATAGCATTAACAACATAGTCCTGTCCTTCTTCTCTAGTACAATGAAAAAGAAGAGAGCTTTAGAGAGCTTTTGAAACAAAATAAATTTTCCTCTTTCTCTCCCACCCCATCTGTGCAGTTTAGTAGCTGAAAAAGAAACCTAATTTTTTCATGAGTTTTTATTCATGTACCAGAACCTTGTGTACTGTTGATGCACTATGACCAAACTAGAATCTTCTGTCCCTCAGGTTTGGTATAAAGGAAATTAGACAGTACCAAGCAGTGGTACTCTTTTTTAAAGCTCCGAGATTGATATTTGTATTATGTTTATCCATTGTGAAAATGGTTTTCATGGTAAGGTATTGCCACACAGACTTTGGAGTAAAAGAAAATATTAAAAAAGCAGTAACAACAATCCAGACAAAGTAATTAACAAAGTAATTGCTGAGAAACAGTGACATGAAGGAGATTTGGTATTGGAGACACAAATTTTCATGACCAAAACTTTCAAATTAGCTACATCTCTAATTTATTTTAAGCACACTTTTGCCTTCTTAGGCTCTCTAGAACCAGGGATACATAGTATCTACCCTTTGAGAGAACTCCAGTGAGATGAAGTTTTCTGAGACTCTTCCATAGTCAGCTGAGTTTACACAGGCACACACAAAAATTGTTTCATGATTCTTGCAATGCTACATATTAATCACCCATCCTGCCAAGCATCCCAAAGAAATAGAAGAGGTGAGAGAGAAAGAAAGAAGGACAGAAATGAAGGTTGAGGAGGGAATGGAAAAGTTGGAAAAATGCAGAAAAAGAGTAACAGTAAGCAGATGGTAGTTCTCTTGCACTGGAATGAGGAAAGGGAAAGAGAAGCCTTTTTCTCTATGTTGCAATGATACACCACTTTTTCCTTTGTTGTTTTGTTTGGGGGTTTTTGGGAGGGGGTTTGTTTGCTTTTTTTCTTTTTGTTTTATTCATGACCTATTCCACAAATTGAAAGAGAATGCAGCTCAAAATGAAACCTCCATTTGCAGGTCTACAATCCATATATATTCAGTAATTTTGCCAAGCCTGAAAAGTTAGATCAATGGGATAGATTTCCTTTGAGAGCAAATGAGGGTTGTCCATTTCCCTTCCTCCAAAATCTGCTACTATTTTAATTTTATTTTCATGTAGGCTTCTCTTTGCATTATTTTTAAACCTCATTATGAATAGATTTGCAAAAAAAAAGTGAAATAAAATGTCTGGAGATTAATTTAATGAAGTCCATTCATAAACGATAAAAGGCATTGGATGCAAGTCGCCTAATCAGTGGACTTTACTAATAATATTCAATAGTTTCTCCAAACATGCCTTTTTAAAAAGATTTTTCTGACCAAAATTTATATATATATAAAAAAAGATTTGATTTAATTTCATGTTGTTTCTGTTCTATAATTCTCTTTCTGTCTTTCATGTTGAATTTTAGTTTTCTCTACTGTATGCTTAAAAGAAAACCATACTTATTTAACTCACAGCTCTTCAGAACATAGAGACTAAATTGCCTTGGAAACTAGAAGTTTATGTAAGGATAATGGATTTCAATTATTTGACAAGTCAGCAACCTAAGGAAATAATGACAGATATAGTTTCTGATTATTTCTAAATTTATGATTGGTTAAAATTCCATTTTACAAGACTAGATTAATGATTAAATATCAAATTATCTGTAGATTTTAGTATTTTGATTTGCTCATCATTCCATAGTTACAGATAATAAAATAAAAATCATTGCGAGAACTTGTTTAAAAATTAAAAGAAAATTACATATTGAAAGCCAATCTTGAATTTTGTATGGGACATGTTTAAACTGGGTTATAAAATATTGCATATTTAATCTCTCAGAGAAGATTCTCCCAGTGATTACATCAAGGTTGTTCAAGCTCAGCATTCACAGATGATATAAAAGCATCCGGAGTTCCCCTGACAACTACAAGGGTAATATAACACCTCCACACAGCACGGCTATGATCCCTGGTACCAGGTTTGTGTGGAAATTCAGCTGTTGCTCTGATGCTGCGAATCAGAGCTCTGCAGAGGATCTGCAGGGCTTCCCCAGCCCCTCGTGCTGGGCTGCAGCACTGAGAGATGGCAGTCAGGCATCAAAGAAATTAATTTTCTCTCCTGCAAACTCCAAGCACTCCTCTTGGCAAGCCCTGTGAGGAGGAGCACACTGGGCTGCTTTCATGCTGCAAGATGCAATTCCTTCATGGCAACCAGAGAAAGGAGGACTGAGAATTTAGCAGACTAAGCTGGGAATCTTGGGTGGGGGGGCGGGTCAGGGAAAGAGCAAAAATAGTTCTTTCTAATCATTCTTTCTGAACAAATAGGCAGTTCCTAGGCTAGGGGGATTTTTGTATTATCAGTCTGTCATTTGAACTTATTTCATTTGACCAAGCCAGGAGTTGCTTTCAAAGGAAGGTACAGTTTGTGCCCAGGTGTGATGGCAGCTTTGCATTTTAAAATTTTCCACTGCTCTTAACACAATTTTGAAATTTATTTACCCTGCCATGGTTCACTTCTCCAAGACAGAATTATTACCAAAAAAAATTTGTGCAGTGATAACATTCTAGATTTATGCTTTCAACATTCGCTTCATCACTTGAGGATTATACAGGGATTAAAACAAATTCAAGGTGAAATTATACTGTAAAAACTACATTTTCTGATTTGGATGTGCTTTCCTTGTTTCTGTATATTCCTTGCAACTCTTTCCACTACTACAAATGTAAGCCTATATGGTATTTTATTTTGTTTTCTATATTACAATATGTTACTAATAATGTAAGTTTTGATTAAAAGGTGAGTAGTTCGGGCAATAGGGAATGTCTTGAAAAGTATCATGTTAATTCACTCACCATACACACAACTGGACTACTTTCCAATATAATTTCTGTAGTTTTTCTCATTTATATTCACAGATACCACTTCTTCTTAGGTTTAAAACCTGACCCCAGGATCTGTCAGCCTCTATATCTCACTAATGTTACTGGACAGAAGTTTTTATCTTTGCAATCATAAAGAACACTATCGTGGTGTTGCTGATTTCTAAACAGTAAGAGACCCTCACTTATTGAAATGAACACCAGAATACATGAGTTTTTTATTCTGTTATAAATCAAAGACCTGGGGGTGTTTTGTTCAAACTTTGCCAAAAATGTTGCCTTTCCAATGAAATGAATTTTTTTTATTAAAAAAGAAAGGAATTGATACTTAGAAAATCTTGAGCAGGGGTGTTGGAGTTAGTGAGTCAAGGGCCTGCCTGAATCTTTCAGGCAGAAGCCAGAGTGCAGGAATTGAATTAAAACTTTTGAATGGTTTGAAACATGTTAAACTACCCACGCATAGAATGGGAGTTTAAGTAGAAGAATAAGTACGAGTATAAGTTTAGATGTAAGTTTGAGTTTTAGGATAAGTAAGTCAGTAAGTAAGTTTCAGTGAGAGCTGCAGTGTTTTTAGTAAGTAAAAGGTTGAAGATGCCAGAGTAGAAGAACAAGTTCTAGTGAAGGTTAATAAACACTCTAATGTTTTCAGTGCAAGCTCCAGAAGCTCCTTCTTAGACACTACTTAGACAAAATAGAACTTCAGTGAGAATATTGCTTACATTTTTTAGATAGAACAAGATAGATTGTATACATAGTTTATACATATCCTAGCATGTTAAGAAATTAGAATTTTCATAGGTTGAGAGAAAGTGGTTTGAATTTGCATGTTAGCTTGCTAGAAAAACCCTATATAAGATTATGTACTGGGGAGAGTTGGTGCTTTTGCTTTTGCTCTTTGCCTTTTACTTTTTGACATTTACCATTTGCCATCGCTTTGCCGTGCCTGTCAGCGTCTCCAGCACCCAGAAGAATCTTGGAGCTCCAGCAGCATCACCAGACCTCTCCGGGACCCCTGGGGATGGCTCCTGCTTTTTTTGTTCAGGGCTTTATGCTAAAACTTAGCATGGACTTCAATGTCTGTGACTGTACCGTTGAAGACTGATGCGCTTTTACAATAAATAACCTTTTTAGCCACGACTAGCTGCTTTAATCATTTAGAGATAACCTGGCTCAAAGGGCACGTCAGGAGCGTTGGAAGTTCTTAACCTCACAGGGGCTTCCAAGTTTTGTTCACAAATGGCTGCTTAAACAAAAGAAATAAGGTTAGGAATGATATACAACAAAATTCATCAATGCAATGCCTAAATAAAATGCAACCTCTCAAACAAGGACTTTCTTTGCAAACCTCCCTCAGGCTGTGAGGGACCTTTGGGAGGATCTGGGAAGCTCTGGCTCAAAGCACATGGAAATAAAGGTAAATTATATTATTCAGGTTTGCTGTACTGTCTATAATTTTCAAAGAAGTTGAAGATGTGGCAATGCCACAGACAAGATAAAGATAATTTCTTAACAAATTCCCTTGTCAATGCACTTTTCTTGGTTAAAATTCAGGATGGCAAATTATGCAGAGGAGCACAGCTTAGATGCCCTGTCAGCTAAACCCCACCTGGGCTGTCTGCACACCAGCTGAAATGAAAGTTAAACTTTTATTTATCAGTGTCTGGAAAGGAAACCTTTGGTTTTCCATTACAGACCTGATTTGGGTTATTTCATGCATTTATCACTTGGAGGTTACAAACAGAGTAGTGATATAGAAATACACCAGATCTCAGGATGATATGCCAAAAATAGAAGTAAGAACTCAGATCAGCCTTCTGTCTGTCCTGCTTGCTGCACCCCTGCAATCATGACACTGTCTGGGAGGTGAGGCTAAATCAGAAAAGGAACAATGATAAAATAATCTGGGTACAGACTCTTTATACCTCTGTTCAAGATTAATTCCTGACTCTAGCTGATGAATCCTTTAAGGACAGGACTGCCAAATGAACCTTGATTTCCATGTGAAAAAATGCAGCATAATAAAGATTATTACTCTGTTATTACACCCCAGTAAGCTTTCTCCCACTCAGGTCAGACTGATTGTAAGGAAAGAGCTCCTTGTGTGTTGTTCCATTGCTGCTGTAGAAACGACAACCATTTAAAGGAAGATTGTATTCAAGAACAAACAGCATCATTAGGTAAAATTAAAGGGCTCTCAAAAACTAGGAAGGCCAGCTGGACTTCTTTTTTGTAGTTGACTTAGGCAGTCATGTTAGGCTTCATGTTTGTTGCTGAAAACATCTCCCCTACTTCAACAGAAAAGCTTAGTTGGGTGAATTTATGGAATGCAAATGTCTCTGGGCTTTTGGGTTTATATCAGCCATTAGCACTGCCTTTTATTTTATCCAATTAACATTTATAAACTCTGGAAGGGAACACTTTCTTAGCCTAGCAATAGGGGTTTGTGTTTTCCTTTTTACATCCTCAAGTACAGACAATAACCCCCTAATGAGAGTTGAGGGATTTTTTTCATTTGACACATTCTGAGGGAAGAGATTTCGGTGGAAAAAATGATTGGTGATGGGTGATAATTGTTTTTTTCTTGAAATTTTGCTGCAAGACAGGAAAGGCAAATAGTTGCTAAAGGCTGCCACATTCCTCAAACAGTTATCTCCTGTGCTAAGGGGAGAACTGCTACCCCACACAAATGAAGAGTACAATGCTATTTAAAATACAAAATTACACAAACTATGTCCTTTAGCTTCAACTGTGTGCTGGAATGAGTCAGCTAGTGCAGAATAAGGTTTAAAGGGAGTTGAAGCACCAGAGCATGTGGCAGGACCTAATTCAGCTTGATGAACTAGCATGCTACATTCAGTGTGGAATATGGATTATCTTGGGAGCACAGCTGGATCCCTTGTGGACCACAGGCTTGGACCAGAGCCTGGGAGATTAAAATAACCTTGCTAAGAGCAGTCCTCCTCTTGTAGAAATAGTCAGTGGAACTGCTTTGTATTGTCCCAGGTGTCTGCCTGGATCTAGTTATATACCCAGATGTGAGTTTTAGAAGGAAGCAGAAGGGGCAAACCCCATTCCTTGCCACAGATTATCCTTTTAGCTCTCAACCCATCTAGCCTTCTGGGCAGTTGCTATGAGACACAGGCAATTCCCACAGTGTCCCAGTGGCCCTTTTGTCAGAGAGGGTTAAAACCATGTCTTTCACAGGAACATAATCAGAGATGTGAGGAACATATTGCAGACTAGACAAACAAGAAAGAAATATCAGATGAGCAAAGATTTTAAAAAACCCAAAGCCCTACACTCAACTATATCACTGATAAAGAAACATAAGATTGCAGTTTTGTAACCTTTCTCATTCTCTTAGGAAGATTACTGGAAGTTTCTCCTCTGGAGTTGCCTTTGTAGCAACATCTATAATAAAACAAAAATAAAGCTTCGGTTCTCCCTGAAGTACTTGTAGGTTAAAGCTATAGCTCTTCCTCCCCATATCTGATGAATAGAGAATGCAGCAGTATTCCCAAATTTCTTAGGGTTTATAGACACAATGATTCACCCTTCAAGCCACTGGTAGTTGTGTGATAATTGAAGATAAATCTGAGATTCTGTGGAACAATGAAGAAGCAAATATTTTTGAACATCTTTTGAAACAGATTTTTTTTTCCCCCAGAGTATTTTGTTCTCATCAAATGCAGATTTAGATGTTTGTGTCAGAGATCACAATCTGTATGTTGTTTATATGGTGAGAAGTCTTATAACAGTTTCTTCTTTGTAAAAATTCAGAAGCAGTAGATGAGAAAGTGTGTGATTTTTATCCATGTTTGTATCTACCCACATTTTGGAGAGTGAGACTTCTCATTTTCCTACAGGTCATACAACTCTTCCCCTGTGTTTTTCATCCCCACAAAGTTGTGGCACCTCTAGAAATTCAACTCACGTGCCCAGCACTGACAGATGCAGCCTCAGTGAAAGGTGGGGAGGCTTGTTGGGTGAATGTGAAAATGAATGTGTGTTATATGAATGTGGCTTCTGTGGTGACAGCCCCTAGGTGTCCCTCCCCACTCCCAATCCCACCCCATCATCCCTCCCCACTCCCAATTTTGTCTTCTGGAGTAGTCAGCACAGTGCTAATTATCTTAAGCCAAACCCATATAAGTATTAAGGTACCAAAAAATTAGAATACTTGTATTTACAAAAGTGAAAGTAATTAGGCAAATCCTCTAAAGATTTTTGACTCAAATTTCATAATTATTTCTGCTGATGTCTCTGTTATAAAGTTTTATTGAGGGCTTTTGTGGATATTACACTTCTAAATATCTAACTGTGGCCACCCTGCGTGTTAGGGCATGGGGTGAATTGCTCTTTTGGATGTACAATGTGAGAATACGGTATATCTGTTGACAAGCAACATGCTCTACCCATGCTCAGATCTATAGATTCCCCATTAATAACCATTCAGTACCCAAGCCTGAGTAAATCCATTTTCCTATTTGCTTTGTTACATGGCTGGGTCTCTAGGCTTTGTGCAATCTCCATTGACAGCATAGGTCTGACACTTGCAGGATAAAACAGCTTTAACTTTTCATATTTCCAAATCAGTTTTCTCTGTCAAAGGTGTGATTTTTAAAAGGGAATATATTCCTTTTTGCCTAATCCCATTGCTCTTTGTGTAATGGATAGAAGCAATTGAAATATCCTGGTTTATCCTTGGATTGTCAGCTGAGGAGGAAACAAACACCCAGGAACTGTTATATGAAAATGGTCCCCTGGGGAAATAGAGACACACAGACTTTTTTTTCCCTGTTCTGAGAAAAATCCCAAAGTAATTTGTCCAGGTTATTTTCTACAGTCAGCACAGCTCCTGACACGAGTTCCTTCCCCCCTAGGCTGGGGACACACTAACTCATTACTACTGCAGGACGCTTCCTCAGTGATTTAGTCAAGTTGCTGTCTGACTCGGTGATTAATTCCCACAGCTTCCTCACAAACTCTTCCTTAATAGGGTAACAGAGTTCTAGATGGGCAGGTTCCCCCTTTCTAGCAGAGTAATCCTGTGGCTTTCTGAAGCATGCAGGCTGCTGGAAAAGCTTCTGGGTCTGGACAAACTGTTTGAAAAGTACCTTGGCTACAAGACAGAGCCCTGCTGGCTGAATCGCCACACTGTCTTCGAAAGAGATTGCCATGGCAGTGCAGATGACCTATTTCAAACACTCTCTGCTTCTCTCTCACTGAGGACCAAAAACACTTTTTCAAAGGCAGACATTAAAGCTGTCAAACAGAAAACAGACCACTGAGGTGTGAGAGACAGCACCTCCCAAATCATGGATCAGTAGCCAAGAGTGTATGTGCAAATCAACACATATTGAGGAGCAATTTGTACCCAAATGCCCACAAATGCTGCCTTCTAGAAGCAACCACTGTCCTGGTCTGCCCACTCTGCACCTCATTTTCATCAGCCCAGGAGTCCTCATGCCAATGCATCACTTCATGCACGACCACTAATCCAGGCTGCTCTTTGCCCTTCCCTGCATTCTTCTCCATTCTGTTTTCACCTTTTGCCTGGTTGCCAGTCGGTATCTCAGTGCACATCTTTGAATTTTCTGTTCTTTATCAGCAGCCTTCTCCCTCATGGCCAATTTCTATTTCATGGTAATATGCAGAAAGTGGATATATAGGTAAAAGAGCTAATTAGGAACTTTGAATGGAGTCTCTACAGACCCAAGTTCTGTGGTTAGGTTTAAAAGGGGATTTTGTCTCTTGAATATAAATCTGACAATATGTAAACTTTCATAGCATCTTAAATCAGAGCACAGAAAGAATCTGTTTCCTTTAAAAGCAACAGAGGTTTTTTTTAGCTTTTTTAATAGGGGATGGGGCAAGATGACCCTAATTTCCAACCTCAGTCACGCTGTAATATTTATACATCTGGGAAAGAAAATTCCCTTACGAGGATCTCTTATCTTGTTACTGTAATAAATCCTGACAAATTCATCTCTCCTACTTCATGCATGTTGTAAGTCTGTCTGAGAAAAGACAAATTAAAAATTCTTGTGTTTCACAAAGCAAACAAACTGTGAGGTGGGACTGGGAATACTGTAACACCAACAGTATGCAGAGTGGGTCTTGCACCAATTAATTTGGAAGGAGTCATTTTGACAGGTCCTAGCAGATGTGAACATGCTGCGGTGCAAACTCTCAGTATTATTTTAGAACTCCTCTTTTATAAAATGTGCAAGAGGGAGAGGTTTGTTGTTTAGAAATGACCATTCTAGCAGGTAGATATTTCCTCCTACAGTTTGAGAGAACTTAAAGAACCTTTTTAAAAACGTTTGAATAGCATCTAGGAACTCAAGATTTTTATTCCTATTAAATTATTTATTTCTGCAAGGCAATCATTCTAGGTAGGGACAGGGGTCAGGTATCCAGTCTTCTGAAAACACACAAGTGAAAATCATTGTCTGAAATAAATGCTAGTTACATAAAGTATGAGAAATAGACTTCATAACAACTTCAGTGTTGCAACTTAGTGCTTATAGTTAAAGAACAACATTGTGTTATTTATGAATTTTTCAGTTCAATGACTGATCAAAAAACAGTCCTTTGCAAGGGTTCCCATCATAAATATTTTTCTCAAAACCAAATTTGAAGTCTCCGTTTATTGTTTTAGAGATTTTTTTGCTCAGTTTTTAATTGAGATATTTTCAGATTCAAATTTAAATTATTCTAAAATTGAAGGTTCAAATGCTCTATTTATAACATGCTAACAGCAATGATTGCAATTATCCAATGGCACCTCTCCATGGCTATAATTTCCACCATAATTGTCAACAAATATTTTGAATGCAGCATGGAGCAGGATATTTAACACTTTTCTAAATTGTGCCCTCTCTTCCATGTATTTATTGCAGGAAGAATATCAGATTGAGCCAACCAAAAAATTGGGATTTTGCTCCTTCCTACCCTGTTACGTCGCTTCCTTCATTTCAATATCATCTCTGATGATAAATGAGAAAACAAAATCTCTGTAATTTCAGAATAAAAATAGAAGTAAATTTCAAACAATAGAGGCTTTTGTGGAAGATTATTTGTGCGATTGTCTTGGTTTAGTTTAGGTTTGCCAATTTTAATCTACTCGATTTCCGTTGTGAGATAGGATTAGGAGCATAAACAAGGCAGGCTTAAAATTTATAAGGGTATAAAGAAAAACTTTATTAACGACACAGAGAAAATAAGAAATTCAGGATAAGATTTTCAGACCACTCCCTCCTCCCGCCCCCCCCCCCCCCACCTCCCCCACCTTCTTAACAACAACATACAGTCAGTCCTTCACTTAAATAATTGTTTCAGTACACTTCAGGGAGAAGCGTTTCCTCTTGTTTGGCTATAGGGATTTTTTCCAAGAGAAAAATAAAGTTCTCTTGGGTCTTCACTTTCACAAATAGCAGCCACGCGGGAGTCTGCAAAATCGTGAAACTCCTCCCATTTTTGCAGCCTTCCCAGAGCTGTGTTTGTGGGCCCTGTCAAACTCATGGGGTATTACTTTTAAGGGTAAGCTGTTCAAAAGCAAAAGTTCTCTTCATCTCTCTTTCTTCAAATTCCTCTGTTCATACTTCATTCTCAGGAATAGAGGTCCCCCCTCTCCCTCGGGCAAAGGGTCTTTTTCTCAAACACATCAACCCCCCCATGTTTTCTCCACCATTTATAGGAATCTTCAGTGCAGTACAGTCCACCCCCATAGCTTACAAAAAGATTTTTCAACCAACTTTCACAGCATCTCCTCCATCTCTTCCCATCTGGAAACTTGACTCTTATTCCACTTACTTTAGTGTATTCTTTCTGCTCTATTTCCTCTTACTTGAGGGAGGATAGGAGGTCTGCAAGTCTTCTCTGAGCATTGGAAGAGTTAAAATTTCACACAGAAGATGCAGGGAGCTGGGCTGGGCCAGGCCATGCTGGAGCTGTGCCAGGATCTCAGGCCGCACTGGGGGGACCTGGATGAAACTGCAAAGTGCAGCAAGTGTGTGGAGAGGGTGGGGTCCCCTAAGACAGAGCCCAGTTGGGCAGGCTTTGCCTCCCATGGCTGTTCTGAGACGGTGGCAGGGCCCTGCTGAGCTGTGGCCATGCCAGGTGATGAGGGCTAGGGTCTTAGCAAAGGCCTCTCCTCCCCTTGGGCCATCAGGGCCTCTGGTTGAGAACAGCTCCCAAACCCACCCCTGCCAGGCTGGGCCGATGTTACCTGGTGAAAGGCCAGAAATGATAGAGGGCTTCTCTGATGTGACCGTGCTTCACCAATATGATTTGTAGGAACAAGTTCCTAAGTTTTCTCAGTTTTCATGTTAATTGTTAATGTTAAATTCCAAGCCTTACCCTGTTCTGATTCCTAATTAATTGTTAATGTTGAATTATTGGCCTCATTCTGTTTCAGCCCCCAGTTGTCTCACCTCTGTGCCCTTTCCCTTTCTTTGGGTAATGCCTCCGCCGCTCCCCTAAAATGGCGCCTGTGAGGAGGGTGACATCATTGATCTATATGCAAATGAAAGGAGTGCAAAGGACACTGGGACACTATTTGGAGTTAAAACCCCTTAAGACAATGAGCCCAAATGATATCTGGAACTGAGAATAGTGTTGCCAGATTGGGAAAACAGTGCAGAGCACAAATTTATCATCCCAAGCTGCTCTGATTCCGTCGCCATGACCTACAGCACTCTACCAACCTGACACCTCTGGACTATGAACCAAAATTGCCTTCATTGGGATTCTTGTGAGGACGGAAGCCCCAACTCTGCCTGAGAAGACAAAACTACACTTCTCCTCCTCTGGATCATCCATCGGGAGAAGCAGTGGTGCAAGTGACCCCTCAAGCTCCCTACCCAAGCTGATCTTTCAATGAAGGCATTACAAAGGAGCTGCTCTCCTGGCCCAATTTATTTCATGATTCATGGAGCGAAATAGCTTCTCTAAGTGGTTTCCCAGCTGTCAACCACTAAATCAGCCTCCAATTGGTCCTATCAATTCACTGAGGAAGTTCTCATGGAAAAGTCTTCTGAGTGTGCCCTCTCACCAGGTTCCACTCAATGCAAAACCAGCACAGTGATCTATGCTTTAATTGTAATAAAAGTAGATTAGAGAGGGTAGGGGTGACACTGGAATTGCTTTCTCTTCAGAATTCTGCTATCTGGAGCCTACAGAAAGTCACTTTTGAAATACTGTGGGGAAAAGAAGATAAAAAGAAAAATACCCCTGAATATAAAACTATTCATATATTCTGTACATTATCCTCAACATTTTCCTGAGCTCTCATTCTGCAAATAAGTCCATTGGGGATGAGCAATTGCACTGTGAATCATTTGTTGGGTCTAATTTCTTTCCCTTTTAAAAATTTTTCTTTTTGCCCTTCTGATCCTTTCCTTCATCTCACTGGGAGGAGGATCAATGAGCAGCTGTGTGGTGCTTATTTGGGGTTAAACCACATTAGTAGAAATTTCCTGTGGCTGAAGTAGGTTGGCTAGGTTTGTTTCACGATGGTTCGGCAGTGGCTGAGTGGATAGAGGGGGATGCAAGATATTTTTCTGTGTCATTTCTGATCTTGGATCCCAATATTATTCTGCTTTCTTGCAGTGCAATAACTGTTGTAACTGGGACATTTTCAATTACAGTAATTTCACAACTATAAGGCGCACCCTTTTGACTAAAATTCTGGCCTGAACCCAGAAGTGTGCCTTATAGTCCGGTGTGCCTTATATATGGACAAAGTTCGGAAATTTGCCAATCTGGAAGTGTGAGCTGCGACCCGTGGGAAGAGCCAGCAGGGCTGTGGCAGCCAGGTGGAGGCGGGCCCGCGGCGCTGCCGCTGCCAGGTGGAGGTGGGGCCGCAGCCAGCGACTGCGCAGGGGAGCCAGCGGCGGATCCTCGCTACAAAAAAAAAGTGTGCTTTATAGTCCGGTGTGCCTCTTATATGGGCAAAAGTTCGGAAAGTTGCCGACACTCGAAAGTGTGCCTTATAATACGGTGGCCTTATAGTCGTGAAATTACTGTAATCTTTGCACTAATGCAGAAAAACTAAAGCATTTTCATTTCTTTGCAAGTGAGAAGGGCTTCAGTCTCTTACAATTTTCTCTTTGTCAGTCTCTTTTCCTCTCCCTTCTTCCCACTTTCATAATCCCTGAAGCACCTGCACTTTTTATTCCTGGCAGCAGCTCTACTCAGTTGGGGCAGAGGGAGGAGAACTAGTTAAAATTACTGAGGCCAGTGTTGGAGAACAAATCTGTTCCCAGTAAGTCTAAGGCAACGTGGTTTTTGTGACCACTAAAGAGCTGTGAAACACAGTCTAAGAAACACTGTCTAGGAACTTGGATGATTTACTCTAGAAACTAAGGTGAGATATACTTGGCTAAATCCACTACAAACAGTCACAAACTTGGGCCCAATTTTGTAAAATCTTGGTTCAACCAACATATTCTTAAGCTAAAATTTTCATAAACGTCGCTAAAACGCTGGCCAGAAATGTCAGCCTTAAATGTCACCTGGTCTTTCATTGCCATCACCGTTTTGTATCAGGTTGTATTGACTTTCATATCTCAGTAACAACGTGAATGTTATTCTCATTTTTCTTCAAGGCAAGAGAAAAACAATTTAGAAGTAAGACAGACAAAAGCATTTGCCCTTGCAAAGAACACAACAAAGAGACAATCAGAAAATAAACACATTTAAAATTAATGTTTATATTTGATTGGAAAAGGCTGACCTTTATTACATTGGCATGTATTTTTCCCTAATCTGCAAAAAAAAGCAGAACAGTGACTGATGAGAGAAAGATCTAATATATCAGAGAATTTACTTTTAATTTGCATATTGGGTTTTGCAACCTGCAGTTCAATTAATTTCATCTTCCTATATTATATCTGATGAGACAGAATATGAGTTACTGAGTAATTCCTCAGTAATCTACTGTTTTGGCATAATGCAGATATTTCTGGGTTCGGCCACCCACCCATTGAACTATGCAGCTTTATTAAGGTCCAGGTAGACACATCCACAGCCTTTCTCTCTTCCATTAAGTGGTCCCTTTGTCACAGAGGGAGATCTGGCTGCTCCAGCAGGACCTGCCTTTTGTAAATCTGTGTTGGCTGGGCCTGGTGTCCCAGTTGTCTTGATCTGCTCCATGATCTTCTCTGCCACTGAGTTCAGGCTGGCAGACCTGCAGTTCTCTCCTTTTTGTTTGTCAGCTTCCATCATAAGAAGTCACAGATGACTCCTGTGCTCAGTCTACATCGATCTGTGTTTTCTTTCCTTATTCTGGTATCATAAACTCTACTGGGGCAGACACGACACGGCTCGCTGGCTGAGCTACATTCCCCAAACTAGATTTCTAATCTGTGACTAGAACTGTTCTCGTGATGGGATACTGCCCTCAGTAAAATGCTTTGCTAAAATACAAGGCAAAAGCATTTATCCAGTACTGCCCAGTCACCAAATCTATGGAGCAAAGGCATTTCTGGAGTAGCTTTCCCTGCTCAAGTGAAGGTCAAAAGGCACATAAAGGTAGATAAAGATTAATAATAATCCTGAGTGAGAGACCAAAAAGTGCACCCAGTTGAATGAATAGATCTCAAAACGTAAGGTAATGACTTGGAAGGAAAGACGTTGTACCTCAAGCTATCCATATGCAAAAGTGTAAGTGAAGAAAGTTCCCACGGGATTGTGTAATTTTCAGGGTATCAGAACTCCTGCAAACCCAAGAGAAAACAATTGAATTTCAATGATATAATTAAATATTAAGACATTAAAATAAAGAACAGACACAACCAGCTCAACAAAGTATTTTTTTCTGAAAGAAGTCTACAGGCCCATAAAGGCAATAAATCTCAAGAGTCTTATTAATGAATACTTTTCCTTCAATATTTTTTTCCCTGATTGATTGTATAGTTTTCAGTCCACCATTATACTCAATGGGATTCATGTCCTAAGACTATCAACTTAGAAAATTAAAAGGCAGCATCTTCATGTGATCAAACATACTATGAGCAATCACTCTAAGATAGCAGCTCAGTCACATATAATATCCCCAAAATATTAGAAAGGTGCAGTCTAAATTTGATTGATATTAAAGGGAGGGAAACATCCTTCATCATTTTTTAGGCAGTGACAGTAGGGACAGCCTTTATTTACTCTTGGAATAATTTAGCTTTCAAAACCTGAGAAACATGATGGAGAAAATGGATTGACTTTAAATTTAACAGTGGGTATCAGAGTATGAAAGAGTCTTAAAGATGATTAAGGGAGACTGGAGACTGGAGCAGCTGTCACAGAAGAAGAAGCTGGGGGAGTTGGGACTGTTCAGCCTGCAGAAGAGGATGGTCACAGAAATCTTCCCCTTGTGTAAGAGTAACAGATGGAGGGATGTCTTGGCTTGTAAGGATGGATGTAACCAAAAGTATCTATTCTATCACCATCTGTTAAAAATCAGGTGGGGCAGTGGTCTTTATCTTTTCCATAACCCATCTTTCTTTCAGGGAGGTATCTTCTGCTAATGGTCCATTGAGTCCCACTGCATGACTGATAAAATTGCATCATCCCATGAGGAGATGCTCCACCCAGGGGGAGGAGCCAAACCTTTCCTACCTAGATAAAAACTGAGATACGGAGCACCAAGGTAGCCTTTTTCCACTGTATTCCTGAGGAAAACCAGACCTTTCCACATCATCACTGGACCTTCAGGGGAAAACTACACCCTTCTACAGGACCACTGTTCCAACTGAACCACACCTGTCACTGCAAGGGGTTTGCAACACCCTGACTGACTGACAGGTGTCAGGTTGTATTCTGACTCTGTCAGTGTTTTGGGTTTGGTTTTTTTCTTTTTTTTGTACTATATTTTTATCTTTTTTCCTAGTAAAGAACAGTTATTCCTATTCCTTAACATTTGCCTGAGAGCTCCTTAATTTCAAAATTATAATATTTTAGAAGGAGAGGGTTTACATTTTCCATTTCAAGACAGGCTCCCACCTTTCTTGACAAATACCTGTCTTTCAAACCAAGACAAGGGGAAAAAAGGTGATACCAGACTTTCAGTGTTGCACAGTGGGAGGACAAGAGGCAATGGGCACAAACTGAAATACAGGAAATTCTATCTAAACATAAGAAAACACTTCATCACTATGAAGATACTCACACACAAGGTGCCCAGAGAGGCTGTGGAGTGTCCGTTATTGGAAACCATAAAAATTTAAACTGGTCATGTTCCCATGAACATGGCTCTGAGCTGGGGTTGGACTGGGTGGTCTCCAGAAGGGCCCTCTCACAGCAGGCTATCCTATGATTCTCTGAACTGACTCATTTGTTTAAAATCATTTACTTTCACTGCATCGTTTTATCAATGATCTATGTTGTTCAATTTTGCTACACCTGTATTTGCATGAGTTGTCTCATAAGAGGGAAATGACCCCTAAAATTTTACTGGTGCCACGCAGGTTTTTTCTGATCCATCTCCTAGAAATTATCAAAGTTATCAAAAGATTGACAAAAGGATGGGACTTTTTTTACTTTCAGATGGTGCTTCTTGGAAATTGGAACTAAGCATGCTTCTGGCTCCTTTTATTTTAGGACAATTTCAAATGCAATTGTTTTCTAATAAAAATATACTTTTAATTTTAAAAATTGCTTCTCAAAAACTTAAATTTTCTCTGAGAATACTTCTGGCTGATAATTTTTAGCCTGCCCTTGGCATGTTTTATTTGCTTTCAGCACTGTATTTATCTATTTTCTCTCACATTACAGGATAAAGTCTGAATCTAACTTTCTTTGGTATATGCTCATTCATTGTCTGTTGGGAAGAACCTAATAATCCTTATGTGCCTTCAGAGAAAAAATTAAGAGTGGTAACAGTGGGAAAATCGATGCTTTACAAATAAATTTTCCAAAATGCTGGCATTAATTTGCCAGATTTTTTGCAAGTAAGTAGTTTTACCTGTCCTATCTGCTGTCAAATTGTATACTCGTGTATTTAATGCAGATTCTACTGAATATTAACATAACTAATTATTTCTAAAGTCTTATTAAGATAAGCTATAAATTTTTATTTGTGGAGGACCTTAGAAATAATAGCTATTACTCATTTTTCTAATTCATGGGAGAGAGAAAACAGCTCCTATTGTTCCTGCAGTTCCCAGTCTAGGAGGAGGTTCTGGCCTTTTCAGAAGTTTTCCTTTGCTCTTTTCTTTGCTAGCCTGTCCTTCACATACTTTCTTGCTTTTTTTCTTCAACATTTCTTTGCCTGCCTGTGTATTACAAGAGTATAATCTGTCCTCAGGACAATGGGAGGTCACCTTACCCCTATGCTCTTAGAAAAATCCGTGCAAACTGGCTGAAGACAAGAATAGTCCTTGCAAGTGTGTGTCATTCATTCTTGCTCAGACATGCAGACTCAAGAGGAAAATGGGACATTTTGAAGCAGTCTATGAGCTTGGATTGCTGTAATACTGCAGTATGATCAGCATATGTGCACTTCTGCCATATGTAATCTAGAGTAAAAAGCTTAGCTTATCTTTATTGCTACCTGAGGGGCTGGATGGGTAGGGAAAAAGAAAAGAGGAAAGGGTAAGAGAAGTATGGTTAAAATGCAGTTAATATATGGAGTAGGTTATATAGGAGGGATGGACACATAAAAAAATATATAGTTAACAATGGCAGTACATAAGTTTTGCTTAATAAACTGTTGTTTATTTTAATAGCAGGGTTTCTTTCTGGACTCAGCATCATTTACCTTCAATAATCTATTCAGACATTCACAGCCCATGTTAAAGTACATACTAAAAACTGGTCATTTGACATTTGTATGGTTTATTTGACTTCTGCAGATGTACATGAAATCACAGCAACCTGGGGTGAAATCCAACCATATTGATCAGTCTTTTTAAAGTCCTTTTTAAACTTGATTGGCTGACAAATTTCTTTTAGGCTCCCTGGAGATGGATTAATTTTGTTTGTAGTGATTAAAAATCAGGTAGTCTATGAAATTTCTCTGTGTACTTTGCCAGTGCAAGACAAACATTACACTGAAATGATTTTTGGGATTTTCAATCTCTTGGCAGAATTTAATAGGGATACTTGATCAGTTGTACTCTACTGCATATCAGTGAAAGCAGCAACATTCTCATCAATTTAATAGAGAACCAAATAATGCCACTTACTATCTGAGATGTCCTAGGTACCACCAAAAATTAAATACTATCTGTGTGTGGGAATAGATATGTAAAACATCTCTGTCATTGGCATTAAGTGCTAACTAATGTGAATTAGAAAACTGATGGCCCAGGGCCAGCTAAACACTTGAGGCAGGGACAGGTGTGCTGTTCTGTCTCTGAAATGCTCAGCAGACTCAAATCAGACTCACAGGTCCCCTAAGGGACAGCAGCACTGAGCTCATTAGCATGAGCTGCCCATTTCCAGTAGGTTTCCTGCAGCAGGCATCCATGGCTGGCAGTGTCAGCTTCAGCCAAACGGGCTTGAAGTGACAATACCCAGGGAGGTGCCAGAGTGAGCTCTGCAGAGCTCCATGAATCACTCCTGATGGCACAGGATATTGGTGAGAAGGGCACAAATGGAGAAGCAGGAGTCCAGGTCCTTTCTATGACTTACATAGTTTTGGTGGAGTCCAGGGGCTCTTGTTATTTATATTTGTTGGCAGGAAAATTTTTATGCTGAAAAAAATACTGTACTTGGAGATTTTATAATGCCAAGAAGGAAGCCAACTGAGCAAGTAGGAGAGGAGAATTAGTGTCTGGGCACTACTATTTCATCCTCTAAAAGTTAAAATGGATGGATTTGTGCCCTGGCAAAAGCACATATGTTCTCTCTTTGATCTGTTGTATGATGGAAATGAATCCTAACGACACATAGGAAATAAGATTAATGCTACTAAGTCACTGCAGTTTGGTTTTTGGCAGAATGTATTGTTTGCTCTTCTAGATTACAACAGCCTTGATGCTAAAGCTAAGTAAGCAAAAACTATAACAGGTTTTTGATCCTTGTAGGCATGAGGCCCTGATTTTATTTTAATTTCCAAAATAATAGCTAATTTTGGCTCTCAAAGCATATATGTATCACAAAAAGGTGAACTGAGTTCCCCTTCTAATCTCATAGTCTATGATTCTGTGAATTGTGGCTCTCAAGCTTTGCCTATGAATTTTTCAGTTTGCTCATCCTGCTGGCATGTGATATATACAAAATGAGGTTTAGCTATATCAGGCATGTAGGATAAAGATTATTTGACATCTTTGCATTTACTAACTACTTTGATCCTCTAATTTTTTTTTGTGATACCATCTCCCATGTAGTAGCCATGTAGCCCGAGTCTAAAGTTACAAAATATGTAATTCTCCCTAAGGATCATATTCAATGCACAGCTCTCTGGCTGATCACAGGTTTTACATCTGTTTGTGATATTTTCCATTGGTTTGGAATTTCTAGGTGGTAGGGTCAGTTTGCACATAGATTCCACTTGAATACACTTGAAATGAGAGAAGAGCTTTTTTAGTCATGCTGAAGCTTTCAGACCAGAATCCCAAACTACTTGTAAATGATTTATCCAATGAAAATGTAATTTAGCTTTGATTGCTAATCTCTCTGTAGGAAATAGAGGCTAATCTTCAGAATCAGAGCAGTAAACAGAGGTGAGCTGAACCTTGAAGCTGATTGCTGTGTTTCTTGCTTTTAATAACTTTTGTTTTCCAGTAAAACAGATTTGATAGAAAAGGATTGGACAGGCACCCACTGGCTGCCTAGAGTGTCTTATAGCAATATAAGGTTTTGCATTAAAATGCTCTTTTCTTCAAGAGCCAATCTGCCAGTGGGTCTCAGTATGACAGATGATATATGCACAGGCAAGAATGGTTCAGTACCGAGCTTTTGACTGTATTACCATGTTTAGTTCACAGGATGAATAGATTTTTATTAGGAACTGGGGCTATGGATTATGCCTAGTGCTAGTGTTCATCATGGAGATCTGTCTTGTGCTGCATTCCAATGCGGGCATAGATATGTCCCTCATGATTGCAGAGACTCTGAAAACCACTCCATATTTTTACTAGATACAACCTGGTTGCTGTTTTTTCTTGCTATTTTTTAAGTGAAAACCCTGAGCTAAAAAATCTCAATTCTTCTATCTTACAGAGCTATATAAAATATTTGCATTTTACACATAGATATTTTTAGTAGCTTCTCCTCTACCTTTCTTGTTAAAAGCTTATTTTTTTAAAAAACTGATTTGGAGATTGAGGAAGCAGGGAATAAAGTTTTGCTTTAGTTTGTGGTTGCTGCTCCCTGATTACCCCAAGGAATAACCTTGTGAAAGAGCTTTGTTGTGTTTTTTTTTTTTTTATCTGATCCAGTAACCTTTGTGCAACTGCCAGTTTAATGATGAAAATAACATTTTCCTCATTTGTCAAGATGTTAAAACCTTGCTATGGGTGTAACAGATTTTCAGACAGAAAAAGAGGAAGGCCTCTGTTTATATTTCTACCATTTACCATGATCTCAGTTCAAGAAAGCACCTCTACAAGATAGGGTATAACGATGTGCTCAACATTAACTTTGTTCTTGAAACCATACTAACACCAAATCCTTCCAAGAGAAGAGGATATTTGTTTCATTTTTAGGAACAAATATCAGAGAGTGGAAGTGTCTGCACTTCTATGACTTTTTTTAAAATTATTATTCAAACTACCATTAGCCTATGAGTTCAAATATTTGGCTTTCATCCTTTATCTAAAAAAAAAAAAAAAAAAAAAAAAAAAAAAAAAGCTCATTATGCCTAAAAAACCCTGAAAAGGCTCTTTACTGTCTGTGCACCCCAATATGATGTCAAGGATTTTATATTGTCTTTTATACCACAGCAAGTAACCTCATCATTGATCCAGGACAATTACAGTAATTTCACGACTATAAGGCGCACCCTTTTGACTAAAATTTTCCCTCGAACCCGGAAGTGCGCCTTATAGTCTGGTGCGCCTTATCTGATGTACAAAGCGGCGAAATTTGCCAAACCGGAAGTGTGAGCTGAGAGCCATGGGGGGAGCCGGAAGTGCCGCGGCAGCCGGCTGGGGGCGGGCCCGGAGGCCCGCGGCACTGCCCCTGCCGGGTGGAGGCGGGCCAGGGGGCCGAGGCACCGCCCCTCTCCGGTCCAGGCAGTCCTGGGGCCCCATGGCTGCCGGGTGAACGTGGGCTAGGGAGGCCGCGGCACCTGCCTTCCCGGGTCCAGCCAGTCCCGGGAGCCCATGGCTACCGGGTGAATGTGGGCAAGGGGGGCCGCGGCACCCGCCTTCCCGGGTCCAGGCAGTCCCGGGGGCCCATGGCTGCCGCGTGAATGCGGGCTAGGGGGGCCGCGGCACCCCCGCTCCTGGGTCCAGGTAGTCCCGGGGAGCCATGGCTGCCGGATGAATGCGGGCTAGGGGGCCGACGGCACCCCCACTCCTAGGTCCAGGCAGTCCCGGGGGCCCATGGCTGCTGGGTCCAGGGTGGCTCGGTGGCTCGCGGCACCGCCCCTACCGGGTGGAGGCGGGCCCGGGGGCCAATGGCTGCCAGGTTGAGGCGGGGCCTCGGCCAGCAACCGCACAGGGTGAGCTGGGGGCGGGGCCTCGCTGCAAAAAAAAAGTGCGCCTTATAGACCGGTGCGCCTTATCTGATCTACAAAGTTGCGAATTTTGCCGAATCCAGGGGGGTGCGCCTTATAGTCCGGTGCGCCTTATAGTCGTGAAATTACTGTATATATATACAGTGATTTCACGAATACAAGCCGCACCATTTTGACTTAGATTTTGCTCTCAAACCAGAAATGCGGCCAATATACAGGAGTGGCTAATATGTGAATAATTTTCTGACATTTCCACCCCCAGAAGTGGAAACCGAGGTGCCGAGTTGAGCAACTTGCCAGTAAAAGCCAGCATTTTGTGATTGTTACAAACTGTTACATTGTTGCGCTGTGGGTGGAGCCTGGCTGCCTGCAGGCAGCACGGGGGATGGGGAGAGAGGCGGGAGAGGTCTCTCCTTCCTTCCTCTGCCGCAGCCCGGGGGAGAGACGGGGGGGCCCCGTGCTGCCATCCCCGCGGCCTGGGGGGAAGGCAGGGGTTACATGCTGCCATCCCCGCGGCCTGGGGGGAAGGCAGGGGCTACGTGCTGACATCCCCACAGCCCGTGGGGTAAGCGGGGGGCTCCTGCCCCTGCCCGCCGCGGCAGGAGCAGGCAGGCTCTGTCTCGGCCTGCCGCCGCAGCAGGAGCGGGGAAACTCCGTCCCCGCCCGGCACGGCAGGAGCAGGCAGGTTCCGGCCCGACCCGCTGCCGCCGCAGCAGGAGCGGGGAAACTCTGTCCCCGCCCACCGCCGCCGCCACGGGTGCGGGGAAGCTCCGTCCCCGCCTGCCGCCGCTGCCGTGGGAGCAGGGGGGGCTCTGTCCCTGCCTGCCACCGCAGGGCAGCGCTGGGCCATGGTGACCAAGCCCAGTGGCAGTGGCAGCCGGCCCCCAGTGGCCCCGCCGAGCAGCAGCGCCGGGCTGGCCCTGTCAGCAGCCCCGAGCAAGCTGAGCCTGCACAGCCTTAGCTGAGCCAGTAAACCCCGCCCTGCCGCGGTTCTGTTACTATTTGGCAACTTTGTTGCACGCGGGTCCTCGCTGTGAACGACAGAGCGGCTTATATTCAGGTGCGGCTTATTTATGGACAAAAACCGAAATATTTGCCAACACCCATAGATGCGGCTTATACTCAGTGCGGCTTGTATTCGTGAATTTACTGTATATATATTTTATTTACAAAAAAAAAAAAAAGAAGTAAAAAGTAAAATTATGTTTGATAATGACTACACCTGGAAGGTCTTGTAGAAGGTGTCGTAATTCCATCTATCATTACAGCAACTAAGCTATAATGAAACACTGAGGAAATTGAATTTGCCAATTTTAGTTACGTGCAACTTAATTATAATTGATTTAGTGCTAATGCTGTATATCTCATGCAGAAGGAAGACTGGGTAAAGAATTTCTTAAAATTCACCAAAGCTCTTTTCCTCCTCTAGTTTTACTGTGCATATAGTATTTTTTTAAACACAGATACTTAGATTATTATAGCTGTAGCATGAGTATTGTTCAATACCACATGAAATGTTGTCTTATGCCTACAGATCTCTCTTCATCAGATCTGGCTGTCAAAACTGACCAAGTAATTGGGACAATTAAGGTGCCCCTGAGATATAATTATCCTTTATAACTTCTCTATATGTTTAAGAAAAATGATGATTGGCTCACAAAAACAGGTTCCCCACGGTACAATGAGAAAGAGGATACTGGAAAAGAACAGATCAGCTTTAATCTCCCCCACTTAAATAGTCCCTAAAATAATTTTAGACCAAACTCTTCCTTCTGTGCCAGTAACTTACACCACAAAGCAACATTTTAAGTATGTGTAGGCAAATAAATGAGGATGATGTCTGTTCAAAGCATCCTTTGGTGTATTAGATCCTGGTAATGACTCTCAGTTGCTAGTGTGAGGAAGATAAATGTGACAGCTGTTTTCCCATGCCCCACTGACTCACTATTCATCTAGTTAAGTACATAGACAGTCCTCTGAGATCCTCTCCTGCCTCACAGCTCCTCTGAGGCTGAGCAGCCTTATTCCCACTGCCACAGAGCAAGAACTGGTTTAGACAATCAGAACATCTTACCCTCATTATCTGGGCAGTTAATGGGGGAGAGGCTGGATGCTTCCTCCACATCTGGCTGCCAGACCAGGACCACTCACGAGGCCCCAGGGGCAGGGCTGTGGCTGACATGAAATCACCAGCTTTTACAACAATGCACAAAAATGGCCCTTGGCCACAAACATCCAGGGCTCTTCAGACATTTCATTGTCCAGCCCAGAAATTTTATTTTTCCTCCCCTGCATATTCATCTGGTTATAAATTATAAAATTAAAATTAAAAAGTTTTACTTGGATTTTTATGCTTCTTGTTTAGGTTGAATAACAAACTGGTGGTAAAACAGCTTTTAAATACCAGTGTACTACCACAGATTCTTCTCTCCAGATTTCAAAATAGGAAATAGAATTCTAAGAAGTTAATATTTCCCTCAGACAACTGAAGTGTAGCATTTACTGTAGTTTCTAAAGAATGCATGCATTTAAAGGATAAATATGACAGGAATAGGTATATTCATGAGGAGAGTTTTGTATCAGATTTATTTCCCCTAGACAAGAATATTGTTTTTCCCACTCTTCAAAACTCAATTGTATGTTTCTACAAATCCACATTTATACAGTTACATTACTGAAGAAAAAGGTGCAGTGATTATTTTAAATCCATGTCCTTTCAGCCCAAAAATAATTTTATACATATTTGCTGTGGTTATCAAGTCATGAAATTCCCTGACATGAAATAAATTCTCATTTAAAACACACAGCTGTACTGAAAAAAAATCAGGCTTTAAAGTCATAATAAGGTACTATCCTCTCACAGAGGATAGATTAGAAAAAATCAGTCAGAGAGAAACCAGAATTTGGTGAGATGGTAAATTTCAGTCTCCATCCAGATCTAATTTGCCTTCTATATACCCCAAATACTACAAGTGTGCAGCTTAAAGATATCAGGAAGGATTTACTGTTGCTTAGCACCTTGCATATTCACATACCTTCAGCAAAGTGTGTGGATGTACAGTTTACACTGTCCCAGCTGAACAAGATGGCATTTTACATCTGCTTTGCCTGACTGAAGTGTGTATCATGAGGCAGTTGATGATCCAGCTCCCCAGCACATCTGTTATGTTCTAATGAGCAAGCAGAGCAAGTAGCAGCTACTTCTTTCACCCTTTCCTCACCTGGAAAGTGCACAGGCTTGGGTGTGTTGGGTGAGGTTGAAGACCACTTTACCAGCACCAGGGACAAAACCTGTCTCTTGACAGCACAATTAAACAATGTATTTTAGATACTAAAGATGAGCTATGTCCACATTCAGCCAGCTTGAGTGATACCAAATTTTGCTCCACTTGTTACATGGGTCTAGAATCACTACATTAAATCCACAAAGCCAAAAGAGATGATCTGAGCCTTTCTCATAACTTCCAGTCATTAAGCACCCAAAGGCCAAGAGATCACCCCCATTTTCTGTGGCAATGATGGCTCTGAAACTCCCTGCCACCACCTATCTACCTCTACTCACTACAGAAAGCCTCAGGGGTTTTTATGGGTTGGTTCTGGAAGACAAAAAATATTTTGTGCTTGTCCTTTGTAATTCATGTCCTCTGTGAGTTTTCTGGGTGTCATCTCACTCACTTGCTGCCCCTGGACTGAACAGGGTGCAAATATAAAAGGTACAGAAGTGCAGCGGTCCACATCGGCAGGCATGGACCAGAGAGAAAGAGGGTCACTTGTGCAGTCAGCCAGGCTCAGATGCTGCAAATTTTGCTTGTCATTGTCCCCACATTAAATGTGTGTCATACAATTCATATCTGACTTCACCACTTGATTACCTTGATTACACTTTAAAATGTGAAAGGAGGCTCTGGCTGTGTTTAGTTCCCCTGGAAAAGGCATTCCCAAGGTAAATATGTTCAGCATATTTATCTTGTTCTGAGGCTGTAGTAGCTCTCCTATCACTTTGTCAACATAAATACCCTTGGCAAATTTGACCCATTGTGCTGGTAATGCAATGACATTTAAATTGTTAAAAATATATTAAACTGCATTAGAGGACTGTGCTCGTCTTCGTATAAAATATTAATTTTCCATTTGCCTGTGGGAAGGGAAACACCTCAGAGCAATTTCTTGGGTCTTATGGCAAAATAGTAACTAAAAAGCTGGAATGATATGTCCCCTGAGAAGTGCTCCAAATGGCTGAAAGAAACGTCCCCCAATGGCCAGCTCCAGAGGATTTCTAGTCACATGAAAAAAAATATACTGGTGATATGTGCCCTGTTCACTGGAACCCTTTTGGCTTATTTTGTACCATCTTACTTGAGTTTTGTGAGGATTATTATTCAGAGGGGTTTCTAAAGCCTTTCTTACTAATTGGGTTTTGTCAGATGTGATGTCAGTTGGTTCAAGGTGTGAGAATATGTTGACAGAGCAAGGTTTGTGATACCTTAACAGTTCAATTTTCATTATACATATTATATATATGAATAATTTTATATAAGAATAGAAAGGATTTGTTCCATTCCTGTTTCCCCTTGGCAGAGGTTGAAATTGAGCTGAAACAGAAAATATAGTCAGTTCTCCTGGTTTGAAAAAAATTAATGGCAGCTGAAGACTCATGGAGATGTGGATAGAGAAAAGGCAAAGGCAAGAACTTGTGCTGCACCCAGTAGCAGGGCTCATGGAAACCCACAGCATCCCTTCCTCTATATTTTCTCCGTTCTTTTACTCTCCACTTACAACTACAAAAACACTAAAACCTACTATAAGAAAGTTTATTCCTTGCTTACATTTTCATATGAACGCCAATTCTTAGCCTTTATAAGTGATTTGCAAAATATACAAGTAATTTTGGTGAATTATGGTTTTCATTTATAGTTATATCACCTTTCCCCATATATACCATCATTTCAGAATTGAGGAGCAAATAGTGTCTAACAGATATATGAAAATAACAATACTAATTCAACAGAAATTGTTAGAAGTCACCACTGTTTGGTATTAGCCTGTCTGAGCCAAGGATAATTCCAAAGAACACTTAAGACCAGACTTTTCATGCTTTCCTATTTGATAGTCCCTGTAACACGGCTGGGCTGCTCCAGCCCGTTTTCTGGGGTATGTAAAAGGTAGCAGCTGTATCTCCATTTGACTGCATGAGTTGTTTGGAAAACTAGTAGTGGAAGGGTCTGTGAGGCAGAAATGCCTTTCAGGAGAGTGGGACCTGTTCATCAGATTATTGGGAAGAATGAGATGTTATCACAGTCACTGAAAAAGCCTACATAGCCTTTAAATGTCCTGTATAGAACCCTGATTTACTTGAGAGATTACATTAGATAAACAAAGTCCCCTTCTTCTCTCACTTGTTCAATAAGTGAGCAAACCTTTGAACAGCTTGTACATGATAAAAGTGTTCCTTGAAATCATCTCAAACAGAAGCAGCCACAAGGTAAAATTCTAACAAGAGCAAAAATTGGTCATGCACGATTACTTTGTGACACACAAAATGGCCAGCTTAGTTTTTATATCATCATTAAATAAATGGGAACTAACAAAAAGTCTTTTTTTCTTTCTCTGTCCTTATTACTGCAGAATATGTTTTGACATATTAATTTTGGACCCAACTCAAGCTTGCTTTTATTCTGCATAATGATTTCCAGTAATATAAAGAGGTTGTATAGTGCTGCATTTCAGATTTCACAGCTTCTTACTCCCACCTTGGTAGGCATGTACAGGGAAGGGGGAAGGGATGGGAGGTGGGTCTCAGTGGGTGACCAGAGCAGCTCCTGTGCAGTAACATGGAAGGAATGCTGTACTGAGGCTTGGCTCACCTCGCTCTAGCTGCCATTGATAGACAACTAAACTGGATACAAACTCTAGATAAGTCTTTATGTGTTATTATTAATAAGAACAGACTGCCTTCTGATTTACTCTGGACAATATTCTGCTAATACTAACCCTAGAATCACACCTTCCTCTGGCATAAGGTCAGCGAAGCTCTTGCAGAATGTTCTCTGATATGACAGGATTTATGAGTTGTCTCCTATTCAGAAAACCATTCCTGTTTGCAGGTAGCTCAGTCTGCTGCTTACAGAAAAGACACAAAAAAGCCTTTGGAAAAAATGCAGCTAAAGAAAGCCTGTAGGCCTGCTGCTTTTCCTTTTAGTCCTGACACTTCTGCTCCATTTTACTGGTGTGTGAATAAGAGCAAATGAGGTGCATGTTAGAAAAAGTGTTGGTAAAGATGTTGTTACTTCTTACTCAGGCCATCAGCACAGTACTAAGTGTTTTAGTGAGCATCTGTTTCTCCCTCCTGTTATCAGCACTCAGTTCATCTGTCCTGTCTACATCAGAGTCCCATGGCCCCACTGTTATCCCTGTTCCCACAGGAGCTGCATCCTCCCCTTCCTGAACAGTCAGCCACTGCCTTCCAAAGTCATTCCCTTTGCAGTTAATTATCCCACTCCTGGTGGGTAGAGGGAAAAGAAGGAAGATTTTACTGAAAATGAGAAAAAACCCAACAAAATTCCAAAAATATAATCTGTATGACCACTGAAAGTGGTCAAAGGGAATGGAGAGTAATGCTGATATGCAAGTGTTAAATGACTGGGGTATTAATCAAAAGGTGTGAGTGTGTCATTCTCTTCTGAGGAGAATAGTCCTCCTCTGAGGTTGACTATAGAGCAGTAAATGCACAGAACAATGCAACATCTTCCATTTGTAAAATTACAAAATAAGTCGGAAATCTGGGTTCTGATTTGAATCTAGCTCTTTTGATCTGAGACTAGTAGTTTAACACTTCACTAAAGTCTCTGAAAATGCCAGATGTAGCCTAAAATGGAAGTTACACAATTTAGGGCTGTTGCAGCTATCAGTCCTGCCCTTCTCTGCATTAAGTATTTGAAAAATGCTTCTTCGCCCTTAAATTAGAACAGAGAAAGATTCAAATAATGGTTATTTCAGCACCTGATAGTCATTGTGTGTTGTTATTACATGTTTGGCTGAAAAAAGAGGTATTTATGGGAGAGAAGTTGCCTTTCCCTAGGCTGCTGCTCAGGTGTGGTGTCACTGAGCCCATCAGACACAGGGGTTCAGAGGGGAGGCAGGCCAAAGAAGCAGAGTTGGATAATTCCTTCTTTGCACCCATGACAGGGAGTGAGCTACTGAACAAGCAGGTGTGAATGCAGCAAGCAAGGAGAAGGACAAGGAAAGAACACTGAGTCACAATTTGTCCATGGGTCTGGCCCCTCGCTCTGGCCCAAAGCAGCCAGGTGTGAGCCAGGAGCTGTAACTGCAGGGCAGGGAGGTGCTGGAATGCATCTCACCCACCTCCTTCCAAATGCAAGGTGAGCTCTAATCCTGAGAGTAAGACTAGCTCTGGTTCAAAGTCAAGTGGCAAAACCGAGAAACAGATTCCATTCCCAGCATGACACTAATGGAGTATCTCAGTGGTGAGTGGTTGTTTGAGAGCTGGTGTATAAAGAGCACAGATATAAATGGTAGTTATGCACTGCAAGCTCCAAGGAAAATGACAAATGCACTGCAGTTCCTGTTATGATGATTAGCTATGAGTGGAAAACACAGGTCAGTTTGGATGCTTTTGGCTTGCTAAAAACAGGCCCTGGGGGGCTAGGGAGAGGGAAAAGGAGTATGTTCAATATTTCCTTCTTTTTGTTTTTATTTAAAGATGAAAATGGCACAATATGTCATCTGGGCAAATAAGCTTTTTGGGTCAGAGCCCACTGCTGGTTTGATGGGACAGAACATTGAAGAGGCCTTGGTAGTGGCCACTGGGATGTGAAGAACAAGTAAATTCTTTCCAGGGGGCTGCAAGGCCAGGCTTGGGATTGTCTTACACTTGTTCAAAGAGCTCCATTTAAGGCAGCTATCTCTAGTCAAGACACAGCCTCTAGTGGCCCATTAACTTCTTTGAAATGGAAGTCAGAGTTGTGCCAAGCCTTTTGTGTGACTCTTGACTTGTTGTCAGTCTCCTGCCTGTGATTGTATTTTGTACTCTTGCTTTACAGCCCCAGGATTCCCTGTGCAGGATGCAGTGTTACAATGCACTTTTTTCATAAGGCCATAGGCAGTCTTTGAAAGTTGACTGTAAAAAAAGTACTGGTAGAGCTTACCAGGTTCCAAAGTGATCTAAGGTATTCCAGGTTATAAAATGAGAGTGTTTTTGCCTTAATATTGGTAAGTAAATTGTCAATGAGATAAAGGCAATATTATTTTTTATAGTGGATTACTATAAATGTGATTTTTCACTTCTTAGAAGATCAGCATAGCAGGTGAAATAATAGATGATCTAGTAAACCTAATTTATTCTCTCTTTTCCCTTTTCCAGTTTTCCCTTCATCACTAGGAGTTAAAATTTCACAAGACAATTATATATGCAATTGCATTCTGCCATGGTTTGCTATATTTTGCTTCACCTTTGGGTAAAGATAGAATTTTTTGCCGCCCAAGGAGGAACTCAGTCACTTCATAGCCATAACTTCTATTATCTTCTTGCCTGGAGAGCTTAGATCTATTCAACTGTGAAATAGCTTGTCCCTGTATTATGCAATCGTGGTAATTCTCTGTTTGGCATTACTCATAGATGCCCAGGGTAGAGGCATCAACTGCAGGAAAAGAGGATGGAAAGCCGAATGTAGCACCAGAACTTTACAATCAGAGGCAGGAGGAAAAAACCAAAGATATTCATGAACCCTTAGAAAAGGAATAAAAAACCTGAAAAATTATCTTTGAAAACAGACTAAGTGTCTTTCAATAGTGTGTGGAATATTTCTGAAGAGTAAATGACATCTCTTTGTGGAATTTTCCATTATGCAACTGAGAATTTCACAACAGAGAATTTTTATCCACTGTCTAAACTCAACAAGGTGCCTAGTTTGTATATACACTTATGTACACACACATGTTATGGAGAGGCCAGAAGAGATGCCACAGTTAAAGATGGTTGGTTGAAATATACAGATAAAGCAGTACTAAAATCAATTTTCTTCACGCTTCAATGAATTCAGACTGAATTTGGTATCAAACTGACAATCTAACTTTTTAGAAGAAAATTTAATTATGGTTTTGGCAAATAACTTAGTGGCTTACATAGGAAATTTCCTCCTGCTACTCTTGCTTATGTCTACAGGTGGATTAAATCTTTCAAAATGTTCGGGTTTAAGTTTTTATTTAAGGTCCTTTCCACAGCCAAAGACAACTGTAGGTTACTGCATAAAAATCCAGTATCCAGTGTTTCAGAATTTGGAGGTATTGCAGTGTTTTGGGGCAGGCTATGCCTAAATGTTTCTGTGTGGATGACAGCCTGATCACATGGCAGAGTGAGGCAGCAACTGTTTTGTACAGCCTGAGCAACAGCTCAGTTTGACCTTGACAATAGATTAAAGGAGTAGATTTTTGAGTTAATGTGGCAGCTGCATTAGTTTGGAGCTGTAAACAGAAAAATCAGCCTCTCTGGATTCTCTGCTCAAAAGGATGGAATTTTGTATATTTTTAATAAATAAGCAGCAATGCAACAGTTCTACTAGTTGTTTTTTTCCCTCCTACTGAATCAGAATATCCCAAAACCATTAAATATTGACTCTGCTACTTGGGTCAAAAAGAGATACTACAGTCAATGTCCTCCCAGGCGTTCTCCAGCTAAAATATTATCTTCTCCTCCTGCTCTGCTGTTGCTGTAATACCCCCAGTCTAATACTATCTTGAATGCTGTCCAACTTTGACATTTTAAATGTGAACAGATTTACATTTTGGTTTTCAGAACACTTTATAGTGAACCACAGAAAGATTAATCAGTAAGTCTGCTCCACTCTCCATCTACTTTTATTTTACCTTATTCCAAACCAGCTTTTTACATCAGGACAGAAAATAAACAGAAAAGAGGATGTATATTAGTGTTTGGAGTGACTAGAAGATGAAAAATGGGCATGGTCGTCTATTAATTGGTGAAAATTTCAGATGAAAATGTAAATAGCAGAGACTTTAAGAAGTGTGTGAAGCAAAGGTAGATGGGTATTTGTGTGGAACCTGCAGCTAAGTTAAATTCCACTTTTTTAAGGGGAAATATCTCTGTGATTTCTTCCCTACTTCCTTCCTGGATGTCAACTGGGCATTCACAACTGCAAAAAGTCTGGTGGACCTATCCAGAACTCCGAGTCCTTCCTGATTTTTATCCAGTTCTTCTGCAAGAGCAATACATTCTTTAAAATTGTTTGAATGTCAGATGGTGTTGTCTCAGGTGGCTCTGTAGAAATTTTTATTTTATTATTTACAATATTTTTTCTGTTCCCACAATAATTCAGTTACAGATTGTTTTGACTGTCTTTTTGCTAAAACACTGAGAGCACTGTAGCAGGTAAAATACAAGTTTGACAGGTAAAAACAGTTTAAAAGCATATGGTTTGCCTATGCTGCATCACACAATGTCACTCAATTATAGACACCAAATCCAAACACTTTGAAAGATTTTGAAGGTGTTTGACAGTTTAGAAACATTCATCCACATAAAAGTGGAATAATATTTTAAAATTACTGATGAAGACCGACATGGAAATACCTGGTCCTGATTATTAGTGTCAGTGAACTTTGGGAATATGATGGATGAACTGGACTCCTTCACTGCAGTAGTGTAGTTAGGTGGAGGCTCCAGAGGATGCAAGTGCCTGGCCTGAAACTGGACCAAGAAATTTGCCCTAGGAAAGAATACACTACAAATTCATGTGTTAAATATCAATAGTGAAATCATAATTGATTGGGTTGGTGAGTATTTAAGTGGGAGTAAAAGAAGCAGTTGCCTCCTGGGAGAAGATTTCCACTTCACACAACAATCTAATATTTCTACATCAATCTTCCCCATCATCAGGAAGAAGGTTGTGCCACATCACCTCAACACAAACATCCTCCTCTTAATTATATTTTAGACTTGAAATACTGGGAAACAAAATAATTGGTGTGATAGGAAGGGTGGAAGAACTGTGACATCTCCCCCCATTACAAATTAGATAGTGAAATATTTCAACATGGAAAATCGACTTTGTTCCATCTGCAAAGTCATAATCTTACTCTTAATGCTTTGGTAGTCTAATTAATGTAAATGCACAATTCTGAATAATTGCTTTGGGGTCATCTTAATTAGAACTTCCATCTTTTAATTGGCAAAGAGATTAATTAAGATATACCCTAAACTGTCCACTAAGTCCCATCCCTTATATTTTGTGAAGAATTTTTCCATCTCTACACTAGTGCAGGTCAAGAATACTAATCCTACCTCACTCTTCCCCTCTGCCACGTACAAAGGAAAATATTCCTCTCACATGCATGCTAAATCACTTGGAAACATTGGCATCTGGCTCCCTGCATTTCCTGTGTATGGATGAGCTATGGGAGCAACAGCTGTCACCACTAAAACTCTACTGCTGGAAGTCCAGAGGAAAAAAAAACACAGAGCAGAGGGAGCAGAGCTCCAAGCTGGATGGACCCAAACAGAGACCAGCCCACTCAGAGGAGCACTGGACATGTCCAAGCCTGAGGAAGAGGAGCCATGGTAGGAAATCCCTGGGAAGGAAAAGGGTGGAGAAAGACCTTAAAACCTTGAAAATGGGAGAGTTTTAAATGTACAACTTTCTTGTATCCAGAATGCATGATTTCTCATTAATTTCACAATTGCAACTCTAGAAACAGATTAAAGTACAACTGCACTGGGTTATCAGGAGAAATTAAGTGAGGACTGGGAAAAAAAATGGAAAGTGGCATTTCCAGCCAAGTGCCTCTGGCAGGTGTAAAGATTTCTGAGCTATTTACAGCCACCCCCTGGTTCTGCTGTTCAGTTTGGTTCATCAGATGGAGTCCAATAGACCCCTTAGTTCAAAGTAAATTTCATCAACTTTTTAGTCTTCCCAGAACTTTTCCAGTCTGGAGAGAGGCAGACCTCTGCAAAGATTGAGTTCTCTTGATTTAAAAAAAAAATAAATAAAAAAATCTTAACCTCCAACCTATGCCAAATCAATTCCTTCTACACTACCAGTCATGCAAAGACTGTTCAGGATAATCTGGGGTCAGAGTGATTAATAGTTAAAGTGCTTGTGAAGTAAAAAGACTAGTTAGCAGATTTATTGCCAAATCAGGTACTTCCTACTTAAAGAGTTGAACAAAAAAGTCATCATTTCCCGTACAAATTGGGATTCTGTCTTGTCCATTCAATGTTCGATGCCTGGGGGTGCTGAGTTATATCATAACAAATGGTGTCTGTCCAAATCCCAGACACACAGGAGGTGGGCATGGAGCTGTAACCCCACCAGAGCACCACTGCCTTAGAGAAAGCTAGGAAAGCAGATCAACTGAGATTACCACGAGAAGTTATAGCTTCTTTAAGTATTTTCCTCAGAGGGAAACATATAAATACCTGTCCCATAAACTGCCACTGCCTGTTGGGAGGGTAGCAGGGGTAGCAGTGATATAAACATGTTCCTCTTCTCTATTTTTTTATCAAAAAGAACATATTTCTACCACAGCTGCATATAAAAATTAGATAAATTAGAAAATGGGGTTGAGGGGATTTTTGTAACAGATTCAAGCTTCAAACAGCTCAGCAACTGCAAGTGTAAAGAGGTTTTTTTCCTAGCAAAACTGTCTATGCCTTGACATGAACTGATGCACCTCTTCATAGTGTTTCCTTCAAACATAAATTTAGAAATAGGAAACATACTGCATCACCACCACCATGGAAAGTGTGCTGCTTCAGCCTGTGAAGCTGGGCACAGGTAATAATAACACTGTGTAGCAAAGAAATACTGCACAAACCAGTACCTGTATATTAATAAAAACATGATTGCCTCCAAAATTATTTCAGTGATGTAGCGAAGCCATGTTTATTACTATACCAAAGTCAGATCAGAGTGTGAATAAACTCAGTTTTTCTCTAAAAAAACTCCAAAACATAAATTCTCTCACATTCTGAAAATTAAGAGATAAGGTAGTTCAATGTGAGGGATATGACCCAGCTTTCTTTTCCATTGATTTTCATAATGAAATGTTGCTGAGTGTCTGGGTGTCAACAAATGAAAACAACTACGTGAATGTCTTTGAAGAAAATCCTTCCAGTTGAAGGAAATCATCAGTCTGCAAAACTGGCAGGGTCAGAAGCTGGACCTCCTCAATTCCATGGTTTGGGGATTTATTTTCAACCGGTTTGCAGCTGGTGGTCCGCTGCAGTTCTTGTAATAACTCTTACAACAGCTATGAGTAAAAACTGGAGGGCATAACCACCATCAGTGATGAAAGGTGATGGAATGACATGTCAGCACGTTTCCTGACAGAACAAAGCCTCATGGGGGTCACACTTGACCTTTGTTAACAGAGAAAAAGGATAATGTTTTTGTGCAGGCAATGTGCTTATGAACATACAGGCAAATGAGACAGGGAGCTCACATCTTTACCTCTCTGTAATGCTCTTGAGAAAAGCTGGAGAGAGAGGAAAAAAACACGAGAGCACTTTACAGCCTGGCAGGCCAGCATAAAGAGGCAGAATCTGAAAGCAAAGACAATGCTTCTTCTTGTTAGATTCCTTCAGCATTCAGGGAAATAGGCCTGTGTTCTTCAGTCTGAAAATAACAACAGGTCTGCTTCAAAGAGCTACTGGTGTTTCACACACACTTCTTGTAAGCAGAAAACCCTGCAAAGTCCTGAACATGTGGCTGAATGCTCAGTTCAAAGGAGCAATTGTTACTTTGAAGTTGCCTTGCCATCTAAGTGACATTACTGAGGCCAGGGCCACTGAAGGATCCTGGCATCAGGGACCTCCCTCAGGTCCTGTGAAGGAATCAAAGCACTTGTCCAAGGAAGAATTTAATAATTTTTCCCTTTCTGAAGTGAAGACCCCCCTCCTGACCTCCTAGCTGCTCATATTAATTCCAGCATTGTTACAACACAGGCATTTGCACTCAGGGGAAAGAAGGTGCCTTAACTGGAACATTTCCACACGGAGACTCTAAATACAAATGGATTGGGTTGGGAGTGAAAGCCATGTGTTAGAAACCTGCTCATCTACAACCCTTCCTCTCCTCTGGACATAAATATCCCTTCTCTGAGAGGGTCCTCAAAGCCCTTAATCCTGTGGGGCTGTGTCAGAGTGTCAGTGTGGTTAGTGGTGTCTCTGGAGCCTGAGCTGACCACCTGTGCTGTTTTAGAGTCTCTGTGTTCCAGCCCGAGCACCAGAGAAAGAGTCAGGAGACTCTTCTGTTGTTTCCAGAGGTGTTTATTTTATCTAATCTAAAAGTTCTGTCCCTGACCAGCCGAGGTCCTCCCAGCAGGTCAGTCCCAGGCACACTGCCCGCCCCTGGGGTGGGATTATCTTTTTATACTAAAAACTATGTAAACATTATTTACAATTATCTTCCAATACCTATCATTTATATTGTACAGTCTGGTTCTACTCTAAACCAATCTAAAAGTGTCAACATCACCTAAAAGATGGATGCTAAGAAGAAGGATAAAGAAGGACAAAACACACCCAGATTCCTCCATCTTGACCCCAGACCCTTATTATAAACAATCTTAAAAACCTACTTTTTCACCTTATAATAATCTAACTTACACTCTATTTATTTTTTGTGACTTGTAATTCTTCATGTAAGGGTGGTAATTTTTCCCAGGGAGAGAAATCCAAGGCACAGGGGTTTTAGGCACTGTGCCAAGGCTCCTGAGCCCCTTGCCAGGGTCCAGAGCCACCCAGGGTCCCCAGAGGGATGTCCTGGGTTCTCACATGTCAGAGCTGTGAGCTACAGCAAAGTGTGTGCCACACACCAACCTGATCCAGCACAGCACTGAGGAGTTGTGCTGCTGTCCTGCAGTGATGTAGCACATAATAAAACCAAGACAGGTACTGAAGAAAAATTACTCTTATGAAATATGTCAGGACTTCTTTTGGAACTTCTTTAGTTCCTTACCAAATGGAAAATATGTCAAAACTAGAGGAGATATAGGCAGCAATTTAAAAAATTACCATTTTTTTCTTTAACAAAGTTATTGCCTATCTCTACTTTTATATGGATATGCATTTTTATGTGGTCTCTTGTCTGTATTCCAGGCTCTGGATAAATAAGTGACAGATATGTGACAATTTAATATAAAATTGACATCTTCATATAGATTATTTTCCTTGATATCACATAATTCATAGTCTTTATTGTAGATCAATCATCTCCTGCCTAATCTTCATTAAAAATAATCCTGAATATTATTGTACCATCTTACCTACAAGAGAAGCAGGGCAAGACAGAAACTAATTTGAGATCCAGGGTCTAAGATGTACCTTTTAGTTCAGGCAGGAGTTAGTAGAACTGGCACTTCTGTGCTGCTAGGGGTGACTTCTGAGCTACTTGCCGAGGGAAAACAGCCAAAAAACATCTCAGTCTGTGCAAGTCAGGACAGGGGAGGAGGTTGGGATGGCTGCTCCCCCATCCCCAGGAGCTCCAGCATCGGGGCCCCAGCTCTACAGGAGTGTGCAGGAGCTGCTCAGCACCTCCCAGCAGGCACAGCTGAGCCGGGGCCATTCTGGTTAGACCCCCTGCTCAAGAAACTGCAAGGAAACAACCTCAACAATCACCATTTGAGGAGCTCTCAAGATCTGACTCCATCCACCTCTTTTTTTTTAAACATATAATAGTGTTTGGAAGCAGAAATTCAGATTCTCCTTCTCCCAGAACTGCTTTTCTTTATTTTGGTTAGAACTGAAAGCTAATTATTTCCTGCTCCAAGAGCAATAGAGTGTTTATTGGAATGTTCCCTACAAACCTATCAGAAGTGTTATAGCTCAGTAATAAATGAGCTTCCAATTAATTAAATTCAACTCTCCATACAGACAGAAACTGTTTCTTTTTTTCCTCATTTTCTATTAACATGAGTTGCTACAAAGCAGGAAGAGGGCGTTCACTGGAGTTTTATATAAAATACCATGATTGCAGAATGATGTACTCATGGTGAAATTCATCCTTAGTGAATTAATGTTTAAAACTAAATAGATATATTATTAGTTTCACTCTTAAAATGTAATTTCTTTGGGTACAGACTTTGCACTCCCTTGTTTTAATTTAAGTATTCTAAAATTGGCAGTGTAAAATTGGAGCTTCCATCATTTTTAATAGAATTTTTGATAGCATTTATCTCTAATTGCCTTTAAATTACATTTTAGAGAAGAAACTTTCATTCTTAATCAAGACAATGTGAAATAAAACAACAATTATTTGTATGTCAGAAGGAAAAAAGGATGAGGTTTTTGGGGTTTTTTTTGCAAGTGTTACCAGTGGGAAGAAAGCACTGGTTTCAAACCATCCAACTATTTTGAGAGAGTTTTTACTACGGGGCATTGCTGTGAAAAAAATTGAAGTGAACACTTTTCTGCTTTACTTGGCTAAACATTCCATACATTGGCAAGGAATAAAAACTAGGCTGCAAGACAGTCCAAAGTAAACTGTTCTAAGTACACTCATTCCACTGCAGAGCTAATGAGCGAGCTTTAAACTTACCCAGTACTCCACAAATGCCCCTTTGGTGTCTCTGTGGCACCAAGTCCCTGGGGAAGGTGTGAAAGAGAAGGGAACTCTGGGTTTGCTCCAGAACATGAGCTTCAGCTTGGCCAATGTGCTGTGTGACCATGCCAGCTGCCCCAGCAGCTGGGGAAGGCATATTATTATTATTATTTATTATTCTTTATTATTATCTATTATAACACTCATGTATGGGTGCTCATAGGTTAAAACAGAGGGCTCAGGCAGACATTCTTGAATTATCCACACTTCAGGGCTCTTGGTTTCTAGGAAACTGATGGCCTAAGTTGTAAGGTGTAAGAATCCCGTGTAAGAGAGAAGCAACTCCTGAGCTCCTGATGAATAGGGGAGGCACATTTCAAATGGTGAAGGAAAGAAAAAAATATTCCCTTTCCAGCTAGGAACAATGAGTGGTACAGAACAAAGACAAAATGAAGGACAGATGTAAGGGTGTGAGTGTGGGGAAGTGTCATCCTGTGAATCAGGATACTGGCAATGCTGATTGGTGCAACATCCCTGCCTCAGGCCACAACAACAACTACTTGGGACATAATTTTGGGTTCATAAGCTAGGGAAAAGTTCAAATGGTCATCAAAAGAGCTCATGACAGACATAAGGAAAAAAAAATTATGTATGAGAAGAGTTTAGAGGGACTTGGAAACTAAATGGTAGGAGTGGGGGAGGGAAGAAACATTCCTATCACTCAAACTAAAAATGTGTTAGTCAAACAGTTGTCACAAGTGATTCCTGAACTTCCACCAGTGGACACCCAGGTAGCAAAGGCACCCTTTAGGGTAACACCGCTTCCAAGTTCATCAAAGAATCAATACCAAATGAGCAGGGAAGGAAAACTCTGTCCCTTTTGTCTTTCCTGGGCCAGTGAAGCCTGGCAGAACTGCAGCCTGTGATCTTTGAGTGAGGAAAAGGGAGGAGGCTGGACAGCCAGGCTGGACAGCCAGGCTGAGCAGTGGCAGGAGCAAACACTCCCTCTGGCTGCTGGCCTCTGGAGCCCGAGGTCTGCAAGGGCAGGTGCTTGCCATGCTTGCCTCTGGGAACTGTGATGCTGAACACAGCCAGCATTTTGCACAGAACAGCCAAACCCACCAGCTGGTTGAGGCACCAGCATCTGCATTTTACCTGCACAGTTTGTGTGACTTTTAAGCTGAAGTTCCTAAATGGAAAGTCATTGTTAAAGCATTTTCATCCTGGGCCTGTGTCATTACCTGCTTTGACATGGAAAGTCACAAAGGCTGAAGGGGTCTGCCTAAAAACTTTGGTGTATCTATCTTTATCTTCATTCATAGCAAACCCATATTGAGCTCAAGTCTCAGCAGCTGGCCAGTTTTCATTCTTTCCAAAAAGTGTTGGTTTCTCCATCTGAAAGAGTGTGCACAGCCCTTTCTCTGAAGCTTATCCCTGGTAAGAAATCACTTTTATTGAAATCTCTCAATAGGGTACTGACTTGCCTCATCAAATGTTCTTTAGTAGTATTCTTCATGGTTTTCATCCCCTATAATTTATACTGGAGAACATAATTCAGAACAAAAATTAATAACAGCAGCCCTGTAGATAGTGTGGTCAAACTGATCCAGATTTTTGTTAATGGCCCTCTCATCTGACTTACCATTGTGCCTGATTGCCTTCCTGCCATTCTTATGTGTAGCCTCTGCTGCCCCTCCAGCTGGGAAATGTTATGTCTGTTCAGAGTGGCAGAGTTGGAAGGACAAATCTCCTGCTCAAATTCAATAAGAACAAAACAGCAGCAAAAAACTAAGAACTAGATGTAAAATTTAATCCAGGGTTTTAAGCATGTGTTCTGTCTACAGTTTGGTGAAGATAATAGTTGTTGCTTACTTGAAGTTTTACTAATGTTGGAGCAACATGGGGAAAATGACTGGATTGCTTTCTGAGATGAAAACTGAGTGATTTGTGGACATGTTCATATACTTACTGTACTTGCTTTCCATGATCATGCCAGGTAAAATTAGGAATGTATAAATATTTATGCAGAATATTGCTTAAGGAGGCACAGCCAGAACATTACACAAGCATTTTTATCTACACAAGTTCAGGGCATACTCATACCATTAAAGGCAGCTGCTTGTAGTCTCTGCAATTCTTCAGGTCTCCATTATCCAGGTGTTTCTTCAGTTCAAAACCCATAGTTAGCCGAAGTGATTATACTGTTGTCACAGAATTTATTAGGCATAAAGAGATATTAGTCATACATACACAAGATATAGAGCCCTTTATTAAAAACTGCTAGTGGGAAACTAAGTTTTGTGGATCTTTAAGTTTTTATTTTCTTTATAAAGATGAATTTGAAATGCCTGATACTGTTAGAAGTTATGTTTAGTTGTGATGCATTCATAATAGCCAGGCCATAATGGAGAATGACATTTGGGTTAGAGAAGAGCTGGTACTGCACTAATTGTCCATATAGATTTTTATTGAATAAGCTCCATGTCAGTGTCTATATATATTGACACCAATTGTTTTAACTTTAAATGTTCTGTCCAGAAGAATACAAATGCTGATGATATTTAATATGACATTTTAAAGACAAAAGGCAGCCATGCTGGGCAGAAGTGATGGGTTAGGAGAAGGACACAATTAGTTAAAGGTTAAAAATAAGATCTACTTTGTAATATATGCGTGCAGAATACAGGGATGCTTGTTACCTTCTGAGTTACTGGGTTCATATATTCTACAAATTATATGGCTTAATCTAAGGCATAAATCAGATGGTCTTGCTGAGTTGATTTTTGTTTGCATTACAATATGTCTCTAAGAAAAAAAAAAACCAACAGAAATCTTTATTCTTCCTTTGTTGCAAAGTCCATAAGAAATCCAGAAAAGTCTGACTAATATTTAATGTGAAAGATACTACCTCTTTTCCTCTGTTTCTCTCTACCCCTACCCCTCCCTACCTCAGATATTTGGAAGGCACGCGAGTGCAATTCTCTCCCAGGTATCAAAGGGGAGCTCCCTTATCTGAGGAAGGCTAGTGCTGAGCTGGGAAGGAAACATCCTCTATGCCATCATCAAATGCTGAGAGCTGTGGCTCTGGATTTTACTAGCCTTTGAATCTCCTGCTTTCAATCCTTTTGAGGGAAAGGCTTCGTATATTTGTGAACCCACAGGCACGTCCTTTTGAGCTGTAAAGGCTGTAGATGACTTTCATGCTGCACAAGTTTTGTGTGACTTAAATTCATTACCATGAATGTCTGGGAAGGGAATGATCAGGACTAGAAATAAAACCGATGCAGAGTCTAGCTAGATAATAACTGTGTAGGGCTTCAAACCTCCAGAGTGTACTTAGGAGCATCTTACAATGGACCACAATTTTTTAATCACTTTCACTTTGTCCCTTGTGCAGCCCTACAATTAAAAAGTAGGTTATTATCCCTCTCAAAAACATATCAGGGGTAGCAGGAGGGACACTCTCATTTAGCAGACTGAATGGATAGAGTAGGATAAAACAGAAACCCATCCCAAGGCTGCTTTTCAGGTCTTAATGAATGTGAATGGAGATTTTGGGGACCTGGCATTTTTTGTTCTCAAGGTCAGCATGCACGCGCCTCCACCACGGGCCCCGCCCTCCGGACGCCATCTTCCCGCCGCGCCCAACGCACCGCGCGTGCCGGCCACGCCCACCGTGGCCCTGCGACACGCCCACACTGCCCGGTGGGTGGGGCCTGTCTGGGAAAGCCCGAGCGCTCATTGGCTACTCCGTGAGTGGGGCGGGGCTGGGCGGGGCCGGGCGTGGCCAGGTGATCTTTCTGTTTAATTTATTTAGATATTTTGCAGATCTGTTGTGGTACTGAGGGTAGAAGAAGCTGAAGTATGTAAAACCAAATGGCATATCATCTAAAGCCATGCAACAAGTGGCTGATTTCAAGGTCAGCCCGGTTGTGTTAGCTCTAGACTGCCTTCCTTGCTCCTAAACCATTGCAATGCCACTGTGAAGACCAACAGAAAGGTCTGACTTGCCTTGAAATAAGGCTGCATCAATCAAAGTTGTGTTTCATTAAAATAAACCTGCGGATGACTAGAAATAACTATGGCATTTCACTTTGTGGTGTGGAATTCATTGCAGGAATTTGAAAAAAAGTATTCTTGATAACAAATATTAAAGAGAGATTACTAAGAAAGCAGATGTAAATGCTAGTTCATTGCTTTCTGCAGCCTTGGTAGGGAAAAGTCAACAACTAATACAAGTGCAATTAAAACATGGGAATCATACTTATTAAAAGAGTGAAGCCTCTAGAATTGGCATCAAAGCAGTCCCTGCTCAGTGGGTGCCCAATGCCAATGATTCAGCCTTTGAACATAAAGCACAGAGAAAATGGGGTTGTCAACAACTGGCACAGAAAAAACACAACAGGCAAAGGCCAAGGTGTCCCTGACCCAGATGGAGATGTATGTGCACAGCAATGTGGCCCACAGCATTCCAGCACAGTTCTGTGTGTTTCATTGATTACAATCAAAAGACAAAAAAACCTAAGGCTTGGGATCCTGAATTTTGAATTGTTTCAGATTAGAAACACTCTTATTTGAAGGGGCATTCTGCTGCAGCACTTCCACTTTTGTGATATTTTCACCCAGTGTTACTTGGACATCATAAAGTCATTTTGTTTTTTCAAAATATTTTTCAGAGATTCAGCTTGAAACTGCAAGCTGATATTCAGATATTTTTTTCTCTAGAATGTGGCCGTTATGATGAAGCAGAGTTTATTCTGTGCTCTGTTGATCACCATAGTAACCTGTGCTCTCTGTATTTAATAGGGAACAAAAAGTTATTTATTTGACAGGGATGGAGTTCTGGGAAGCAATGGTTTATGAACACTGGCAAAATATTTTAATGGGACTATTTGCTTCTTAAGTTGTTAATGCGTACCAGTAATTTGCTCTTTATCTGTCATGAAGACTTCACAAGATGAAATTGATTGCAGTTAAAAGGTGTTCATTAGAGTTACAGCTAATTTCTACTCTTAGCAGTTGTTAAATAACACTGGATGGCATTCAGTCCAGCTTGTTTGCTTATATGCAAAGCACAGTAAAGGTATCTTGCTTGCTATTGGGCTTCTTTTGTATTCTCAGGAACCAAAGTGATTCCTAAACTGCAAACAGAAGAACAATTGAAGTTGTTATTTAGTGAAATCATGCTGTTTCATATCAGAACAGTTTTGTTGTTTCTTTTTTTTTCAAACCCAAAGGGTGAGAATGCCCACCAGTTGTTAATTGCTCTTTTGGTGGTGCAAATTGATTTATTGTATGAAATTATTTTCAGTGTGTTAATTGATCTTTTTTTGCCTTCTTACTCTTAACAGGGATCAATTAATTGATCTGCCTTATAGGAGTGACCCCACAAAATGCAGAGGTGGTACAGATGTGGCAATAATTGGTATCCAGTGTGGAGCAGAGGAAGCTGAAGTGGTTTTTTTACCCATCCCCTTGTTATGTGGGACTGACACCAAATCTACCTTCTTATTGAAACTTTTCTTGAGCAGATTTTGTCTCAGGGGCAAGCTGTAGGAAACTGGGGTGGCTGACCATGCAGATTTTCCTTTGTGAAGACAGTTTAAATACCCTGTGGAAACACACCATGATGTAATATACTCCCAGAAAGGTTGATAAAGAAATCCATCAGGAAAAGGTGTGCTCATTACACTTCTCATCCCTACTTGCAATGAATGATTCATTATCAAATATCATTATTATATAGCTATAAACCACTTAATTTTTCATACCTCTACAATTTACTTAAACCACAATTGCAAACACATATTTTTAGGCAATGTCCAGTCCTTCATGTATTCTTATATTCTACCTTTTCTAAAACATTTTATCATTCTGCAGTGAATCATATTTTCCAAAGCATACAATTTTAAAGCTTGAATTTCACCAGTCCTATAGGGATTGTTTTACCCAGAAGACTGAATTTATTTCTTCTAACTCAGGACGAATTTTGATGTTAACTCTGAGATATTAAATGTATCAAAACAAATAAAGGAAAATACAACTATTAATTCAGAATTTTCATTTTATTGGAAGCACAGGTCTAGTACTTAATATACTTATTTTATACAGTTAAATATACATTATATCCTGCAGAAGCAGATGCAATCAATACAAAGCAGCAAGCAGAATGTGGATATTGATTGTACAAAAACCCCTTTCACACTCATGTTATCAAGGAGCTTTTCAAACCTCTATTCTTAGAAACACCATTTGGAGGATTGTGCATATGCAAGTGTAAAATGAACTGCTATTATGACTTCATCTATGTGTGTGTTGGCACTGCAGACAGTTTTGCTGAAGTAATAATTTGGTGATATCAAGAGGCAGAAAATCGGATCATGGAAGCACAATTCAGATAGAATTGCTGAGTAAGTGCATTGTGTTTTTTCTCTCTTGTAAAGAGATTAAATACCATACCTGGATAATATTTCATAAATACCACACACAGAGTACTTATGAGACAGATAAGGCAAGGCTGGTAGCACAAGCAAAAATCAGAGGAAATGTTATCTGTGATAGATGCATTTTTCTACCATAAGGAGCTCACTGGGAATGCAGAGGTTTTGCCCTAAAAAACAGTTAAGTAAAATTTTAGCAATGCTTTTCAATTCCAAAACCTGCAGAATGCAGGGGGCCTGGATATGGTGTGATTGATGGTTTAACTTTGGAGACTAGGTTCAGAATTTTCAGTGGCTTTATAGCAACTTGTATCAACTCCACACTAAACGTTCAAAGATACAAAAGTCTCATTTTCTGATTTTTTTTAGAGCCAGTCTATATAGGCAGATGCACAAAGAGACAGCTTTCACTTTGAGATGGCAAACACAGACTAGTTCTGAACAATAGTTCAGAACAATCATCCACAATTACAAATCATTCAAGAACAATATACTATTTTGTTAAAATATTAAGCCCAGCTGAGCTTACAGAACAGTCAGGACCAGTCCAAACACTTTAGCCAAGTGCAGAAGCATAAGATTATTGCCTAACTTAAAGCACATTCAGGTAAAAATTCAACCGTCTTTGCAGCTTTATCTGCAAAACAGGACTACAGAATCTATGTTTCACAAAGCTGGGATGCATTTAAATAATATGATATTGGATACATTGGATATAGTAAGAAGATCTTGGATGGGAAACTGCATAAATGCAAAGCATTAGATCATTAAAGCCCACTGTTTATGCTCTCACATTCTGATGACCAATGTATGCTTATATCCTTTTTCTAGAAAATAAAATAGTTATTCCTGAGGTAATGGTGAACAGCTTGTAGAGAACTCACATATAGGTGTTGTGCATAAATTATGGAGCAAGGAATTTACAGAGATATTTCATTTCCTTTGCAAATGTCATCATTGGAGAACACTGGTGACAGATATCACACACAATGCACCTTTTGTTAATTTACACTGAGCCACAGGACACAGGTCACACATACCAAAGAGAGGACTTTAGCTCAAGAAAAGAAATACAACTGTAAAATTGATTTGCTTGCACAAAGCCATAGAAGTTATCAAATAAAGCAGGAAGACAATATTGATTTTGATATAGGCACCCCTAAAATACAGGCTTTGCAGAGTCAATACTGTCTTGATTTAGGTTCTAACCCAACTCAAAAGTCTCAGACTCGGCACCATCCACTTATTGATTTGTCTGGCACGCTGGGTTGGGGTTTTTTTTTGTGGTTTTTTTTTTTTCCAGAAATGCTTTTCTGCTCTCAAATTTTAGCTAGCTCTCCCAGAAGAATGTCTAATACAGTTACAAAGAGCAATTCTGTTCCTTACAACTGAGCTATTGACTATCGTAATAAAAAGGAAAGACAGAAGCCATGTCAGCTTAGCTTCCCACAGGCCTCACAGTGCTCCTTCATTCAAAACCAATTCTGTAATCAACAAGCAATGGGTAATGAATTGCAAAATATCAGCAGCCCTTAATTTTCTATCAGGTATGATTAAAACTTTATAAAGTTGGGCAATTCTTGAGAAATAAAACACCTTATAACTACCATCAATACATCAGTTCTTTGATATTTTGCTACAATACATCTTCTATTTTATTTTTTTTCTCTCCTGCTACCTGACACCTATAATTTTAGACGTAAAGACCACATGTCAGAAAAAAAGATCCACAAAAACAGAGCTGCAAGATGTTATTTTTGCCATTTCTAATTTACCTGATGTACATCTTCAACACCTTTGTCTTTATATGGGGGGGAAGGGATTTAGATGAAGGAGCACAAAGAAAAAGTACAGCTCCTTTAACAAGCCTTAACAATTTTGTTTCTATTAAATTTGTACAGTAAAATTGAAAACCTTTAGGTAGGGGCAAAAATGTCTTGATGATGAATTATCAAGGAAACCAATAGAGGAAATAAAGCCATGCTTAGAAGAGATTAAATAAGTCATAAAGTTTTTAATAAAAGTAGGATGCAGGAAATAGAAGGAGAAATAAGTGATTGATTGAGGTGCAAATGTATGTGTGGGCAGGACGAAAGCAAAGGGTAAATTTGTCTGGAGAGTAAATCCATTTAGGTCATTATAGTTCAATATGGCCATGATCCAGAAAAACACTTGAGCATATGCTTGGTTCTGACATGACTCACTCCTGAAAGCTGAGCTCTGCTGACTTGTTCAGACTCAGGTTTAAGTGATTTCATCAGTATCCTCTTTGAATTGTATCACCCCACTTTAAAGCCTCTAAGACAACAGAGAGACAAAATGGCTTTGGATTGGTTATCTATCTAAAGAATCCATTCTGGACACAGAAAACTGCACATTCTGCTTTCCATAATGGAATGAGCTTAAAAATGGAAACCTATTTTTGCAAACACAGAGGCTGAAGAGCAATGGCAGCCAGAGGGGATAGGACATCGGGATGTTGCAAGCTTTTATTTGCTGGAAAACCATGCTGAAATTTTGTGAGACATGGCACACAATCACCTGATGTAACTGGGCCAAAACTACTATGCCTTTCATACTTATTTGTGAGGTTCCATCGGTGGTGCCTGTGCTTGCAGGCTGTAGGGTCCTGGCTCAGGAGCAGCAGCTGTGCCACAGCAGTGCCATGGGACAGGGCAGAGCAGCTCCCCCTCTCCAAAGAGCCTCTCTGAAGACACTTTATGTTGCAGTCGCTAACTGCTGATAACAAAAAATGAATTCTTTGATTGTTCTTTCTACCCCAGGTTTTGGTGAGATTTCTGGCCAGGGCAGATGAATGATTTTGGAAGCAGTCTGACTAGAACCATGGCTCTGAACCATTAATTTGAGCTGATTATCTTGTGAAAAGACCAGAAGTTTAAATCTCACATATTTTTAACCCATCTTCTCATCCACAAGAATCAATTCTACTTCCTCTCTAAGCTCCAATCTTACATTTTCTAAGGCAGAAAGAAATACCATCCCTGCTTTTCAGAAATGAACAAAGTAGAAAAGATTAGATACACAATACTAGTCAGCATCACCGGGTACCATATTTATTTTTCTTAACTCTCTTTCCTGGGAAATGGGAATAGAAGCATCACAGCTTTCATTAAACAATAAAGTTAATTTCTAGTTCTCAAGACTTCACAGAAAAGCATTAAAACATAATTATTGCAATGTCACTACAAATATCACTTTGACTTCTTGAATTTTCCTTACTTTTGAGCAGTGTCTCTGAGGATGCAACAATTCTCTTATATAAGCAATTTGCAGAATAGAGGGACCTGTTCATCTAATATGTCATGGAGTTCTTTTTCCTCTAGGAACCTGTGCTGATGCACAAGAACAAGCATCTTTATATTGATAAAACCAGTATGTTCACAAAATATTTTTTCAATTGCTGCATTTTATTAATAAATAAGCTACTAGGTAAAACGTTTCTTTGAAACAATTCAGAAGTTGAAATTAAAAACTGTGCATCTTTTCCAGTATTTTTATATTTCATTTATTGTCAGACTCTCAGTCAGCAAGATGAGGTGGGTGATAATTATTCGGGGTTGCCAATTAACCTACTTAGCAGGTCACACAGGTAACTGGCATAGATTGTGTCAAATCTCATTACTGGGATAATGATTTAATCACCCAGTGCATTGACTGAAGATCAGAGAATCTGGAGAATAAATTAAACAGGAAAATAAAATTAGTAGCTAGACAGACATTATATTTAAATACATGAAAACAGTAAAATTATAAACCATACTATTCTCTAGTAGAAACCCAGTAAAGTCCTAGATGGAGGCTGTGGGTATTGAGAGTGGACATTTTCAATCACAACTTCCAGCTGAGTATAAAAAAAGGGGTATATGTCACCTTACTACTGTGAATGAAAGACAGTTTAACCCATGAAGAGGGTGTGAGCATGTGTGTTATTCTTTAGTATTTAAATAGACATGCAATGCAAATATTTTAAATGCAGTGTTACAGCCCAAACCTGGCCAGGCATACCTGCTTTGGGAGCTCTGGGTAACAATCCTGGCCTCTCTCTTCCTACACATCCCAGCCTTCTCCAGTTCTTTGTGCCTGGATTCAGAGCAATGACAAAGGAATGTCAAGTAAGAAGGTCACATAATGGATAAAATAATCTTGCATGATCTGTCAAGAAGGACAGCAGAGATGAAAAAATAAGTGCAACTGTCAAAGTCATGGATTCTGTGAAAAAGCTTCTTCTGTACGATAATGTTCTGCATTTACAAGGTGATTGAGTATATAAGAGATAGGAATAGAAGAGTCTGCCTGGAAGTAGAAAAACATTTTCTGTGTAAATGGAGAAAAAACTACTGGAAGGAACAATAACATCTTTCAAAGTGGGTTTTATACATATAGGTTACATATGAGTTTGAAACTTGTATCTGCTTCAAAGAGAGGTACAAACTTTTCTAGAAATTATCAGAGTTTTAATATTCAAAATATAGACTGAAAAAAAACCCCAAAAAACAACAAAAAAGCCACTATTAATGCCAAGAATTACTTAGTCCTGAATGTGTGAGGCGTAAGGTGTCCCACAGCACAGGACTCCAGGAAAGATGAGAATATGATGAACTTGCCCTTGTCTTCATGGTCTATTTCAATGGTTTACTGTCTGCAAGAACAAGAGGGCTATAAAAGAAGCCATCCCTGCTCTGAGCTAAACTGATCATTCAGTTTAAACATATCTTATAGATGTTATAGCCAAGAATTACAGCACACTGAACGCTGCTCCAGGACTTGTAATTTATTCACTCAGTAAGGAAAAAAGTGACTTCTATAGCAGCATTTGATAGGCCTGTAAAATGAAAAACAACCAGCATGAAAAAATACCCAGTGTGCCAGGAATGAGTATTGGTTTGGCCAGGAATGAAAATTTGGTTTGGTTTGTTTTTTATAACAATGAGCAAAACCACATGCTTAAGTTAGTGGATGCGACCAGATCACTCATTTATGCTGTCAAATATATTATTTTGAATCATAAACTGTCTTGTTATTGAGAGTAACAAGACAGTTTATGAAGAGCATACACTATAGCAAAAGGCTGAGCATATTCCAGTTCTAGATTTATAGAAACAACATGCAGTTCTTAAATGTCATTTTGCTTGTTCCCCCAGAATGTAAATGCTATAGTAGTCAATAACTTCTTAGACCTTTTTTTAGTTTTTTGAAACAATTAAAGCAGGGCAGCACTACTTGTGGATGCTACCCACTAATCCAGGACTACCAGATAACAGTAATTGCACGCAGAGGAAAAATCACTTTCACCTAATTAGTAGAAAACACTGACAAGTTAAACTTTCTCATTAAAACTTTCCCTGGTAAAAAAGCGACAAACATAAAGATAATAGATTTATTTATTTATTTATTTATTTATTTAAACATAAAGCAAGAGCTCACAAGTCCTGGATAAATTCAGTGTAAGAGCCTCTCAGGAGGTGTCAGAAGTTACAGAAGATGAACAGCTACCAGTCTGCTTTTCTGGTTCTTGAGATTATTTCCAGTGTTTTCAGCTCATTGCTATTTTTTATATATTAGGTTCAAAAGTAATAAATGGTTAATCAAATTGCACAGGCTACAGTCACAGACAAGAGTGATAGTGGGTTAAGAAACTCCATCAGAATACTGAATATATCATTACCTAGCTATCTAGAAAAATCTGATTTTATAAATGCTTTGTTAAGGCAAAAGCTTTGTTGACTCATTTCCATTATGGTCTAGAGAGACTTCCTTTCAGAGGTTAGCTAAAGGTGCTAATATAACTTCAGCAGCATAATTCCCATTTTGGATAGCCAGAATATATCCTGAGCAGGGTTTCAAGCCCAAGAGGGAGCAACAATGCCCACACTGGGCACATCTAGAGGTGCCTGCCCTGATGTAGCTGTCAGGCACTGCTGTAGACACTGAACACAAAGAGATCTTCTTCAAAGATGGATTTTTCAGCATCAGAGCAGCTCTGAGTGATCTCCAGGGAAAGGATCAATTAGAGACTTTTGGCTTCTCTTAATTTATTACATTTTCCATTAAGAGAATATTTCCTATTGTTCCCTCATTTATAATTCACAGTCAATAACTGTCATGAGCAGTAACCCCACTACACTGTTGTCTTAGCACCATGTTACAACATTTCATTTTAAAATTGTGCTTTCTAAGGACACCATTGTTCTCCAATTGCAACAATCACCTGTGTTTTTGTTAACTAAAAATATAATGAGAAGTACTAGCTCATATTAAAATATAATACAGTGTCAGAGCATTTTGGACTGGTTAGTCAACACTTCCTCCAGAAGTGTGCAGGCTTGAATATTTCCACTCAGTGCTACCCTCCTTCATTCCTCTCCTCACTCAGACTAGCCCTGACTTTCATTCACCTGTAGAGGTGACACTAATTTCTGGATGCCTGCAGATAATGAACAATATTCCCCCTGGCACATTTCGGGGCAGGGAATGGCTTCTTCTCCCTCTGGTGAAAATGACAGCTGCTCACAGCCACTGATTTCCACTACAAGGAAAAAGGCAGGCTTTAACCAGAATAGGGGCAGACAAGGGAAGAAGGCAGGTTGTGAGCCTCCCCAGGGTTACAGCAACACCTGTCCAAGGAAGGTAATGCAACAGCCACCCTACCCCACCCAGAAACAGAACTAAATGTGCTGCAGGGCAGCCACTTCACCCCGTGCCCCTCCCAGCTCTCAACCTCAGCCCCTCCTTAGGGAGTGCTGTCTCACAGGGTGCATCGACCACAACCTTGGGAACCCTTAGCAGAGCCTCCACCCAAATGCCAGGGCTGGGAGGGCAGGGCACACTGCTTTTTTCCCTCTAACATGACTGCCTGTTTCTCTGGACAGCAAAAATGGGTTTAAATCACTGCAAGCTGTGAAGAGCCTGGACCACTCCATCCCACTCCCTAGGCAAGCATTTTATCACCAGGTTGTATTTTCTACAAATAGATACCATATATTATACTCAACACAGAGCACAGCAATCCCTCTTCAAGCCCTGGTGAGAAGAGCAGTGCTGCAAACTTGGCCTAGGACACAAATTAGTCCCATATAACTTTCCATGCTGAAGGTGTCACTGGCTGCCTGCATCTGCGCTGGGCAGCTCTGGCTCAGGAAATGACAAGCCTTTGGTTCAGGGCTGCAGGACATGGCTGGTTTTTTGTTTGCCTCTGTGGCTTTCCCACTGCTCACAGAAGAAAGCCTTTATCCCTCAGTAAATGCAGAGCTGAACCAATACATTGTCAAGGATTCATTGCAAAAGAACAGTTTACTTCTCAAGATAACACTGAAGATTCCCAAGTGCAAGAGCCTGCAACAAAATGTAAAACAGTTTAAATATAATGCAGTGAATAACCATGGACTTTCCATAGTAATAATCATTTAGTGAATATATAAATAGAATAAAAGCAATATTGAAGCAAATAAATGACCTCTGACACAAAGAACGGATTGCATTTCATATTACTTTACTTAACTGGCCCCTCCTTCCCCCACCAAACAGAAGCTTTATTGACAAAATGTGCTCTGGTGATTTAGTCTGTAGACTTAAAGAATGTGCAACTCTGGGAAAAACTGAATTATGGATTCTATTTGTCAGATGAGGAATGGCATGTAATAACTTAATGAACTAGAAGCTTATTAGCTGTAAAAGAGAGAAAGTGTTGTCTATCAATCTCTTTTATTTTTTTTAACTCAGAAATGTTCAGGTGGGTAAGCATCAAATCCATTTCACATTTATTATCTTATGAACACCAGTATGTGCTAGAATCTCAACAAGCTACAAAAATATATTTCAGCCTCTAGTTTAATGTGCATTTTTTTAGTCACTTTTGGAGGCTCTATTTGAAACCCTAGTCATGAGAATATATGCTCACATATTTGACCAGCAAAAAATTCACTTGCACACAAGAGCTACTCTAAATTCATCAAAACTGTGCAGTGAAAGAAATTCAAATACAGTGAAAGTGACCGTGACAGTGACAACCATGTTTCAATAGCTGTTTATTGCTCTATGGACAGATAAGTACAAAAGGATATGATAAAATAAGTACAAAAGTAAGATAAAAATTTTAACAAGAAACTTGTAGAGAAACCAGCCTAATATAAAATGGAAGAATCTAATCCTTGGGGGTAAAATAAGTTTTCTCCAGTTTGTAAAGTAGACTATTTTACCTCACCTACACTTTCCTGTGGAGCTATTTATTGTGCACAGTTGAGTGACATTTGGATCATGATATGTATGAGTGAATATGCACAAAAATTACAACAATAATGTAGTTTAAAATCCATTAGACACTTCTCTCAGTCATAGCTGATATTATATCTTAAAAATACACTGTAACAAATAGGAATTAGCCCTAAATCAATACATAGAACACAACGTGCAAGCAACAAAAACTGGCAGAAAGCAGGAAATTCAAAGTTCAAGCCAATGCATATGGAGGTATATGTAGAACAAAGCAGTCAGGTTTCAATCTCAGCCCAAATATTTCATGTGCTGCATAGATCCCTGGGTAATTGCAATTTTAGCCCTGCACAAGATCAATATGTTTGCTTTGATTTTCTTTTCCAGAAATAAAAATAAGCAAAGAAAGAAATTCTGCATTAATTTATGCCTTTAGTAGGCTACTGTGGGTGGGCCTTTTTGGTTTATTGGTTTGTTGGGTTTATGACATGTGGCCAGTCTAGCAGCACATGTCTTACATACATCAGGCTGTTTAGAACAGTCACAGCCATCTCACTTAATCAGGTAATAGCACACTATTGACTTATTAGACCAATTTAATACATTTGTTCTCTTTATCCATATACATTTCATGTCAAAGGTCTCCAGTACAATGGGATTTTTAACTATGCATGCTGAGCACAATCAAAGGGCCAGTAATACCATAATTTGATTTTCTTGCTGGAAAGAACAGGAGAGAGGGAAAGCCATGTTTATCTTGCCTTCCAGCAAGTGAGCTGCAGGCCTGCATTAGCCTTTAAGCTTCCTATGTAAAACATACCCCAAGGGCAACAGAAGGCCACTTAAACACAGCTTGGAGGGCATAACTGCAACATGGCACCTTGGCTTTCTGCCCAGGAGTAAATTCCAACCATTAGCATCAAACACTCATCCTGAAGCTCTCAAACTGAAATTAAATGCAATCTATCAAATGAATAAACAATAATAAAGTAGCACAAGTAAATTAAAAAAATAAATTGCAGTAATTTATACTGTGGATCATGTGTTCTGGGTTGCTTTTCCAGACTGTTTGCCTCGGATTATCTTTCAGCCTATTTTTTCACTATTGGATTGGTACATGTAAAACAGCTCTTGATACACAAAATGAATTTATTCATGCTCTATGCTACTCGCTACTAAAAAAATAGTTTTAAATAATGCTTGCTTTTCCTGTGTAAATAATACTGTTTACTTCTGCTAGTCATAGGTTGAGTCTACATGAGTGTGTCTAAACAAGAATACAAACAACAACAATTAACCATGCAAAAATGTACCTTTAGATATTTAAGCTGGAACTGCACATTCTAGTTTAGGCAGTCAAGGAAAATTTCAACAGGCTTCAGAATTTGAAAAGCTGTGAATTTAAAGTGAATTCAGCCTTTAAAAGTGCTCAAAGGAAAATCAACCAGTGGTTTGGATGGATTTTAAAAGGGAAATTTCAATAAGAAGAATTTAATTACCTAACTGAATTTTTTGCTACAGTGTCCTGGCTAAAACTTCACTTTTTGTGAAAAACAAGAAAAAAAATACAACTCTGGGAAACGATTATGCTTTGTCTGAACTACAGCTATTACAGCAATAAATCCACCTTGTGCTGAAATGGAACAGTATTGCAAAGGAGAGCAAAGGAAAAGATCTCACTTACTGAATATTAGTCTCATTTCCCAAAACAAGTTGACTCTTCCCAGAAACTTCTTTCCCAAAATTCCCTTAGGGTATGAAATAATTGGCTATTAACCAGTGTGTTCTTGACCCAAAGAATGGAGCAGAAAACATGTAAGACTTGTCTGGATCACTAGAAGAAAAAAAAGAGAAATTAGAGTAGATACACACTGCCTGAGCCCGTGGCTCTTTTAATTTTGCTCATTGGGACCGCAGGCTTTTGCCTGCATTCATAGTAGGGCAAGAGACCTGGGGAAAAGAGCAGGCAGAAAATGAGGGGAAGGGAAACTAGAACAGCACAACCTTCTCCCTTTTCAGATTTATTTTCGCCTGCCTGTCTGCCCTCCATTTAGTGTGGGGCTGTGCAAAAGGAAGGCTGCCAGCTCCATAGCATCATATTGCCAGCATAAAGAGCATCCTGTCTCAACCCAAGTCAGCAGAGAACTTATGGAAAAGTGCCTGCACACCAAGAGAAAAAAAACAGCAAATCTTACTTTTCATAAATCCTGTGCACAGTCTTCTGGACAAGTGATCGTTTCCTTTGCTTCATCTTGTACATGGATCACCTGTAACCCACCAAAACCTCCGAGGTCCCCTGGGTGGTGGCCCCACACCCCAAGCACCACATGGGAGGAGAGGCTGAGCATGCAGTGCATGGGGACAGTTCCCATGGCCTGGAAGGATGAAAACAAGTCATTAGTATGCACCAAGCAGAGCCAAGGGCTGAGCCTGCTGCAAATGAGTGCTGCACTGAGGGCTCAGGTCATGGTTTTACTAAATTCTGTGTTCTTGGTACACCTGGAAACAGCACAGCAACAGGCAGCGGGGCTTGCGCATCTGCCCGAGGGCAGGACAGCATCACCAAAATGCTGGGCAGGTGTCTGAGCCACTGAGAAAGTGGCTGCCCCTCGATGCCAACTGCTTCACTGGGGCTGTGCAAGTAAAGAAGTCCCTCTGGGGCTGGTTGGCCTCTGCCGCACCTGCCCTGCTGCAGGTGGCTCTGGGCAGGGTGCAAAACCTCAGTGCTGGTTCCTAGTGGTTCACAACAATCCCCAGTAAATGCCTGTACACTACAGGGGACAAACAGGAGGCTGCAAGGTTCTGGGACGGGCTGTGACCTTGCTGGCATCACAGCAGTGTGGTGCACTAGGCTGTAGGAAAGGAATGGGGGTGCTCATCTGCCATGGAGGGCTGCTGTGGATGGATCCAGCTCTTCAAGACAGGACATTAAAGCTGAAGAGGTTCCCTAAATTATAGAGAGAGCAACTGGGGCATACGGAGCTGTCTGTGCCTTGGGGCAGGCAACGAGCCAGGTGACAGCAGGTCAGGACCAGAGGGCAGTCCATGGCGGGTGACATTGTGTTCAATGTCTGCTACAAGCAACCTCACCAGGAAGAAGCAGCTGAGGCAAAAAACTGAAAGCATCCTTGTGTTCACAGGACAGCCAGGGTCAGAGCACTGGAGGCACACTGAGTGCTGTTAATGAAGCAGCAGAACACACACACACCACAACATGCTCCTGGTGGACCCCGGCTGGGTTCTATCTACCTTAAACAGGGGCTCTCATCCTCTGCATAACCATCCTTCTGCCCTTCAGAGCATGGTGAGCACTGCCTGCACAGACCTCCTCAGCAGTCTCTGCTTCTTCATCGTCTCACACCCCACCAAAATGTTCTGCAACAGAAAGAAACTTTCTGTCCCCTCCAGCCTCATCCTGCTGATCACTGTTTGATGCCCTGAAAGTGTAACACATGCAAGCAGGGTGTATTGGTTGCAAATTTAGAGAAAACATTGTTTTTCATACGGGCAGAAAGGAGGTTGTTGGCGTAGGAAGTGCGTGTTTACATATGCTTGGTTTAAATAAAGCTCCCTCATGATTCCAGGTTAGATTTCACCCTATTTCAAAAGCCTTCACCTGCCATATATCCGAGTGTGTCTGAATAGCAAGAAAGCGGTTTGCAAAAACTTTGCTGACTACTGTAAAAGGAGGAATTACTATCCCCAAACATTGTGCTTCCCCATTCCTACACCTGTGTGGCAGGAACTCCTCTGATTTTGTTGCAGTCAGAATTCCCTGTATCACAGAATATGGCCTGCAGAACCTCAGTTTATAAACTGTTTTACAGTACCTTATGGTGGTGGAAAGATTCCACAGCAAACAGAAAGTCCAGTAGTATTTTCTAGGGATGTGGGACCATTTCTAGAGAATTTGAGGAAGGAACTTTAATATATTGGGTAGAGCTTATAACTTCAAGCACAAATTAGGACACTTAACTTTCTTTAAACCCTATGTCCAACTGTTCAGATTCCATGAGTGCCTCAGGATCTTGCCTCACAACATTCTTATGCACACCTACATAATACCAATGCTCTGCTTATTCTCTATTTCAGAAACTTAAATACATGACAAATTCTCTCATGCTGCAAATTTATCTTCATTGAGCTATCTTTTGATCTTGAGCATTAACTCTGATCAGCACTAAGGCAGAGACAGTCTATCCAATTAGCAGGTGACAGCCCCAGAAACTCAGGACACAGCAGCTCTGTTACACTGCCTTCCAGGAGATTTGAGCTCAACAAACACATTAGGTGGATCTGGCCACAGTATTTGTCTGCCTACCTCAGCTGGCCTGCTCAGATGGCATTTCGCCAGTCAGCAAGGTAGAATACCGCTATTGGGAGGTGCCAGAAAAGGATGGCTTTAGGTCCATAACTTGTTAAGGTCTGTTAATACAGTTTTCTTCTGACTAAGCAATCACATAAAGCATCTTGACTTTCTTTACATAAAAGCAGCTCCTTATCAAACACTCCCTTGCATGGAATCCAAACAACAACCAACCAACTTGTTTTTCAACATCTGCAAAAACAAATTATCTTCCAAAGGAGGTTGGATTTGTGCTCTTGTGCTCTTTTATGGTTACACTTGGAGCAATGACAACCCTGTCCTGTGTTTTCCCCTGCTCAGAGCAAGGGGTTTCTGAACCATTGTCAAGGTTTCTAAGCACAGATACCAAATGTACAGTAATTTCACGATTACAAGCCACACCTGATTATAAGCCGCAGGTCTGGGTGTCGGTAACATTTTGTTCTTTGTCCATGTATAAGCTGCACCAGATTATTAGCCACACTTTCGTTCACAACGAGGATCCGTGTGCAACTTTCACAAAGTTGCCAATTAGTAACAGAACCATGGGATCAGAGGGTTTACTGGCTCGGCCCTGCTCAGGGCGACCGCCAGGGAGTGGCCCCAGCCCCACTCGCTGCTGCCGCCGGGAGGCAGAGGAGTGGTGTGCCCACCGGTGTCGCCGGGAGGCAGGGGAGATTTCCAAAATTTGTTCATATTTAAGCCGCTCCCGAATGAAGCTGCACATCTGGTTTGGGAGAAAAATTTTAGTCAAAATGGTGCGGCTTATAATCGTGAAATAGTTTTGCAATGAATGTCAAATAAACCCAGCACTTTGTTTTATCAGCAATTTCAAAGCCACAGGGGGAAACCCGTGACTCAACTTCCATTAAAATTCACTTGTTAATTGTGAACAATCATACGTCAATGCTTTGTACCTCCAGTTAATCCGTTTGTGTCTGTTTGTGTCAACTGATTCCTGCTTGCTTTGACACTGCAGCACCCCAAAGCTATGAGAGCAGGAATGCCAGGATTTGAGAATGTTCTGCAAGCTGGCTGAAATCAGTGACTCTCCAGATGTTCTTGGATGCCTGAAGCAGCATCAAATGAGGCTGTATGGAAGAACTCTTAGGTGACAGAAGGTGTGAAATGCCTCATGTATTTCATAAGAATGAAACACAGCTGGGATGGACAAGTAAAACTCCAAGATCTAGTAATGGTCCCAATAATTTCTGAAGCTAAGCTTGACTGGCTGTATGGCTTCATTCATTCAGCACCTCCAGTGGGTCATTAGTGCTGAGTCCCATGGTGGTCATGTAAATACAGCACTGAAACATCAAGAAAAATGCAAGGACCTGTGTTCTTACAGTAGCTTCTTGTTTGCTTGCCTTTGCCCTGTTGGGAATCACCACACTGTGGCTTTGAGGGTCTGTAACAGGACAGTTTGTGGGTATCAGTCATGACAGAAGAGTGGGATCTCCAAACCACACTCTAAAACTGGATCTTACCCCACTTTTCTTCAGCATTCCCACAGCAGTCCATCCTCTGTGCCTCTTCCAGTCTGGCTACTAATTTTTAAGATTTTTGGTGTGACATGATTGATCAGAAGTCTGCCTTGTCCGTCTCTGTTCATTCTTGCTCTTTCCAAGCATTTTAAATTCCATACAACAGATATAAAACCAAGAGCCTGAGCTAAGATGAGAAGAAAGGGATCATAAGAAGAAAAGAAAAGAATCAAGAAGACAATCCTGCAATCCATGGAGAATACTGCCATTGTGGCTGAAGTATGTTGTAGAGCAACACGAAAAAAGTCACAGAAAACTTTAATCTTACAAGGAGCAAGGAATGTCATTAGAATGAGAAGAGCCATGTTATTATGCTGAAATTACAGGGTCTTTCTTGAACTTGCCCAAACTCCCTCCTGCCTGGATTACTGCTAAGGGTTAAGAGAACTGAATTTTTACCAAAAATAACTGACAGCCCAGTTATTTTCTGAAGAGATGTGGGAGAAAGGGCTGGAAGTGAACGCAACACAAGGAAACCTGGAATGGGAAGGAGGATTACAAATACAAATGTACTCCCCTGCAAAACCAATTCATCTAAAATTGAGTAAAAGAACAAGATGATATCTCCCTCCTCCCTCCTACCACACATTGCATTCTTCATGTATATTGACATTGAAGGGTAAGCATGATAAATAGCTCTAATTTCAGTAACAAAAAGAAGAAAGTTATGAGGCTGACTCCAGCCAACAGTTTTCTCCTGCCTCAAACCTTGCATGGTCTTCTGCAAGGAGACTATCTCTGCTGGCAGTGTTAAACAGACTTTGGGAGCCCTCTTTAAGGGCATCGAGGGGATTTTTTGGGTGGTCCACAGGCATGTCAGTTAACCATTGTTATCATATTGATACATAAACATGTTTTCATGCAGCCAAAGGTAACCTTCCAAAGGGAGTTGAAAAGGAGAGTATTTACCTTTCAGAATCAACAGTAGGGTCCACAGCAGATCCATAATAAGAACCTGAAAATAAAAAAAAGTTGGTTTCTGAAACATCCACCCCCACCAAAGGATTTTTGAATGGTCATGCCCTAAACTATTTGCTCCTTTAATTTCCAAACATAGTGTAGCCAACTGAAAACAATTCACATTTAGTGCTTAAGCAGTGAATAATTTTAACAGTCAGTTAAACAAAGATTAACTGTACAACTCACATTAATATATAGTCTATCTGATGCCTAAATTTTAACACAATGTCAAGCACCATGCTCACCATCATTTAAAATGAGAAAATGAGAATTAGAATGTGTCTATCGAAATGGCTTTTAATAAACTCAAAAGTATGTACAATTTGTCCTATAAACGGAAAAATGTATCTGAATATACCAACAAAGATGAAGGTAATTAAAAAGTTTCTTAAAAATAAGAGAAAAAAATATAGAGAAAACAAATCCAGTTAATTCTTTTCAGGACCTAATTAACCTTAAAAACAGAACCTCCAGCCTTTCCCATGCATTTCAATGCAAGGGAGAATGTCCCTTGCTACAAACTATAGGTCTGATTTAATGGAGTTTATTGAGGATAAAGGCAGAAGAGTCAGTCTGTGGTACCCTCTTTTTGCACTGAAAAGTGTCCTGTTCCAAAGGAAAATGCACTGAGCTCAGCCATCTCAATTGACGTGTCAGCTGCTATTGAGCATAAGCAAAGACAGCACAAAGAATGCAAAAGGATCAGCCATTACAGCATATTTACATAGGTAGCACAGCAACAGATGTTGGTTAGGGGACAGCAAAGCAAAACACCTATTGTTTAAACCCAGATGTACATACTTACATGTATATATTTGTACATATATAGCTCAAACACATACCTATATCACAAAACAAAATTGTATAAAAAGAAGTACATGCCCTCTCTAGGACATTCTGTTGAATCTTTGTATGAACATGAGTGAAAGTCCAGCTGAAGATGCAATATCTTTATGTTGAAACAGTGTCTTCTTGCTGCAAGTAAAAAGCATTAAAAATAAATATTCAAAGACCAATTTTTTTAACAGGCATCTATAACAACTCATCAGGTATGCACAGCACACACACTCCCTGATCTTATGCTGTTGTCACCCTGCCAAAAGCCCTCATGGCTCTGGAGGAATTTCTGTGCTGAGATCAGGATCTGACTGGGTCATTCCCTGCAGTGGTGCCTGGCACAGACCTCCCACTGCCATCTCTGGAGGCTCTGCCTCAGTGCTCATGCTACTCTGCTACATTCAGGTTAAATCACCTGAAACCCTCCAGCTTCCTCGTTTCCCAAATGCCTACCAGTTACTATATTTTTATCAGTGAGGATGAGACTGACAGAGACAATTCCTTGCCAAGGTTATGTCCGAGTTCATGGTGTGTGTCCTTCTGCTGCCACATCCAAGAAATTATTGACGCAGTTCCAGGCAGGCTTCCTTGCGACTGGTCCTGTGGGGCTAGCATGAATATCTGCTGCACCAGGGAGGACAAGCTGGGCTGACACCACAGCTCCATGTGGGCATGGTCAGCCTTCAAACACTTGTGAAATGATCTTCCAACTTCAGCTTTCCAATGCTACCGTTGTTTCCAAGAACTAAAGAGACACAGCCCATCGGGCTCTGCTCAGCAAGGAAAAAGCTCACCCAGAGCACTAAGAATACCCCAAAGTCCTCTGTGCTGGTTTGAAATGTTCCATAGAAAGGCCAGAGATGCTCTACTCCTCTCAGCCTCTCTGAGGAGCACCAGTACTGGCGCTGGGGCTCACTGAAGGAGCCACTCTTGGGGATTTGGACTCCTGTGCTCACATAGAAGGAGCTTCAGCCACTTCTCCAACCCCTGTGGATCAAAATTACAGGGGAGGCTGGAGTGTATTGTGGGGGCTCATTTCTACCTCCTCTTATCTGACAGCAAAATCATTCCCAAAAGCTAACACAAGACATTCATAAAGTCCTTCTTAAGCTTTTGAAGATCCACCTCAATTTTCTCTACAACAGCTGGTGTGGGTTTACAATAAATGAGAATAAACTGGTACATAGCCCATGCTCTTGTAATTGGCACAGTGATGGACTCTGAGCTCTTTTCAACATTTGTGAAGCCAGATGACCGTGGCTAGCAGCAAGAGGATGCCACCATGAAGCATAATTATTTTATAGCCCCTATTTAATTTTTGGAATATCAAAATTTATGACAGTCACTAAAGCAGATTGATTAAACGCTAAGCGTAAACACACCACAAAACAGAAGTTGTTTTGCTGTCATCCCAAGGAAGCATCTATTTGCAAAGTACATGGCAATATCAAAGAGCTCTCTATTGATTAAACCTTGAAAATAAAATTGCACCACTTATCATATGCTGTTTGCAAAAATGCCAATCATTATAATACTCACATAAGCATACTGTGTTTTCCTCCTGAACTTGTTAAATTTATTACTGAGACTCTATCCTGAGCTGCCTACATGTGGAAAAAATATCATTCAGATAATGCATTAACATTTATAACTGGTATTTAAAGCAGTGCATGGTGCCATCTCAAATGATAAGGGTCTTGTCAGCATTTCCAGTATAAACCTCATTTCAGGGAATGGAAGAAGGGAGGGAGTGGCAACACTGCATTTCAGCAATTTTAAATGACACCAACAAGAAGTCTAACATAAAAGTTGTCAATCTAATTGTACCGAACTTTCAGAGATAGGCGCATCTTTTATGTCCACATTCAGTTTAAAAAATAGTGAAATTCTCAATACATTATTGTAAGCTACCTGGCAGGTGCTGTCATTCTACTTGTGCATACAGCATCCCACACAATTATAATTCTAGATCTAAGCCTTCATATTACAAAAGCTCTTAAGATATGGAACAAAAATGATATGACCCCCTCCTGGAGGAGAAGGAAAGAGATAAGCAAAAGAGCTAACAATACAAAAATGAGGGCTGGTTCATGACTCGTGTTATCAGATGTTCCTGCAGTATCAAAATACTAATACTGAATACAAATTTTAATAGCAGAAACGATAAAAAATAACAACTGCAAGTCCTTTTTGGGGTGAGAAACTCGTAGGTGCAATGCATCTGCCAGGAGCCAAATTCTGCTACAGGTACAGTGTAAGCTGTGATTTTCCAAATGACACCTGTTAGCGGTTGATGTTTAAGTATTCTGCCAAAAGAAAATATATTTAAGGTATTTATATTAGTACAAAAAAATTGCCAAAACCCAAAAGTAGTTGTCATAAGGCAAGATAGGCTTCTGAAAGACACATATCTAAAAAGGAAGGCATTGAAGTGCTTATACTTGAGATGATCTGGACCACTGGACAGGTCATAAGTAAATATATGCAAAGGAAGGACCTCAGCTCTATAGAATTCCAAGTGCATCATTAACACCAGCCAGAAACAATAAAGCCAAACACTACTGTCTGAAAAAGCAAAAACTTTTCTAATCAGAAAGCTCAAATGCTGACCACTGTAGTGGCTGTAAAGCAAAAACACTCTGAGCAAATATGTGTGCAAATGGATTTTCCAGATTCCAAGCCACAGCTGATTACCAAGGCTGACTGAGCTATCCTCTTCTCCTCCCAGCTTTACTTGCTGCTCAGGCACACAGTGGACATAAAAATCTCCTGCTTGCAAAGCATTTTATTCCTTTACAGGAAAAAGACTAATGGATGATAAAAAAGAGGCCATATAAAGGATGGGCAGTCGTTTAAAAATTATATGCTTTGGAATGGAAAGAAATGCCACCAGAGCTATAGAATGCATACACACCCTTCATAGCGAGGCCAAAGCTGTTCCACTTCACATGGAATCTCATGGGCTGAAAAGGCACCACACAAAGAACAAGGTCCCTGCTGAGCAGCAGTTGGGCACACACTCATCCACTGACTATTCCACAGATTCAGGTGTGCCCTACCATCACCTGGCATTTTGACAGGAAAGCAGATGATTAAATATCTTCAGCACCCAGACCCAAATGACTGCAATAAAGCAGAGATTATTCTGACTGATTCCTTCCCTTCCTATTGTCCTTTCAGTTAATGTGCATGTTTGGCATATTTCTGATTTGCTTTGGAATGAGTCTATCAAGCCAGAGATGGTTCTGAGGACAGCCAGGAAAGAAACTCCAAGGCCAGGTTAACAGCAATGTTAAAAATTTTGACATCAAGTGGTTTTAAGCACCATCAGAGTTTGACTGCTGTCAATAGCAGAGGAAATTCTTTGTGCCTATTTTCTACCCAAACACCTACACCTCACCATAAAATGACATACTAGACACTCAAGATTTGTGTGTAAGTCCCCAGGGCAGAAGTCAGCTGGATTCCTGGCTCCATGAAGTCAAAGGGAGATTTGTCTGTGGCTAAAGTCTAGGTCAGAATTTTATGTATGTTTATATTGTGCTTTGTGCAATAACAGCTCAGGGAGCTACTTCAGATGCCAAATAAATTTTAAGGTTTCTGTGGAATTTGAAATACTTTATAAGTGATTCTCCCTGACAAATTAATGCAGCCACCATTCTCACAATTTCTAATTGTCTCATCAATTTCTTTTCATGCCACTTGCAGTTATACATCATGCTTCAAAGTCAGCATGTGTACAAACAGCCTCCACAAGACAAATATTATAGGGCATTTTTCAGGTAAATGATTACTGCTCAGAGACATCAAAGTTTTTAGCTAGAGTGATGTAGAAAAGACTGCAGAAAAGCAGAGAAAGTTTTTCTTTATTCAAAAGTTGAAGAATTTAACTCTCAGAGAATTAACTTTTTTATTCTTGGAAAAACTTTTGGGTCAAGATAAAGGCAGTTTAACAAAATAAAGCAACAGGTTGCACGTAGAAGCAAAGGAAAACAAAAGATTTATTATCAGCAGGTGCTGTCCAGCCACTTCCTGGGAATGTAGGTCTTCATTAGTGACTGCTCCAGAAAACAAACATCCTTGTAACAAATGTAATCTCCTTCTCTCAGCTTTTAATGTGTCCTAGTTTGGAGGACAGGTGTCTGCTGAGAAAGGCAGGAGCCTCTCTTTGAAATGGAGAATGTAAACCCCCTCCCTCCAAATTATTATAAATTTGAAATTAAGGGCTCTCAGACAAAGATATGGGAATTAGGAATAACAGTTCTTTACTAGGGAAATTAAAATAGAAATACAGTATTACAAAGAAACAAGCTCCAAGCCCTGACAGAGTCAGAGTACAACCTGACACCCTGTCAGGCAGGGTGTTGGTGGCAGTCCCATTAAATGGTGGCTGCATCCTCCTGCAGTGACAGATGTGGTTCAGTTGGAGCAGTGCTCCTGTACAAGGTGCAGTTTCCCTCCGGAGGTCCAGTGGTGATGTGGAGAAATCCGGTTTTCTTCTGGAGTCCAGTGGAGAAAGGGGCTCCCTTAAGTGTCCCAAAACCTCTGTTTTTATCTTGGTAAGAAATGTTGGGCTCTTCCCCCTGGCTGGAGCAACTTCCAATGGGATACAGTAATTTTATCAGTCACACAATGGGACTCAATGGCCATGAGCAGAAAATGACTCGCTGGAGGAAGGATGGGTTGTGAAAAGATAAAGAACAATGCCCTGCCTGGTTTCAGTGGATGGCCCATTAGCAGAATATCTGCCGTTGAGATAAGGATCACTGCCCCCACCCTCAACAGATGGTGATAGAATAGATACCTTTTATCACACTCTGTATTGTAACCCAAGACACAGTGCTGAGTAGACATCATGTGCTGGAGTCAGCTGTCCTGGCTGTGTGCTCTCCCCAAGACCCTCCTCCTCCCAGCACACTGGTGAGGGGAGAATGTTGAGAGCCAGCCCTGAAGCTGTGGGAGCCCTGCTCAGCAGCAGCCAAACCACGGGTGAATTCCCCAGCCCCTTCTGGCTGCCAGTGCCCAGCCCAGCAGGGCTGCAGGGGGGAAATGAGCTCCAGCTCAGCCAGGCCAGGCTGAAAGCTCCCACCTGCTTGGGGCAATCCTCAGTCACTGATCACTGGACAAGTGGGAAACTAAAATCACTCATAGCAGCACCTTTCAGCAGATCTGGTTCAAAACTTCTGTGAAGCGGGGGGGACCTTGACTGACAGCAGACATGCACACACCCCCTGCACATGCAGAATTACATTCCTATTAGAAATTCTATGAAAAAAAAAGCAAATGATTACCCAATTCTTTCAGGGTAGCTATTCACAAACATCTCATGGAATGAACTTAATGGAAGGAACTTCTGGGAACACATGGAGTCTGAAAAAATGCCATTTTTTTCTACTCATCTCATTTTTTTCTGAAGCAAAACCAGAACTATGTGACCTCTGTGCATAATGACAACTCAATGATACAGCAGTCATTCTGAATGTGGAATACAAAATGCTCACTGTGAACTGCTCAAAAGTAATCCTCAGGCCATGATTATTCATAGAAATTATTTGGTGAGTAATTTCAATTAAATAAATTCAAGAAATCAAGAAAAATAGGGTAAACTAATAGAATGCATTATTTAGGATGAATAATTCATTGGGGGGAACTTTCTCCCACTATTACAGAAAGCCAGCTCAAGGCATAGGGCACTGAAGTCTCACTAAGTCCTGTTTTGAGGTCTTAATTGGGGGCCTTCATGATGAATCACTCTAGGCTGGCCCTCTGCCAAGGACTGAATTTCACCCATTGTTCTTGCTCCTGACATATTTCTAGATATTTCATTAGCACAGTGGAATTTGTATTCTTTCAACTTCACTACCATAAAAATAATGATATGGAGAGATTTCGTTATGTTTCTTTTACTACTAAAAAAATAGAAGGAAAAAACTTTTTACATCAGGTCACCAGACTTTCAACAGTGAACGTTCATCATAACCAAACATCAATTGCATTATGCAAATATGAGCCCCCTTACTGAAGTAAGGCCAGAAGACACAAAAAATAATTTAAACAAGACTCTCCAAAGCACTAAAACCACTTGTGTGCACTTGTGTTTGCATGATGGGACATTTCCAGTTAAAAACATTCACAGTATGTAACACATAGATTATGACTCTGAGGAAAGCTGAAAAATTGTACTTGTAAAGGGTCGTGGTAGAAATTAATGTAGACACACATTTGAAACTTACAGTAAATTCACGAATACAAGCCGCACTGAGTATAAGCCGCATCTATGGGTGTTAGCAAATATTTCGTTTTTTGTCCATAAATAAGCCGCACCTGAGTATAAGCTGCTCTGTCGTTCGCAGCGAGGACCCGCGTGCAACAAAGTTGCCAAATAGTAACAGAACGGCGGCAGGGCGGGGTTTACTGGCTCGGCTCGGGCTGTGCAGGCTCGGCTCGCTCAGGGCTGCTGATGGGGCCGGGTGGCCCAGCCCAGCGCTGCCGCTCGGCGGGGCCGCTGGGGGCCGGCCGCCGCTGCCACTGGGCTCGGTCACCACGGCCCGGCGCTGCCCTGCGGTGGCAGGCAGGGATGGAGCCCCCCCCGCTCCCGCGGCGGCGGACGGGGACGGAGCCCCCCGCCGCCTCCCCGGGCCACGGCACTGGCAGCACAGGGCCCTCCCGTCTCTCCCCCAAGCTGCGGCAGAGGAGGGAAGGAGAGAGCTCTCCCTCCTCTCTCCCCGCCCCCCGTGCTGCCTGCAGGGAGCCAGCCTCCACCCGCGGCACAACAGAGTAACAATTTGTAACAATCGAGAAATGCCGGCTTTGCAGCTGCTCGGCTCGGCACTCTGGTTGGCACTTCTGAAGTTGTAAATGGCAGAAAATTATTCACATATTAGCCGCTCCTGAGTATTAGCCACATTTCCGGTTTGGGAGAAAAATCTTAGTCAAAATGGTGCGGCTTGTATTCGTGAAATTACTGTACTAGATAATAGATCCATTGTTGTTTTAAGGATGGGAAAATAAAACCCCACACTTATCTATTTTTTTTTGTTCTTGTTGCTCAGCAATGCCAGCACAGAATATCTATCATCAGGAAGATTCATCTCGTTGTTCCTATCAGAGAAAAAGACCCATTGACATGATGAAACAAAGCACTTTCAAAAATATTTAAACCACTCAATAAAACCTAAGTGCCAGCTTTGAAGCTAAGCATTTGTTCAAAGATCTGATCCAAATCCCACTGAAATCAGTCGAAGTCCTTCCACCGACACCAAAGGGCTTTGGATCAGACATACTACTTTCCTGAATAGGATGAAGACATCCATAAATATTAATTGTCTCACAGAGCTTTGCTGGGTCCTATGATAAAAGGTGTGAGTGTAGTAGGGGAGTGGATTTTTGTTTTTCTAGGCAAGAAAGAAAAAAACCTGGGCTAAATCTAAACTAATGATCAGTTCTTAATTGCACAGTGGTGAGTCCATCAGTATCCCTAACGCACAGGCTACCAGGGATGCTTTCTGACAGACAGCTTCTCTATCACATCTCCTGCTGAAACCAATATTACTGCCATTATAACATACTAAATTCTCTTCTTAAGACAGTCAGGATTAATGATACAAAAAATCAGAAACTGATAGTTCTGCTGTTGCTGCAGTTTGTACTACCAGGGTAGAATCACACTGTGCTGTTATAAAACAGATTACCCCAGATATATTGAAACAAATCATGATGAAGTCTCCTTGCAAAAAAAGTCATGTTGCAGTTAGATAATGGCTCTCAAAAAGGTGCAACCCTGGCCAGAGTCCTTGCAGGAAGCAAAAACTGAGGGAAGAGTTAGAAAGCACAGTGATTTTAAGTCATAGTTAATTAAATTCTTTCAGTTATACAATAGGTAGTCGTGAAGTGCCAGTGAACAGTATTCTGAAGTAGGCCAGCTCTCCATATGTTTGCATGGCTGGGAGAAATGGAGCTAAAAAGCACATCTGGAAAACAGAGAAATTTCTTACAGTTGATGGCACAGGCAATCACTGATTGCCAGCAAAAAGCAAGTAGGCACCACCACCACCACCCAGTCTGGAATGCCCCTCTGCCCTCAAACTGGCTCATCCAACAGTTCTCCTTCATCCCAAAGGTCTCCCTCCTCTGCCTCTCTCAGCATGTGTGGCTGATGCTGGGCAGCCCGGGGGAGCAGGGATGGACACAGGGCCACGCAGGGCACAGTCTGCCAGCTCCTTCCTCCCTGCCTCTCGTGTTCACCCTCCTTCACCAGCCCCCTCTCATCCCTTTCCCAAACAAAGTAGGAGCCAGAGATTCCTCTTTCATCCTGTCCTTTACAGTGCTGCTGGGTGAGATAAAACCGTGGATTACAAGTAACAATTATTTTGCATACTGTTCACTGCTAAATCTGGAAACTGTTTATTTCCTTAAGAATTTTTAAGTGAGGCTCAAAAATCCACTATACAGTATGGAAAAACTCCAAAAATGTAACATAGTTGTGGAAGTAGTATATCTCCAGCTACACAGAGACACATGTATACACAGAGAATGAAAGAATACAAGGTACTTGTTTGAGAGAAGTCAAGATTATCTCAGAACCCTAGAAGTTTACATGGAGTAGGAATTTCATATGCAGTTCAGGATTACAGGATGAGGAACATATGAGATCAGTAAACACCAACATTTACAAATTTCCATTGTTTACTGCATCAGCCATCATTTTGTGTTCACAGAAATCAATATTGGCTTCTACTTATACTATATGAATAAACACTTCTTTGCTTGACAGCAGTATCCAGGCTACCTTAATAGATTCTAACAATCAGTAAAATTAAAACTTATATCCTGCCCTCCATCCAATTCACAGAGTTTTTGCTTTGTTTCTGGCTGCCTTTATTTCTGTAGTCCATAAGACTTACTGGATAAGTTTGTTCTTTAACTTATATACAGAGAAGCAAACCCAGAAAAAACATATAGGTAAAGATTTATAAGCACTGTTTAGCATCCACCTGCAGACACAATGGGAAGAAAGAAAATTATCTCCACATTTTCCCAGACTTTTTCTGTTCCTTGATATTTACTCTCCCAGAAGGACAACAGCATGATGTGCACTAGGCAGGAAGGGTAATGATCTGTGCCAAACTTTATGTGCTTATGCTTCATGCTGTGGTCTAGCTTTTTTTTTCCCCTGCCAGCAGACAGATAAAGTGGTGGCTTCAGGACTGTGCAGGAGCCAAGAGCTGCACTGGTGTATGGAGTAGCACAGGACTAACAGACTATGTGACCCAGGTTAAGGCTGGCACTAGACAAGTATTCAGTTCATACTTGCTCTGCAGCTGTCTGGGAGTGTCCCCATGGGAAACAGGTACAGGATAATTAAGGGCTCTTAAGCCAGCAGACAAGGATATTACAAGGATAAACATTTCAAACTGAAGACAGTTAGATGCAGACTTGTAGAGAAAGCCAAATTTTTTACCTGTGGGGGAGGAAACTTATTGGAACAATTTACTGAACACGATGGCAGATTTTCACCATAGGGAATTGCTAGAATATGCCTGGCTATGTTATTTGGTTTCATTTTTTTCGTTCTCCTATGAAGTATGATTTAGTTTGAATAGGAATTAATTCCAATTTAGCTGATGGCTTGGGTTATGCAAGATTCAAAAGCCACAATGGTTCTATCAAGTCTTATAATCTATGAATCTATACTCAGTCTTCATAACTTTGCACAAAAAGGAGCATGAAGGAACACAGCTAAATATTTGTGACCTCCACAATGCTTACAAATCAGGCATAACCTTGAGTTTCCCCAAGCCCTCATGAGTTGCAGTACCAACCTGCCTCCTGGCCTTCCATCTCTGGAGGCTCCCAGACACTCACAGATTGGAAATGTTCCTGCATTCAACATATAAAATAAAAAAGCCGTAAAACAGGTGGAGGAAAAAAGCTGTTCTTTTATACTCTGTATTCAGTTGAAGGGATTATAAAACACTTCAGGCATGCGGAGAAATCAGGACTTTGTTCCTAAATAAAAAGCTGAAGCTATTATTTTTTTTTTTAATCCTTGTTCCTCCTCCTATAACCATGGTTATTATATGCATGCATTTGCGGTGTAATAGAATCAGTATCATCTCTGTGTCTTATTACTGTTGCAATCCCCTAACATGCTGTTCCTTCCATCCCACATGAATCTGGTAATTACTGCTGAGGCATGCCATGCGTACGCCTTCCCTTCCACAGCAGCAGCAGCAGTGCCACAAACACATTTCCTATGTATTAGTAAACACAAGCAAGTGGGACAGTGTATGTTGCCTCATAAGCCAATTCCAGGACATGGTCCTTGCTCACCAGAAAGCTGCACCTGACTGAAACTCATGGACATGAATAAATGTACACTGTGAGACAAGGGAAAAATACACTGGACCTACCTGTGCCTTCATTTTTGCTGTGTCGGAGCAAGCCCTGTGAGAGCTGGCAGTGCTGTACTGGGCTGCTCTGGTGAGATGTGATGAAGGGAGGTTACAGGAGCCTCTGTGTGCCTCTGTGTGGTGCCAGTGTTGGCCAGGTGTGTGTGAATACGCTCCCTTCTGAAAATAATAAAAGAAAAAAATTAACCTAGGTCTCCTTTTACCTTCTCTTTTAAGGCTCATGCCCCAGATTTTGTTAGAAAGACCTGAAAACAGGATTTGCTACAGCCTGTAACTAGTCCAATTTTGCTCCCCAAACACCATATCCTCATGTCTAGAGCAGAATACAAGCAAAAAATGCCACAGAATAATAATCTGACTCTATTAGTGTTGTAAAACAGCAGATCTGCCACACACATCTTTCCTGATCCTAGCAATTTTTGCTCCTGAATTCAGCAGGATAAAGAGAGTCAGAATGGAGCAGCTCTGAGTGCATTTCGGAATCCAAATCTTGTTGAAATTCAGATAGCACCACACCAAAAGCATGCTCCAATGTGGGATGCTCCTGCTCTTGTCACAACCGCTCCCAAATTTTAGATAGGGAAGCTGCAATAGCAACTACTTCAATCCCAAACACAAACTCCAGCACCATTCCTGTCCAGGAGCACTGCAAAGGCATCTGTGCTGGCTGCTGCAGGATGTTACCTTTTCCAGCCTCAAGAGGAGAGATAAGAATAGACAGTACATTTCTGCTGCTCCTAAAATGTGGGCTCTGATACATAATGGCTAAAGAATACCACGAGATGATAGTACCACTTTTGCCAGTTCCAGACCTCTTTTGGCAGCAAACCTTTACATTCTAGAGACTAAGCAAAGTGCGTGCAGTACCCTATAAGAATCTGGCAATAACACAGTCTGCCCTGCTAGCACTTTAAAAATTCCCTGTAGAGTGCCTTTTTGTCCCCTCCTCCCAGTGTGAACCCGAAGTTTTACCTTTAGATAGAGATCAAGAGCAGCCATCCTTTCCCATCACACAAATCTGTGCCCAGGGCATGGAGCGTAAGCAAAGTCACAATAACCCTGATCCAGTATCTTGCTCTTTTTAAAGGCAGCCAAACGTTACACCACAACATTTCAATGGGGCAGTGGGACTAATCCAGCCAGTGGCAATGATGGTGTTAGATGCGGTTAAATCTGGCTGCTCAGTACTCGGGGGAGCTTCCCAGAGGGTGTAGGGATTCAGGCTTGGGACTGCCGCTGCCTGACAGACCGCTTTTCTGGAAGGTGTTGAACTTCCCTGAACGTGTAGAATACCAGTGTGCCGGGCAGAGCTCGGCACGGCAGTTTGGGAAGGGGGCTGCTCCGGCCGGAGCGGGGGGGCGATGCTGATGCCAGATCCGAGATTTGCAGTGACGCTCCTGCGAGAGTCAGATTGTGCATGGATGTGATGTGCGATGTGCGGTGCGTGCGTCCGTGTGTCCGTGTGCGGAGGATGTGTGCGGGCTGTGCGTGTCTCTGTGCGGTGTGCGCGTCCGTGTGTGTCTGTGCGGTGTGCGTGTGTGCGGGCTGTGCGTGTGTGCGGGCTGTGCGTGAGTGCGGTGCGTGCGCGCCCGCCGGCTGCCTTCTGCCGAAGAGGCTGCTTGACTTGCTTTCTATTTTGAGGACACGGATTCAGGGACTCGGGGCCAAAAATTCTCCGGACCCAGGTAAATCCGCTTGTTACCTTATTCCCCTTCCCAGCTCCGCGTGCCCGCGCTGTCCTGCAGGTGCTGTCAGAGCGCTCCCGGGAAGAGCAGCCGAGCCAAGAGGGGAGCCGGCTGCGAGAGCCGCCAAGGGAAGGGGGGACGGGGACTGGGACAGGGGGGCTGGGACAAACGTGTCCCCCCCGCCCCCGGCTGACGTCAGCGCGGCTCCGCGCGGGGCACCCGGCAAAAGCGCCGCGCCCGCCGCGCCCCGCGCACTGCCCGCGCTCCGCGCCGCGCTCCCGCAGCGCCGCCGCTTCGGCCCCCGCCCGGCCCAACTTCCCGCACAGCCGCGGCCGGACGGGCCCGGCCGGGACGGGACGGGACGGCGGCGCCCCACTGGGCTCCTCCTGAGGCGTGAGCGGGCGATGCCGCTCGCCGCCGGGTGCCTGGCTCCCGGGGCGCGGCGGCTCTCGGCGGCGGCCACTGCCCCCCGTGCCCCGAGAGCAGGTACGAGCGCGGGGAGCGCGGGCTGGGGGCGCCGCCGCCGCGGGGAGAATTTGCTGTCGCGCGTTGTGTCCCCGGTTTGAGATGCTGGGAGGCGCCGGGAGCCGGCAGCCCGGTGCGCCGTGGCTCCGGGACGGGCAGCGGGGATGGGATCGTGCTGCCCGCGGCCGCCGGGGCGGAGGCGGCGGCCGCGACGGGCGGGGGATGGGGCGGAGAGCCCAGCACCGGGGACCCGGGGTTCGGGGAGCTCCCCGACGGGGCTTCCCCCACAGCAGCTCCGCAGGCGCTTCCCGGGAGGAAAAGAAGGGAGGAGGAGGGGAAGATTCCAGAGGAGTTTGGAAGTCGCTGCCTTGCAGCTCCCCTTCCCCCCGCCCAGCCTTCCGACCTGCTTTTGCTCTCCCCGTGCAGCCTCTGCTCCCGGCCGTGTTCACTGGGGATTTCTTCTTTCTTTCCTTACCTGTCTCAAAAGGTTTGACTGTAGGTACCAAAGCAGGGATCGACGGCGCATAAAGATGCTGAAGGGTGTTTGGTTGCTCAGTTTGTTAACAGTGGCTGGGATCTCGTGGACAGAGAGTCGCAAACCTGCCAAAGACATTTGCAGCAAGAGCCGCTGCCCTTGCGAGGAGAAGGAGAACGTGCTGAACATCAATTGTGAAAACAAGGGATTTACAACCGTCAGCCTCCTCCTGCCGCCCCCGTCCAAGATCTACCAGCTGTTTCTCAATGGTAACGCTCTGACCCGCCTGTTCCCCAATGAGTTCGTCAACTATTCCAACGCCGTGACCCTGCACCTGGGCAACAACGACATGCAGGAGATCCGTACAGGGGCCTTCAGCGGCCTCCGCACCCTCAAGAGGCTGCACCTCAACAACAACAAGCTGGAAGTGCTGAAGGAAGACACCTTCCTGGGCTTGGAGAGTCTGGAGTACCTGCAGGCTGATTACAATTACATCAGTGCCATTGAAGCGGGAGCATTCAGCAAGCTGAACAAGCTCAAGGTGCTGATCCTCAATGACAACCTCCTGCTGTCCCTGCCCAGCAATGTCTTCCGCTTTGTGCTCCTCACTCACCTGGACCTGCGGGGGAACCGGCTGAAGATGATGCCTTTTGCTGGTGTGCTGGAGCACATTGGAGGCATCATGGAAATCCAGCTGGAGGAGAACCCTTGGAACTGCACCTGCGACTTGCTGCCACTCAAGGCCTGGCTAGACACCATCACCGTGTTTGTGGGTGAGATAGTCTGTGAAACCCCCTTCAGGCTTCATGGGAAAGATGTCACCCAGCTCACCAGGCAAGATCTCTGCCCAAGGAAAAGCTCCAGTGATTCAAACCAGAGGGAAAAACACCCTGTCCTCTCAGACCCACACATCTCGAGGCTGTCGCCCACAGCCAACTCTGCCATCAATCCAACCAGGGCCCCAAAAGCCAGCCGGCCACCCAAAACTAGGAACCGCCCCACCCCCCGTGTCTCTGTATCAAAAGACAGACAAATATTTGGACCTATCATGGTTTACCAGACAAAGTCTCCTGTGCCCATCACCTGCCCAGCTGGCTGTATCTGTACATCCCAGAGCTCAGACAACGGCCTAAATGTTAACTGCCAAGAGAAAAAGATAAGTAACATCTCCGATCTCCACCCCAGGCCAACCAGTCCAAAGAAACTTTACCTTACCAGTAACTATCTGCAAGTCATTTATAGAACCGATCTCACAGAATACAGCTCTCTGGATTTGCTGCATCTAGGAAATAACAGAATTGCAGTGATACAAGAAGGTGCCTTTACAAACCTCACAAGTTTACGCAGACTTTATCTTAATGGCAACTACCTTGAGGTTCTGTACCGATCCATGTTTGAAGGGCTGCACAGCCTGCAATATCTCTACCTAGAGTACAATGTCATTAAGGAGATCCTGCCACGCACATTTGATGCTCTGAGTAATCTTCATCTGTTGTTTCTCAATAACAACCTGCTCAGATCCTTGCCTGATAATGTCTTTGGAGGCACTTCCCTCACCAGGCTCAACCTTAGAAACAATCATTTCTCACACCTGCCAGTGAGAGGAGTCTTGGACCAGCTCTCGGCTCTGATTCAGATAGACCTCCAAGAGAACCCTTGGGACTGCACGTGTGACATCCTAGGGCTGAGAAACTGGATAGAGAAAGTCACGGACCAGAACAACCAGCAGTCAAACCCCCCTGTAGTTATCAATGAAGTAATATGTGAGTCTCCCAGCAAGCACTCTGGAGAACATCTGAAATTCCTGAGCAAAGAAGCCATCTGCCCAGAGAATCCCAACTTGTCAGATTCTTCTGTCCTCTCCATGAACCAGAACACCGATACCCCCCATCTCAGTGTCTCACCCAGCTCCTACCCAGAATTGCACACTGAAGTTCCTCTGTCTGTCCTAATTTTAGGCTTGCTGGTTGTGTTTATTTTGTCTGTTTGCTTTGGGGCAGGTCTGTTTGTCTTCGTCCTTAAGCGCCGGAAGGGGGTGCAGAGCATGCCCAGCAGCGCCAACAACGTAGATATAAGTTCATTTCAGCTCCAGTATGGGTCTTACAACACTGAGACCCACGATAAAACTGAAGGACATGTTTATAACTACATTCCCCCTCCTGTTGGACAGATGTGCCAAAACCCAATCTACATGCAAAAGGAAGGGGATCCAGTTGCCTATTACAGGAATCTCCATGAGTTTAGCTATAGCAGTCTTGACCACAAAAAAGAAGATCCCACCAGTCTT